>NC_026006.2:2220450-2592833 GCF_000442705.2 Elaeis guineensis
AGACAGCTGAATTTTATCATGGATGGTGAACTGAGCCAGAATTTGATCCTGCAGTTTCTTCCTGACTCTTTTTTTCAGTTTGTTATTAATTATCATATGAACAAACTGAACATCAGCTTGTCTGAGCTACTGAATATGTTAAAAATAGCAAAGAGCCATTTCAAGGGTGAAAAGGCTCAGGTTCTTCATGTTGATAAGATCAGCAAGAAGAAGGCGAAGAAGGGTTCTAAGAAAAAGCTGAACCCTAAGGTTGGCATCTCCAAAAATAAGATGAAGAAGGTCTCCACTAAAGGTACTTGTTATCACTGTGGCAAGGAGGGTCACTGGAAGAAAAATTGCAAGGAGTACCTTGCAACTATGAAATTAGCAAACGTTACTAAAGGTTTGTATATGATATAAATTAATTTATCATTAAGTACTTCAATGTCAGATTCTTAAATATTAGATATCATCTATGGTTCATATCTTTACAAATCATTGCAGAGTCTATAGAAAATAAAGAATCTGAATAAAAGTGACTTCGAGCTATTCGGTGTAAGTGGAGAGTCCATTCAAGCTGAAGCCGTAGGAACCAGGGTTTTGAAGTTTCCTTCAGAAAAAATTTTGGAACTAAAGATCTGTTATTATATTCTAAATATTGTTAGAAATATTATTTCTATACCATTGTTATTGGAACAAAGTTTTGAAATAATTATAAAGAACAATGGTTGTTCTATATAATTTTTTAATGAATATTATAGAAATACTTTTATTGATAATAGTCTTATGTTTCTTTCACTTAATGACATTGTACTTCATGTTGATAATATGAAGAAAAGAAAAGAGAGGATGTGAATGTTATAGGCCTCTGGCACTATCGACTTGGCCATATAAATGAGTCAAGGATTAACAAGTTATACAAAGATAATTTCTTTGATTCTTATGATTATAAATCATATGAAACTTGTGAATCTTGCCTCATAAAAAAAATGATCAAGACTCCATTTACTGAACATGGAGATCGGGTGAGTGACATTTTGGACCTTGTACATACTGATGTGTGTGGTCCAATATCGATTTAAGCTAGAGGTGGATACTCTTATTTCATCACATTTACTGATGATATATCTAGGTTTAGATATATGTATTTAATGAAATATAAATCTGAAGCTTTTGACAAATTTAAAGAGTATCAAAGAATGGTCGAGAAACAAATTGATAAAAGTATTAAAGCTCTTCGATCAGATCGAGGAGGAGAATACTTATCTAGTAAGTTTCTCGATTATTTGAAATAAAATGGTATACTCTCTCAATGAACACCTCCCTATACTCCATAATTAAATAGAATTGTGAAAAAGAGGAATCACACCTTATTAGATATGGTGCAGTCTATGATGTGTTTCACGGATCTTTCATTATCCTTTTGAGGATACGCCCTCGAGACTGCAACGTATATTTTAAATATAGTACCTTCAAAATCTATTTCTAGTACTCCATATGAAATATAGAAAGAAAAAAGATCCAATCTTAAGTATCTTAAGATTTGGGACTGCCCAGCTTATGTGAAAATTATTGATGGACATAAGCTGGATGCTAGATTAGAAAAATACTGGTTTGTAGGTTATCCCAATGAGAGTATAGGATACTACTTCTATAACCTTACTCAACAAAGGATATTTGTTGGTAGGCATGTCATTTTCTTGAAGAAAGAGTTTATCCAAAAAGGAGGTAGTGGGAGGTCGGTTGAACTTGAGAAAGTTCAAAATCTACAATCCATCCAGAATTCACTAGATGGTTCTCAACCAGATGTGCCCATTATTGAGGTACAGTCACTACACACACCTCCTCTCTGAAGGTCGAGTAGAGTGTGTAGTGTACCACTCAGATATATATTTATCATTGAGAATGACAACACAACCCACATCATTGAGAATGATGAGCCTACGACCTATTCGAAAGCTGTCATGAGTAGTGACTTTGACAAGTGGCTCAATGCCATGAAATCCAAAATAGACTCCATATATGCCAACCAAGTTTGGACGTTGGTTGTTGCGTCGGAAGGTATGACCCCAATAGGCTGCAAATGGGTCTTCAAAAGGAAGATGGGAGCAGATGGCCAGGTAGAGACCTATAAGGCTAGGCTTGTGGCAAAAGATTTCAGATAAAAATAAGGTGTTGATTATGAAAAAATCTTTTCATCGATAGCTATGCTCCAGTCTATTCGGATAATGCTTGCTATTGCAGCATACTATGACTAAGAGATCTGGTAGATTGATGTCAAGACTACCTTCCTCAATGAAAATCTTGAGAAAAAAGTCTATATGACTCAGTCAGAGAGATTTATCTTAAGTGGGAGAGCAAATCAGGTACGCAAGCTGAATAGATCTATATATAGATTCAAGCAAGCATCTAGGAGTTGGAACATCTATTTTGATGAGATAGTCAAATCATTTGGTTTCATCAAAAATATGGATGAACCTTGTGCGTAGAAGAAGAGTAGTGGGAGTACTATTATCTTCTTGATCTTGTATGTGGATGACAGACTGCTCATTGGAAATGATATCCCGATGTTGCAATCGGTTAAGACTTGGCTATCACAAAAGTTTTCCATGAAAGATGGGTAAAGCATCCTATATACTTGGTATAAAGATATATAGAGATAGATCGAAAAGGATGCTAGGTTTAAATCAGTCTAGGTACATTGACCTTGTGTTGAAGAGATTCAACATGGAGGGAAGTAAAAGAGGTTACTTGCCCATAGGTCATGGCATACAACTCTCTAAGAAGATGTCTCCTAAGACACCTGAAGAGAGAAATAGAATGAGTTTTATTCCTTATGCTTCGATAGTAGGATCAATAATATATACTATGTTATGTACCAGGCCTGATGTGGCTTATGCCTTGAGCATTGTAAGCAGATTTCAAGCTGATCCCGGGGAGGATCATTGGAAAGCTGTGAAAAACATACTCAAGTACTTGAGAAGAACTAGAGATGTTTTTCTAATATATGATAGATCTGATTTAAATCTGGAAGGTTATATCGATTCTAATTTCCAATTTGATCTGGATGATAGTAAATCGATATCTGGATATGTGTTCACCTTGTATGATGGTGCAGTAAGTTGAAAAAGTTCCAAATAGCAAACTGTTCCTAACTCGATCACTGAGGCTGAGTATATTACTACAAGTGAGGCTGCTAAGGAGACCGTCTGGATGAAGAAATTCATCATAGAGTTGGGTGTGATTTCAGAGATTGAACAATCAGTACCTCTTTATTGTGATAATACTGAGGCAGTTGCTCAAGCCAAAGAAGCAAGATCTCATCATAAATTCAAGCACATCCTAAGATGGTTCCACCTTGTTCGAGAGATAGTCGAAAGATGCGATGTGATCATGGAGCGAGTTGACACCAAGGACAATATAATAAATCCATTCACTAAGGTCTTATCAATGCAGCTGTTTGATCACCACCTTGATAGCATGGGTATCAAGTATAGAGACAATTGACTTTAGTGCAAGTGGGAGATTGAAAGAATTATACCCTATAAGTCAATTGCATATGGGATGCAATAAGGTGTTTATTGTAATTTATCTTTCAAACTCATGTAATTAACATTAATATTATTAATAAAATTGATATTTTTGATTTATTATATGCTGCATCTTATTAATTTTAAGATTATAATGAACCCCATAGGTCTAGACAATGGTTTTAGGGCCGTGATGAGATCACGTTGTGAGACCTAAATTTTTGATAGTCTAGATTTAAAATATTTTTAGTTGTTGGTACATTGAGTCAGAGATCAATAATACTGGTAAGATTGGCATGTCCTATGTATCCTCAAAAATGAGGGTGGTTGATCTCACAACCTCTTGTGTGGTGACACTAATGCAAGATATGGGTGCTTATTAGAGAATGAATTTACTGAAATGATCTATGAGAGAATAATTAGATGGAGTCTTATTTACATGTCAACTGATAATTCTCTAGTGAGAGTTGTGTAAGTGATCTTTTGATCTGAGGTCACCATGGTACCTTATGTATATGGATCCATATTTTGGTTCACTACCTCACTTGATTCTCTGATTTTTGTGTGGGGTGTTCTAGATATGGTGAAGTGTGTATGAAGGTTGTGAGTGATCAATAAGAGATCAGTCACTTCTAATAAGGGGAGCGAACATCCTATATGATCTCACAGGATGGTGATTCTGGAAGTTTTTGGCCAAAACAGGACGATAATTAGAAAAGAGTTTCTAATGTATCATCAACTGAATCATCACCTTCAGATTGAGATACATAAAGATAAATGATTGGGTTTAACATATTTCTATACCCACAGCTCATCTGAGATATTATTTGATTGAAGAATTAAATTATACGAAAACTTATCACTGAAGGATATTTTGATAATTTTTCATCAAAATTTCAAATCTTTCAAATAGTCATGACATATTGCTAGACATCAATCTAAACTTGTTAGCTTGATAAAAATTAAAAGAATTTAATTTTGAAATCAATTTGAAAGAGTCCAAGTTGATTGGAACTCTTCGGATAACCTAATCTCATTGGATTAGGATTACGTCGAAAGTTTGAGTCCACTGCTGGCTAGATTTGAAACCCAATGGATCACATACTTTAAGATTTGGCCTTGATCTGATTTAATTAGAGTTTAATATAAATTCTATGGGTTAATTTAATATGCTAGCTGAAAGAAGAGTATCCTATAAGTCAATCGCAAGTGTGTTGCGATGGAACTTTTTTTTATAATTTTTTAACTCATAAAATGATATTTATTATTTAAGATATTGATTCATCATATTAGCTGCATCTTATTATGTCGAAGATTATGATGAACCCCAAAGATTAGGATAATAGTTTTAGGAGACATGAATGGGTCATGCTAGTGAGACCTAAAACCCTAATCTTAAACATTTCTAGTCATAGGAGCATTGAGTCGGAGATCAATATTCCGGATAGACTGGCACATCCTATGTATGCTTGATGGAGAGGCTAGCAGATCTCACTGGCCACTTATGTGGGATACTAATATAAAGATGTGGATGCTCATTTGAAAAATGAGTCCACTGAATTGACTCGATGAAAGAAAACATCTTATGCAAGCCTTACTTGCATGTTAAAGATGGTTTTCTATGTGAAAGTTGTACAAGTGATCCTTAGACCTGAGACCACCATAGAATCTTGTGTACATGAACTCATATTTTGGTTCATACCCAGGCATGGCATTAAGATATGTATGGGGTGTTCTGGATATGGTAGAGTGTATATGGAGGTTGTGAGTATGTCAACATAGAATCAATCACTCCTAATAAGAGGAGATAGCATCCTGTGTATTCTCAATCCTAGATAACTTGAGAAAAATCTTTTGGCCAAAAGCAGAAAGAAGATTAGAAAGAGTTTCTAATACTTCTTCATTGGAGTTATCATTGGTTAATTGAGAATCGATATGAATATGTGTTTGAGTTTGACATGATTCCATACTCATGAACATATTCAGGGTGAAGGGATGATCGAAGGATTGAATTGTATGGTAACTTGCCACTGAAGGGTATATTTGATATTTTTACTAAAATTTTATATCTTCTAGATAGTTATGATATATTGCTAGATGTCAATCTTGATTTATAAATTTTTGATCGAATTAAAGAGTTTAATTCAATCGTCAATTAGAAAGGATTATAATTGTTAAACTCAGGTTAGCTCGATTGGATCTAAATCGATTAGATTGAAATCTAATCAAATTTGGTTAACTTATACCCAGACCTACTGTTAGCTAGATGTGAAATCCAATGGGTCACACACATACAGAAATTAGCCAAGGACCCTTTTTAAAAAGATTGATTAGAATTTTGGATTCAATCAGGGCTCCGGTAAGCATGCTAGCATGTGTGGAACCCTTGCTCCTTTGGAGGTCAATTTGGTCTCATCCCTTGCTAATTAGCTATCCCAATTTAAGGAACATTTGGGTCAGGTCATGCCACTTGGAATCACCCCAAATTAGGGTACCACATCCCATTTTAACGCCAATTATGAAGAGTCCAAGTTGTGAAGGACTCTTGGCGCAAAACATGTTCTGCGTACAAGTGTTGGCGTGGGTAAAAGAAAAGTATCCTTTTGGCATGGGATTAAGATGCATGTATAGCCCATATTACCATCCATCATCTGGTGCACATATAAAATCATGAGATGTATTTTTTCTAGAATTTTTGGGGAAAAGAAAAATTGGAAAAATGAAGGAAGTCTCACGCACATGTGCAGAAGCGTCGCATCTCTTTGAGATTTAGAGAGTTCTTCTTCTCATCAAATACTTTTAAAATGAAATAATTTTTGGTGATAACATTTCATATTTGACAAGCTATTTTTGATAATTTTTTTAGAATTTTTTTAGACTTATCTGGATGCCAAACAGATGCCATAATTTCCTCCTCATGCCTGCACACGCGGTGATCAGACTTCACGTGAAAGGATGTGAGAATATATCCATTTCTAAGAATTTTTATCTACTCATTATATATTATGGAATCAAGATTGAATCCTCTATCCACATAAATTTTTAAATATTTTTTTGATTTGAGAAAGGATACAAAAACATCCCTTCTCTGGTCATCACGTGCGCAGAGCAGGGTGCTGATCGACGTATCATTGATAAGAGTCCTTCTATTTGAAGGAACTCTTATCTTTGATAATTAGATCAGATAGGCCTCTTGGATGAGGTGTATCCCTCTCTTTTGGCATCCCTCTAGTGGCTATAAATTGGTTGAGACATTGGGTGTCCGAGGTAATTCAGAAAGAGTTTCCAATTTTGTCTCCGTTGCTCTCTTTTCTTTCTTACAACCTATCTTAGTTTTAGGACAAGGCCTTGAGATTTAAGACAAAGCCATATCTGGTCCTAACAAGGGTTGTGAGGGTTCTAGAAGGAGGATCAGAAGTTTAAAAGAGATTCTGAGAGGGTGGAGTCAGTTTCTTGGAGAAACCTGATCGGTATGAGGCTAGTCGAGTTCTAATGGCTAGAACTCTTAAAGCAAGGTGAAGAAGGAGCACTGTTCTTGGTTCAATTTTCATGTGGATCACCATTGGAGGGCGGACACTTGGAGGCCTTGTGAAAATTAGGCTTAGCGCTACAGACATTCTTCTTATCCTAATTTATATTTATTATACTTTGATTATTATAGTCAAGGATTTCTGGGCATTTGGATTTTTGATGCATCGAATATTTTGAATAAAAATTTTAAATACCTAACCTTTCTGCTATACCACTGGAACCCAACACTAGCATATTGTATTAACCCAAGTTCCCAAATTGGTTTGATTCAAAGTATTTGTGCTAGCCTAGACCAATTGGCTTTGACCTAATGGGATTGGATCAATTTGAATTGGATCCTTATCTAACTTAGACCAGTTTCAGGTTGAGAAGGACTCCTCCACATTCACTAAAAGCCATGCAAAAATATAATTGCTGCCCACCTCAAATCAACATGGGAAATAAAGAGTCCTTCTTAAAGAAGGCTCTTTATTAAACGCGTTGCCTTAGAAGATAAATCAGAAATCATATGTTTTGATGCAGAAAATTAATGAAATTTTTATGGCATATAGAGGAGGAAGATTCCTTCTACTTCAAGTATCTAAATTATCAAAAATTCACTCAGTAAATTTATTTGGCACATAGGAAGTTGGAACGCCAAAAGTTGGCACCCCTTCATCCCATGTAACGTCCCCTGGTCCCCTATTTATAGGGGACGCCCCAGATGGCTTCTAGCTGAAATTTTTAAATGAGCTAGAGAGAAGGGATGTGTAAATCATAGTAAAAAATCTAAAAAAATTTTGAAGAAAAAAAGAGGAGAATTTGAGTGGCAAAATTTGCTACAAGGGTGGTGAGATTTTCAGTAAGTGTTGCTGGAGTGCCCTAGGATTTGGTTTTCTTATATGTTGGAGTTAAAAACTGTGGGAAAAATTCAGTGTAGGGGTAAAATGATAATTTTAAAACTTTTTGAAATTACTATTTTATAGTAAAAATTATTAATTAATCTAATTAATTAATAAAAATTTATCCTACACTAAGATTTAAATATGATATATAGCATGCATGCATTTAAATTTGAAATTCGAATTTGAACAGTAAACACTTTACTATAATGTGTTCAGAATACAATACCTTTGTGCGGGTAGTAGATCACCGTAATTTGATCACCGTCAGAAGAGTCTGATCATCACGATGCAGCCACACAGTGTGTCTGACCTCTGCGGATCGTCCACACAAAGCTCCTGGTCTGATCGACTCCTCACGAGTGCTAGCTCATTGTAAAGCCCTTTCGACGGCCGATGCTGATCGAACTCCTTCGATCGATGTCTATCGATTCTTTGGATGCTCTAGATAGTCAGTAAATGTGCTTGAGAGGATGTTGAAGATCTTCCTAAAATTTAGTGGGCTCACGATATTCGTAGCTCACCTTCTCACTTCCCGAACTCGAGACTGAAACCCTGAAGAACTCACTGAAACCCTGTGCATATTTTTTCTTTCTTTTCTTTCTTTTTCTCTCGGAAGGATATAGACCTTCACCTTGTACACAAGGATTTCTCATGCCCGGATTTTCTCTCCAAAATTTTTCTTGCACATGCCCCACTCTTCTCCTCCTTTTAAAACAATGTCAAAATGTCTTATCCATGTGAGAGGATAAAGATGAGTAATTGCACATTTGAATTCAAATCAAATTTTGAATTCAAATGAAAACTAATTTATCCCTATCCACTAAAAGTGTGAGAAGAGGAGGGCATGGCTTAATTTGTGCATGAGTGATTTCATGAGAAATATTTTCTCGTGTAATAAATGGGGTGCTAAAAGAGGATAAGGTCAAGGCACTAAGATTGGTTGCTCATTCAAATTCAAACTTTATTTTGAATTTGAATGGCCAACCAATCATCCTTATCCACTCATTTGGCACATTAAAGTAGGGTGTGAGGAGGGTTTTGCATGAGAAAAAATTTATGAGAACTTCCTTCTCGTGAATTCAAATGGGCGCAGTGGAAGTGAGGTGGCGCAGGGAGAATGGGTCAAGGTGGTTTCATTTTTTAAACCAACCTAATTGAACCAAATAAGTTAGGCCCAATTAGACTAATTTAAATCCAACTTAATTAGGTTTAATTAGGCTCAATAAAATCTTAATCAAATCATAAATTGATTAAGGCCAACCCATGATCAAATCAGGGACCAAACCATCTCGACGATTAGGTCAACTCTTAACCTAATCGGGTCAAACCCAACTGAATCCAATTCAATTGGACTTGATCCAAAAATAATTACTTAATCAAATTGAGTTAATTAGTGATCAAATCACTAATTAAACCTCTCATAAATATTGAGTCCAAATTCGATGGGTAATCGGGTATCAGAATTCATCGATATGTAACCCTGATCGAAGAGTCCCAAACCAGTGGGACTCTTGACCTCGGTACCCAAAATGTGTGGGACTCATGATCAGAGAATCCTGATTCTTGATCATAAAGTCTCAGACACGTAGGATTTATAGTCCACGAGCATTAGGACTCTTCATCAGCCATCAGATCAGATAGGAACCTCTAATGTGTGTGTCCCCCCAGGTTCGAACCTAAGCCGGTAGCACAGGAACCAATTCCTGTACTAATCGAAGTGACCATCTAGCAATGGTACCCGACGACTGGATAGGTAGAAAAGTTATAATTGCAACACTCAGAACCTACGTGAATATGGTTACTGTATAATTCATCCTTTTGACCTCTGTCTTTAGGATGACTCAGGGTTAAACTGTCTACCCTGATTAGATCATCCGAATCATGCTCAACTCAAATAGTCCTGTGACTCCTCACAAAGACTACCCTAGCCAAAGTTTTGCTAAATTGAAACACGACTGTACACAGCTCCTAAACTGGAGTGGTCAATCCCATCTTGATACACGCACCGACATGTCAAGTACTTGACTACACCCAGCAGCCTTCCGTCACTGAATTAGAAATTCAGGTAGTCCAGTGCCTAAGTGCAGTGAGTTGCTTGCAAGTCACCGTGGCGGTCTCAGGTTGGAGGGACATTTATACCCATATTCCATCAGAGCAAATCTTGACAGCAGAAATAGCTCCGGAGTCGGTCACGTTCAGTACAGATGTACCCTTACATGTCACCTGTATGCCATACCAGTGTCTCCACACTCATTGGTTAAGAGGACAACCAACTTATATGGCACACAACGACCTATGCTTGATAAACATTATCGTCCTTGGTAATAATGTATCATTTGATCGTGAACAGATTTAAGGACTAAACGATAAATCCTCATTTATCGAGTCTAAATAGTCCTAAGGACTTCACCACAACATAGGAGTTCATTAGAAGATGAAATATTTTATGATGAAAAATACTAAAATAATTTTTATTAATTCATAATTCATGTACATATATAAAAATGAGCACAACCGTCAACAGGCTGACAATTGGCTTTGGGACACTATTCTCAACAATCTTCCACTTGGCCTAAAGCCAATCGGTGCAGTATCTAATACCCATCTTTGACTTATAGTTATCGAACTCCTTCACCGCAATGGCTTTAGTGAATGGGTCAGCCAGGTTCTCCTTTCCGTCGATCTTCTGAAGGTCGACGTCACCTCGATCCATAATTTTTCGAGTGAGATGGTAGCGGCGCAGAGTATGCTTCATTCGCTGGTGTGCCTTGGGTTCCTTCGCCTAAGCAATGGCTCCAGAGCTGTCACAATAGAGCAGAACTGGACCAACAAGGGAGGGTGCTATTCCGAGCTCGGTGATGAATTTTCTCAGCCACACCGCTTCTTTGGCATCATCTGATGCAGTAATATACTCTGCCTCGCAAACTGAATCAGCCACTATGTGTTGCTTGGAACTCTTCCAGCAGATAGCCCCACCATTAAGGGTAAAAATAAATCCCGACACACTTTTGCTGTCATCATGATCAGACTGAAAACTAGAGTCTGTAAATCCTATAAGTCTCAAGTTCGATTCACCATAAATAAGCCACAGGTCCTTAGTATTTCTTAAATACTTCAGGATGGTTTTAACAACCTTCCAGTGATTCTCCTCTGGATCAGATTGGTATCTACTCACTACCCCTAGTGAGTATGCCACATCTGGTCGTGTACATGTCATGGCATACATGATAGATCCCACTACCGAAGCATATGGAATCCTACCCATATGCTCTCTCTCTTGAGGTGTTGTCGGACAATCCCTCTTCGAGAGAGAAATTTCATGGCCTATCGGTAGATAGCCTTTCTTAAAATTCTCCATGCTGAACCTCTTCAGCATAGTATCTATGTACGTAGACTGGGATAAACCAAGCAACCTTTTAGATCTATCCCTATAGATCCTCATCCCTAGGATGTAGGAAGCTTCTCCTAAATCCTTCATGGAGAACTGTGACGATAACCAAATCTTTATTCCCTGTAATGCAGGGACATCATTTTCGATTAAGAGAATATCATCCACATACAATACAAGAAATACCACTACTGGACCATTAGCCCACTTATAAATGCAGGGCTCTTCTCCATTCTTAACGAAGCCATACGTCTTGATCATCCTATCAAAACGTATATTCTAACTCCGAGATGCCTGCTTAAGTCCATAAATGGACCTCTGTAGTCTGCACACCTTAGACTCATCAGTGGATGTGAATCCTTCAGGTTGTATCATATACACCTCTTCATCCAGCTTTCCATTTAGGAAAGCTGTCTTCACTTCCATCTGCCAGATTTCATAGTCTAGATGGGCAGCTATCGCAAGCATAATCCGAATGGATTTGAGCATTGCCACAAGAGAAAATGTCTCGTCATAGTCTATACCATAACGTTGATGATATCCCTTGACAACCAGACGGGCTTTACAGGTTTCCACCTTTCCATCTGCGCCCCTCTTCCTCTTAAAGACCCACTTACACCCTATGGGTTTTACTCCTTCGGGTGGGTCAACCAATGTCCACACATCGTTGACCTTCATGGACTCCATTTCGGATTTCATGGCCTCTAGCCATTTCTCAGAGTTGGATCTCTACATTGCATCCATGTAGGTGATCGGATCCTCATCATTTTCATCAAGTTTGATAGGATCATCGTCCCGGACCAAGAAATCATAGTATCTATCCGGTTGATGTGGTACTCTACCAGATCGCCTTAAGGGTGCTTGAACAATGGGCTCTGGATCTAATCTAATCAAATCCGGTTCAGGTTCAGCAACTTGTGTCGGTTTTTTCACCTGTCGAACTTCGTCAAGTTCGACCTTAGAGGCAACAATTCCTTCATCAAGGAACTCCTTTTCCAAAAAGATTGCCTTAAGTTTGACAAACACCTTTTGCTCATCAGCCAGGTAGAAATAATATCCTTTGGTCTCTTTTGGGTATCCTATAAAATTACACTTGTCAGACCTAGGTCCAAGCTTGTCCGTAATTAAACGTTTAACATAAGTCGGACACCCCCAAATCCTAAGGTGCGAGAGTACTGGCTTACGTCCTATCCATATCTCATATGGTATTTTGGTTACAAACTTACTCGAAACTCTATTTAGAAGGTAACAAGCCGATTCGAGCGCATATCCTCAAAGGAAGATTGACAGACCAGCAAACCCTATCATGGATCGAACCATATCCAACAAGATCCGATTCCTCCTTTCAGACACACCATTATGTTGTGGTGTTCTAGGAGGTATCCACTAAGAGAGAATCTCATTCTCCCCAAGATATGTCAGAAAATCATTGGAAAGGTATTCACCTCCTCGATCAGATCGAAGAGTTTTAAACACTTTTCAATTTGTTTTTCTACCTCATTTCGAAATAGTTTGAACATTTCAAATGACTCCGACTTATGCTTATTAAATAGACATACCCATACCTCGATAGGTCGTCTGTGAAGGTTATGAAGTAGAAATATCCATCTCTTGCACTTGAGCTCATGGGTCCACATACATCAGAATGTACCAGAGCCAAGAGTTCACTGGCTCGCTCACCTTTTTCAATAAAAGGTGACTTGGTCATTTTATCAAGAAGACAAGACTCACAGGTTGGAAGTGATTCATAATCATCTACTTCAAGAATTCCTTCTTGAGCCAACCTGTTTATCTTGTTCTTATTGATATGACCTAGCCTACAGTGCCAAAGGTAGACATCTGACACATTATCTATTCTAAGGCATTTACCGGAGGTTTGAACCACATTAACAAGTTGTGATAGAAAGTAAATTCCATTATTAAGTTGTCCAACAAATATTGTAATACCATTCAAAATGATATTGCAAACGTTTCTTTTTATTAAAAATTGATAACCATTCATGGCCAAAAGGCCTACAGAAATAATATTTAATAAAAAGCTTGGACAATAGTGACATTCACTCATAATTATTTTTCGAGAATTGATTACAAGGTTCATGATTTCTAATGCTAGAAGTGGAACTTTGCTTCCATCTCCAACGTTCAGGAATCTCTCACCTTCATCAAATCTCCTACTGATCTGCAGACCCTGCATCGAATTGCAAATATGATAAGGGCTTCCGGTATCCAATACCCAGGCAGTAGTATCACAAATAGAAAAGTTGCAAGGTGTTATCATATAAGTACCTTGCTTCTTCTTCGGCCTGTTCGGGTCCAGTGAGGCAATGTATAGAGGACAGTTCCTCTTTCAGTGCCCCTGCTTCTTACAAAAGAAGCACTCCACCTGGCTCTGGTCGGGCTTGCACTTCTTGATCTGACCCTGCGCAGACATCCCAGCATGCGGTTGCACCTTCTTATTCTTCTTCTTTTTGTTCTTCTTCCCTTTCTTAAAGGGTCGATGACCAGAAGAAGACCCTCCCACAACATTCACCGACTCCTTATGAAGCTGGTGATCCTTCTCAAAGTTCTGCAGCAACCCCAACAAGCCGTGGTAGTTCACTGTAGGCTTTGTCATTCGAAAATGAGTAAGGAAGGGAAGGAAGGACTTGGGCAGAGAATTAAGGATCGCATCCTTACCGAGCTGCTCGTGTAGGGGAAAGCCCAGTTTACTTAGGCGCTTAATCATTTCGATCATGTACAGTACATGATCAGTGACTGAGGCTCCATCCCTCATCTGAGCATTGAAAATGGCACAACTAGTTTTGTGCCTTTCAACGTCATCAGGCGTGCCAAAAGAGTCGTTCAACATTTGAAGCATCTCCTGTGGCTGGACGTTCTCGAATCTGTAATTGAACTCATCATTCATTGCCGCTAGCATTATGCACTGGACGTTGGTGCGGTCATTGAGCCACTTCTGGTAAGTGTCTCAGACCATCCCTCTAGCGTTCAGGGCTAGCTCCTCAGGTGCCGGATTCCATTACTACATAAAGGATCCGCTCATGCTCAAAGATGATTTTTAATTTTTGATACCAGCTATCGAAATTAGGTCCCATGAGCTTGTCATTATCTAATAATGATCGGAGCGACAGGGTAGTGGCCATAGCTGCATAAAGGAAAACCAGACCTATATTAGTACATAAATTATTAATACTAAAGACTTGGACTTTAGTCTAAAGTTTCTCCTAGTACTTTTATGAATTGGTAGCCATTACTTTAATTCCTTAGTGGGTACTAGAATCCACACAGACTACACACGAGCTCAACTTTGGTTGGTCAACCCATGTGCATCTATGGGTAGGTTCATAATCAGTTGTTTCTTTAAACAACTTCTAGTAATTAATTTTGCCCCAGAACCTAATCAGTAGGCTTTGGCCTCCACTGAAAAAATCTGGTTAGGTCCAACCATTAACATGATTTGATTTGATGAATCGGACCAATAAATGATCAAGCCCGACTTTGGTCGGCCAACCTAACCACCATTAGAAAGACTCAAACCAAATTATCATACTATGAATGATAATTCTATTAGTCAATAAGCACCAGGCCTTTGGGCCTCTAATGATTATTAAACTAACGGACTCATTATCACTCACTTAATGGGAGGCTATTACTTAGTTATCAATATAACTTAATCATTTTTAGGACCTAATAATTTTTTGAGGATTTTATTAAAGAATAGATGAGAAGATAAATTACCAGCCAATTTCAATCCTTCCACTGACTTCATCAAGTCAGATTAAAAAAGATTTAATTAAGCCAGCATTAGGAGCACCTAAATCAGTCAAACTGATTTACCTAATGACATGGGTGAGCCCTAATCACCAAGTGATCTAATCAAAACCTAATTCACCAGGTTGGCCAGGTAAGTGAGATCAGTGGTGGGGATAAGCCATTAACTCATCAGAGATCGAATCACTGCGAGTAGCTCCCGCTTAAAAACCACTGGTCAAACTACCAAACTTACCTTAGACACCAACCGGTTCATTAATTTTAATTTGATCAACTTAGTAAATAGGGTTCCATCGTGTAGCCATGAATTAAGTCCATCTTGATCTAGTTAAAGACATGGACCCATTCAACTACAACTATTGGAGTTGAGTCTAGAGTATCCTTGACCTAATCTAATTCAACTTTTGATTAGATTTGATCAATTACTCTAATTTAGTCTATTTCTTTAAGCTAACCTTAGGTCTAACCCAATTATGGACCTAATCCATCTAACCCATTGACCCACAAGTTTATGCAATTGTCTTAGGTCTTAATTCACAATTCTAGACCTACTAGACAACACTTAATTCTTTTAATTAAGTATTTGGGCTGATGGGTCAGGGTTTGGCATTTCAAAAATAATTTTTAAATTTGAAAGGTTTTATTTTTTGTTCACCAAATATGTTGACTCATTACACAAATAGATCAGCATATTTCATCAATAGCAATCCTATTGCTAATTACATAACAGAAAATAACTCAATCAAAATAAATCATGAATATTCCTTTCGCTACTTCATCTGCATGGGATATAATTGCATTGGCATCCCTACCGCCATAGGAGACCCCATCAAATGGGAAGAGAGTGCCTTTAAACCTTACTTTTCTCCTATGACCGGACGGCCATGGCAACCAACCCAATTCGATTACTTGCTACTTGGATCAAGTATATCTAAATATATCAATTTTAAAATTTAAATTTTAAATTTTAAATTTCAAATTTTTGAATTTCAAATTTTAAATTTTAAATTTTGAATTTTAAATTTGAAATTTCAACCAAATTTCAAATTTTAAATTTTTGAATTTCAAATTTTTTAAATTTTGAATTTCAAATTTTAAAATTTAAATTTCAAAATTTAAATTTCAAATTTTTGAATTTTGAATTTCGAACAACTTTTAAAATTTAAATTTTAAATTTAAACTTTTAGATTATAACTTAATCTACACATGCAAATATATATATCATATCTAAGAACCCGCTCTGATACCATTTGTGGGAAAAATTCAGTGCAGGGGTAAAATGGTCATTTTAAAACTTGTCAAAATCACTATTTTATAGTGAAAATTATTAATTAATCTAATTAATTAATAAAAATTTATCCTACATTAGGATTTAAATATGATATATAGCATGCATGCATTTAAATTTGAAATTCGAATTTGAACAGTAAACACTTTACTATAATGTGTTCAAAACACAATATCTTTGTGTGGATAGTAAATCACCGCAATTTGATCACCGTCAGGAGAGTCTGATCATCACGATGTAGTCACACAGTGTGTCTGACCTCTGTGGATCATCCACACGAAGCTCCTAGTCTGATCGACTCCTCACGAGTGCTAGCTCGTTGTAGAGCCCTTTCGATGATCGATGCTGATCGAACTCCTTCGATCGATGTCTGTCGATTCTTTAGATACTCCAGATCATCAGCAGACATGCTTGAGAGGATGTTGAAGATTTTTTGAAAATTTGGTGGGCTCACGACACTCATAGCTCACCTTCTCACTTCCCGAACTCCAGGCTGAAACCTTGAAGAACTCACTAAAACCTTGCGCACACTTTTTCTTTCTTTTCTTTCTTTTTCTCTCGGAAGGATATAGACCTTCACCTTACACACAAGGATTTCTCACGCCCATATTTTCTCTCCAAAATTTTTCTTGCACATGCCCCACTCTTCTCCTCCTTTTAAAACAACATCAAAATGTCTTATCCACGTGAGAGGATAAAGATGAGTAATTGCACATTTGAATTCAAATCAAATTTTGAATTCAAATGGAAACTAATTTATCCCTATTCACTAAGGGGGTGAGAAGAGGAGGGCGTGGCTTAATTTGTGCGTGAGTGATTTCATGAGAAACATTTTCTCATGTAATAAATGGGGTGCTAAAAGAGGATAAGGTCAAGGCGCTAAGATTGGTTGCTCATTCAAATTCAAACTTTGTTTTGAATTTGAATGGCCAACCAATCATCCTTATCCACTCATTTGGTGCATTAAAGTAGGGCGTGAGAAGGGCTTTGCATGAGAAAAAATTCATGAGAACTTCCTTCTCGTGAATTCAAATGGGCGCAGTGGAAGTGAGGTGGCGCAGGGAGAATGGGTCAAGGTGGTTTCATTATTTAAACCAACCTAATTGAACCAAATAAGTTAGACCCAATTAGACTAATTTAAATCCAACTTAATTAGGCTTAATTAGGCTCAGTAAAATTCTAATCAAATCAGAAATTGATTAAGCCCAACCCCTGATCAAATCAGGGACCAAACCATCTCGACGATTAGGTCAACTCATAACCTAATCGGGTCAAACCCAACTGAATCCAATTCAATTAGACTTGATCCAAAAATAATTACTCAATCAAATTGAGTTAATTAGTGATCAAATCACTAATTAAACTTCTCATAAATATTGAGTCCAAATTCGATGGGTAATCGGACATCAGAATTCATCGATATGTAACCTTGATTAAAGAGTCCCAAACCAGTGGGACTCTTGACTCCGGTACCAAAAATGTGTGGGACTCATGATCAGAGAATCCTGATTCTTGATCACAGAGTCTCAGACACGTAGAACTCATAGTCCACGAGCATTAGGACTCTTCATCAGCCATCAGATCAGATAGGAACCTCTAATGTGTGTGACCCCACAGGTACGAACCTAAGCCGGTAGCACAGTGTTGCCCAGCTATGCAACCCAAGAGGGGGGGTGAATTGGGTTTCTAAAAATTTTAAGCCCAACAAATAACTTATGAAGAACAGAACAATGGCTTTAAATCAATATTAATTACCTAAAGTAGTATTGCAAGGATATAATAGAGAAATAAGATAAAGCGATAAAGCACACCACAAACACAAGGATTTATAGTGGTTCGGTGCTAACCTTGCACCTACATCCACTCCCCAAGATCCCACTTGGGAATTTCAATCCACTATCCTTTGTATTCAACCTGAATACAAAACGTCGGAAACTCCGACCCTAGCTATCCCAAGCTAGAACACTTGTTTTCCGGGTACAAGCAAACCCAAAACACTCCGATTTCAGGTTCGGATCAACCTTTCCTTGTTTTGGAAATCCTCCAAAAATAAGAGCAAAAACTCACAAAGAGTAAGAATATTTAGAGCACAGATTAATACAATAACAGCTCCTTAAATGAGCAAATATAACAATAAAAGCTTTACTCAAATGAAGAACCCCTTTTTCAGATTTTCTCAAGATGAATGAACGGTTGAACGCTTGAGAAGAGGTTGATTGTTGATTGAAGATCTCTTGAAAGCTTTGAACGATCTCTAGATCAAGGTTGAAACGATAGGCGTGAAGAATTCTCTCCTTGAAAGATCTTCCTTTTCTCTTTCACAATCTCTCTGGTATATTGTGGATCCTCTCTCTTTTTCTCTATGGATATTTCATTGATCTCAGGCTTTTTCTTGCAAATTTCGGATCCTCTCTTCTGTTCTTCTCTTTTTCCTCTCTTTCTCTTCTTATTTGATTTCACGTTTGATCCGCTATTTAATCTGCAATTTCTTTCATCAAATTAAGCATTTTGTAGCATTAGAAGCAAGAGAAAACAATTTAGGCAGATAAAGAGCCGTTAGAGGATTTTTAGGAAGCATAAATGGTAATTAAAACGGGCAAAAAAATAGCCGTTGCTGATATTTCCCGTCGCAGGGGTCGACTCATGAGTCGACTCATGCTTCAGGGGTCGACTCATGAGTCGACCTCTGTTGCAAAAACCAGAGAATGCTTTTCTGGAATTTCTTGGCTCAAATTAGCAGGGGTCGACTCATGAGTCGACTCATGCCTTGTGGGTCGACTCATGAGTCGACTCACAGGTCGTGCCAAGCCAGAAAACTAGCATGCCAAGGAGAATTTTTGCGTGCCAATCAGCTCACAGTGCCATGAGTTGACTCATGAGTCGACTCATGCACTTCAAACCTTCATACTTCAAAAATATAAGTTCAAACACAATGAAATTTTCACCAATAGATTTCAAATCATTTGTTCTACCAAATGGTACTATCAAATCAGAATTTTAGTGAAATTACGATTTTGCCCTTGAAGAGCATAAGGACTTTTTCATTTTAAAATATTGTATCCCTTCAATCTGCTTTGTAATCATCAAAATCAATCTAGGAGCAACAATCTCCCCCTTTTTGATGATGACAAAACATATGAACAAAAATATTTATGTTAAAGCATTAATTTCAAAAGAATCCATTATAGGTGTATATGCTTGAAAAGAGTATGATTCTTTTGGCATGTAATATAAATGCAAAAATAGTTTGTCCATTTTCTTAAAGATTTGAAAAGGGTATTAGATTATTTTGAGTTCAAGATATATCAGAGCAAGAGAAGATAAATAACTTTTTCTATGTATCAGAGCAAAAATAATTTTTACAATGATATCAGAGAAGATTTTATAATTTATCAGGGCAAGAAAATTTTTAATGTATCAGAGAAAATTTCATACAGTATCAGAGCAAATGTTATAATATATTAGAGAAACCTTCACACTGTATCGGATCAAATGTTATCATGTATCAGATCAAGTTGAAAGAAATTGTAGGATGTATCAGAGTAAAACAAATTTCTTATTGATGTATCAAGGTGAGTAAATTTTCAAAAGCAAGTTTGAATATCAGAGCTTATATAAAAAAAAATACTTATTTGCATTGTACTCATGATTTTGCTTTTGATGGATAACTTTTTGTTAAAGTTCTGTCTGATACCAAATTTTGATACCAAAATTTCTCAAAGTTTTGTTTAATCTTTCAATCCTTGTTTTTGTCTAATTTCTCCAATATTTGTTTAATTTCTTCAATATTTGTTTAATTTAATTTCTCCCCCTTTTTCTTATAATTTAGGGTTTTGCTTTTTGTCTAATTTCAATTTTTGTTTAATTTTAATTTTTCCCCCTTTTTGACATCATCAAACATAGTTAACTCTTTCTTTTCTTTTTCTGAAATATTCTTTAATTTCTTCCTCTTTAGAGTTTTTCACAAATGTTTGCTACCCCTTAATATAGCAATTATCAACAGCAAACAACAACAAGGAGAAGATAATATTTCAACAGATGTATCGAAGATTGAAATATAACCAAAATATAATCATTACAAAGAGGTAGAAATATAGGTAAAAGATGATTTCATTAATATCATAATTATTTCAATACATAAAATTCAACCAGCTAAATGTCAATACATGGCCCCAAGGTATAAATCCTAGAACAAGATACTAACTCCTAGAACCTAGTAAAGATCAAGATAAGTCAATGATCAAGACAAATCATGGATCGGAGTCATCAGATATGGTATGAGAAGATGATGGATCAGAAGTGCGTCCTCTACCCCGTCTGCCTCTGCCACGAGATGAACTGGGAGGCTGAGAACGCTGAGATACTAGGGCTGATACCATGAGTCTGATAGAATCAAGTACGTTCAGTGCTCTGGAAACATATTGAAGTAGAGCAGTGAACTGGGTGGTAGCATGCTCACTCGATCCTCTGATCTCTTTTCTCAGTAGCTCATATCCACCTTCTAATGCTCCTCTGAGCCTGCCAGCCTCTGCAGTGAGATCTGTGACCTCAATAGTAGACTCCTGTGGCTGGGGATGGGCCAATGCAAGAACTTGCCCCTGCAAGTCAAGAACTCTGCCAGTAAGTCTCCAGACTGTATCCTCAAGCTGCTGTATCCTGACGGACTGATCTGAAATCATCTGAAATACAGTGGAGATGTGGGGAGTAATGGTCTGATCAAAGAAGTAGCTCTAGGTGCAAAAGAAGTACTACTCCACTGGCTAGACAACAAAGAAGCCACACGCTGAGATATATACTCGATCTGATCATCAGCCAGTCTGAACTCTGATGGAGGTGCTCTGCTCTCTGGCTGATACAATAGTGTGGGCATCCTAGTAAACTCAGAAGGGCCAGCCTCAGTATCAGGAATGAACTGGGTATCTGGTGAAGCTGCCCTGAAATCATGTACAGGAGAAGATGGACCTTCTTCTTCTACTCTGCCTTCAGTTCTGTCTTCAGCTCTTTCCTCAGTTCTCTCCTCAGCTCTTTCTTCAGAGCCCTTGATCCAACCACCAATAGTCTTTGTAATTCCCATTCGGTGCAGGCTGTGTTGGTTGAAAGTGTCCACATGTGAGAGCTTGGTAGGTGTCTCCCCCTCACAGCTAACTCCAAACCTCCTAAATACTCTAGTAAGAACCATACCATAAGGCAAGTGTGCCTTGGATCTATTCAAAGTTTCTCTCATGGCCTCTATCATAAGTGCAGGGAGGTTTAGGGGGGTCTGAGTGATGATATGAAACATGACACATACATCTCTGCCAGATAGTAAGTCATGTCTACCACTCCTAGGAAAGAATAGTTTTGTCACAATCTGATGCAGGACCCTCATCTCAATGGACAGTAGCTTTGCTTCCAATCTGTTTAAACTTCCTGAAAAATCTTCTCCTAAGATAATTCTGATCCCTTCTACTTTAATTGGGAGTTCCATATATGAGTATCCTTCACTAGGCAACTGAAGTATCTCTCCCAATATCCTAGAATCCAAACAGATGTCAATCCCCTTTACAGTTGAAGTCACAGACCCGTTTCCATAATTTAGGTTCTGGTAGAACTCTCTGACTAGATCAACATAGGTGACTTCCTTAAGAGAACAATAAAGTTCCCATCCTTGATTTTTGATCTTGGTAGCAAAAGTAAAGCCTTCTTTCTCAAAGAACCGAAAATCTATATTTTTCCCGGTTTCTACTTTTCTATCAGAAAGAAGATTTACACTGGGGCTTATGGAGGATTGAGAGGGACCTTGAGCAGGTACTGAAATTGGATTGGGAACAGTGGAAGACTGAGCATGCCTTTTCTTTCGGACAAATTTCTTCAGGCTCTCGGATTGATTTCCTCCTTTGGGGAAGTTTCATCTTTGGAGCCATATCCAAGTAAGAAGATTTGAATTGAGAGTAGGAGAGATCACAGGAGAGTAAAGAAGAATTTTGGTGGAGAAAAGAAGTGGATTTTGAATGAACGGTGAAGTTCTAGGGCACGTTCCACCCGCGCCTATCACTGCGAGAAAGCACAGAAAAATCCTTTTCAAGGAGGCAATTTTTGGTGGAGAGGAGGAGGGAGAATTGCCTCGAAATTGATCCTTGGATTTGGAGCAAAACAAAAGTTTGGAGAGGACGGCTTTCGGAAGAAGAATGATGAGAAGATGAGTCGTCTCACAAACAGGGTTTCCCGTTTTAAAAAAAATGAACCCGATGGAAGTTGGTGGGATTTACAAGTTTGCCATTGAGTCGACTCATGGGGGTCGACTCATGAAGTTCAGAAAATCAAGAAAAATACAAATAAATTCCAAAAAAATTCAAAATTTTGGGAGAAGGAATTTTGCTCAATGATAAGTTTTTAGAGTGATAAAACTGAGCTTTTGGAACCAGGATAGTTGTTGGAAATTGAGCTCTAAGAATATTTGATAATAATTAAGAGAAGTTTAGGCAAATGGATCTAGAATTCCTAGATTTCTCCTAATTTCACAGAATCTATCCTCACTAAGGGCCTTTGTAAAGATATCAGCTAATTGATTTTCAGTGCTAATATATTCAAGAATTATATTTTTGTTTTGAACATGCTCTCTTATGAAATGATGTCTTATTTCAATATGTTTAGATCTTGAGTGTTGTATTGGATTTTTAGATAGATTTATGGCACTTGTATTATCACATTTTATTGGAGTTTCATTAAGTTTGATTCCAAAATCTTCGAGTTGTTGCTTAATCCACAAGATTTGAGCACAACAACTTCCGGCTGCAATGTATTCGGCCTCAGCCGTAGACAGTGCCACCGAATTTTGTTTCTTGCTAAACCATGAGATTAGGTTAACTCCAAGAAATTGGCAAGTTCTACTTGTGCTTTTTCTATCTGATTTACATCTAGCAAAATCAGCATCAGAATATCCTAACAAATTAATTTGTGAGTCCTTAGAGTACCATAACCCTATAGTTTGTGTACCATTTAAGTATCTAAGGATTCTTTTAACAGCATTCAAATGAGATTCCTTAGGATTAGATTGATATCTTGCACATAAGCAAACACTAAACATGATATCAGGCCTACTTGCAGTTAGATATAATAATGAGCCAATCATACCTCTGTAGTATTTTAAGTCTACGCTTTTACCTTCATCATCCTTGTCAAGCTTACTTGAGGGACTCATTGGTGTGCCAATAGGTTTGCAGTTCTCCATTCCAAATCTTTTGAGTAGTTCCTTGGTGTACTTGCTTTGGGTGATGGAGATTCCCTCTTTTGATTGTTTGATTTGGAGTCCGAGAAAGAAAGTGAGTTCTCCCATCATGCTCATCTCGAACTCTCCCTGCATAAGCTTAGCAAAGTCTTGACAAAGGGATTCATTAGTAGACCCAAAAATTATGTCATCAACATAAATTTGTATAATTAGCATATCATTTTGGTTTCTTCTAATAAATAGGGTTGTGTCTACATTGCCTCTTGAGAAACCATTATTTAGTAGAAATTTGCTTAGCCTTTCATACCATGCTCTAGGTGCTTGTTTTAGACCATATAAAGCTTTATTTAATCTAAAGACATGATTGGAAAAAGCATGATTTTCAAATCCAGGGGGTTGTTCTACATATACTTCTTCAGAAATATATCCATTTAAAAATGCACTTTTAACATCCATTTGAAATAGTTTGAATTTCATAAAGCAAGCATAAGCAAGTAGAAGTCTAATGGCTTCTAATCTAGCAACAGGTGCAAAGGTTTCATCAAAATCAATTCCTTCTTCTTGATTATATCCCTTAGCAACCAGTCTTGCTTTATTTCTAATTACATTTCCATGCTCATCTAACTTGTTTCTAAAGACCCATTTTGTGCCAATTATTGAATAATCTTTAGGTCTTTTTACTAAGGTCCAAACATTATTTCTTTCAAATTGACTGAGTTCTTCTTGCATAGCATTAATCTAGTTATGATCATTTTCAGCTTCTTCAAAAGTTTTAGGTTCAAGTTGAGATACAAAAGCACAATGATTAAGTACATCTCTAAGTGAAGAACGTGTTTTTACCCCATGCATAGGATCACCGATAATTAATTCCTTAGGGTGGTTGTGAACATACCTCCATTCCTTGGGTAAGTCATTTGTACCTTGAGGTTGTTCTTGAATTTCTTCACCTTTCTCATTTTGTTCATCTTCTTGATCCTTGTCTTCTGGAGTTGCTGAATCTTTCAGAGTGATCTCCTTCATACCTTCTATTAGTGGATCTGCATCATCAACACCCTCATTCTTCCTTGAAGGAGGATCGTTAGATTCATCAAAGACAACATGTATGGACTCCTCAACTACTAAGGTTCTTTTGTTGAACACTCTAAATGCTTTACTAGTGGAGGAGTAACCTAGAAGGATTGCTTCATCTGATTTTGCATCAAATTTACCAAGTTTTTCTTTGCCATTATTTAATACAAAACATCGGCAACCAAAAACATGAAAATAGGCAATATTTGGTTTTCTTCCTTTCCAAAGTTCATAGGGGGTTTTCTTTAAAAATTGTCTTATTAAAGCACGATTTAAAATGTAACAAGCTATGTTAATAGCTTCCGCCCAAAAATATTTTGGAAGGTTGCTTTCACAGAGCATGGTACGGGCCATTTCTTCTAAGGTTCTATTTTTCCTTTCAACTACCCCATTCTGTTGGGGTGTCCTAGGAGCAGAGAAGTTGTGGCCAATTCCATTTTCATCACAAAAATTTTCAAAGTCATGATTTTCAAATTCTGTTCCATGATCACTTCTAATATTTTGAATTGAAAACCCTTTTTCATTAGTGACTTTTCGATGAAATTTCGTGAAAATTTGAAAAGTTTCATTTTTGTGAGCTAAAAAGAAAACCCAAGTAAAACGAGAGTAATCATCAATTATTACAAATCTATATCGTTTTCCTCCTAGACTAGTGGTTTTAGTTGGTCCAAAAAAAAATCCATATGTAAGAGCTCTAAAGGTCTAGAAGTTGAAATAGTGTTTTTGGATTTAAATGATACTCTAGTTTGTTTACCTAATTGGCATGCATCACAAATTCTATCCTTTTCAAAATTCAATTTTGGCAAACCGAGAACTAAATCCTTTTTGATTAATTTTGAAAGAGAATGCATGCTAATATGTGCAAGTCTACGATGCCACAGCCAACTAGTCTCATTTATTTTAGCATTTAAGGAAACTAGGCATTGCATGTCTAATTTAGTTAAATCATTCAAGTCTACCATATAAACATTGCCATGCCTATGTCCTATAAATTTAATGCCATCGTTAATAGGACTCGTCACAATGCATACAGATGATTCAAAACTTACTTTATACCCTTTATCACAGAATTGACTAATGCTAAGTAGGTTATGCTTTAAACCTTTAACAAGTAAAATATTCTCAATGTATTTGGAGGGAGTGATACCAATGTTACCTATCCCGATGATCTTTCCTTTGCCATTATCTCCAAAGGTGACCATCCCTCCATCCTTAGCATCAAGCGTGATGAATTGTGATTCATCACCAGTCATGTGTCTCGAGCATCCGCTGTCAAGATACCATTTCCTGTTTCCTTCTTGGGATGCTAGACACACCTGCAAGCACAGATCAAGTTTCTGTCTTAGGTACCCAAGCTTTCTTGGGTCCTTTCAGGTTAGTCAGAATGGTTCCTTTTGGAACCCATATTTTCTTTGTGTTTGCATATTTGTTAATAAGACATGTGTATGATTTATGTCCTATTCTTCCATATTTAAAACAAGTAATATTTGTAGGCTTTTTGCTTGAATAATTTGCATAAATATCCTTCAAAAATTTTTGTTTCTTCAGGGGTTTATAACCAAGTCCAGCCTTATCATATATATCTTTCTGATTATCAAGGATCATATTTAGCTTGTTTGAACTTAAGGTGAACTTATCTACCATAGATTTCAGCCTGTTAATTTCATCCTTAAAGTTTTGATTTTCTTGAATCAATGTGAATTTTTCAATTGAAAGAATTTCAGCTTGTTTCACTAAGGACTGATTTTCCAATTTCAGCTCTTTGTTTTTCTTCCCTAGTTTCTTTAATTCATCAATTGAATCATAGAATGCTTCATGCAATTCTTCAAAAGTAAATTCACTAGTGGATTGAGAAGTTACCTCATTTTCATGTGCCATCAGGCACAGATTGGCTTGTTCAGTTGAGGTTTCTTCGTCGGAGCTTGAGTCATCACTCGCACTCCAGGTCGCCATCATTGCCTTCTTTTTGAATTTCTTTGGACCTTTCTTCAATTGAGGACATTCGGATCTGAAATGTCCTGGCTTCTTGCACTCGTAGCATATAGGGGTTTGATCTTTCTCCTTTTCTATGCTTTGATCCCCTTTTGTAAATTTCTTTCTCATCCCCTGTTTCCTTTTTCTTAGAAACTTCTTGAATTTCCGGGTGATGAGAGCCATCTCCTCATCCTGATCTTCATCTTCAGAGTCATCTGTTTCATAATCAGGTGAAGTTGTGGATTTGAGGGCAATGGTTCTTTTCTTTTTGATTTCATCCTCTTGATGTTGCATCATGCTAAGTTCATGAGTCATCAAGGATCCAAGAAGCTCTTCTAGAGGTAGAGTGTTCAAGTCCTTTGCTTCTTGGATGGCAGTCACCTTGGCTTCCCAAGTTCTTGGCAGTGACCTGAGAATCTTCCTTACAAGTTCACTGTTAGTATAAGATTTGCCAAGACTCTTTAAACCATTGATTATATCAGTAAAACGAGTAAACATAGCAGTTATGGACTCATCATGCTCTATTTTGAACAATTCATATTTATGTACAAGCATGTTTATTTTAGACTCTTTTACTTGATTTGTTCCCTCATGGGTGACTTCTAACCTATTCCATATTTCTTTAGCAGATGCACAAGTAGAAATGCGATTAAATTCACTAGCATCTAGTGCACAATAAAGAACATTCATAGCTTTGGCATTTAATTGTGCCAATTTCTTGTCAACCTCATCCCATTCTTTCTCGGGTTTGGTTGACTCCTCACCATCTATAATCTTGGTGGGTGTGTGAGGACCTTCACTATGATACTCCACATATCATAGTCGAGTGCTTGTATGAAAATCTTTATCCGAGCTTTCCAATAGGTGTAATTAGACCCATTGAAAAGTGGAGGTCGGTTTGTTGATTGCCCCTCAGCTAGAGAAGTTCCAACATGGGTTGCCATAGATCTTTGGCTCTTTGATTGTTAGATCAAAGAAGGGCTAGAGCACTGGCTCTGATACCACTTGTTGCCCAGCTATGCAACCCAAGAGGGGGGGTGAATTGGGTTTCTAAAAATTTTAAGCCCAACAAATAACTTATGAAGAACAGAACAATGGCTTTAAATCAATATTAATTACCTAAAGTAGTATTGCAAGGATATAATAGAGAAATAAGATAAAGCGATAAAGCACACCACAAACACAAGGATTTATAGTGGTTCGGTGCTAACCTTGCACCTACATCCACTCCCCAAGATCCCACTTGGGAATTTCAATCCACTATCCTTTGTATTCAACCCGAATACAAAACGTCGAAAACTCCGACACTAGCTATCCCAAGCTAGAATACAAAACATCGGAAACTCCGACCCTAGCTATCCCAAGCTAGAACACTTGTTTCCCGGGTACAAGCAAACCCAAAACACTCCGATTTCAGGTTCGGATCAACCTTTCCTTGTTTTGAAAATCCTCCAAAAATAAGAGCAAAAACTCACAAAGAGTAAGAATATTTAGAGCACAGATTAATACAATAACAGCTCCTTAAATGAGCAAATATAACAATAAAAGCTTTACTCAAATGAAGAACCCCTTTTTCAGATTTTCTCAAGATGAATGAACGGTTGAACGCTTGAGAAGAGGTTGATTGTTGATTGAAGATCTCTTGAAAGCTTTGAACGATCTCTAGATCAAGGTTGAAACGATAGGCGTGAAGAATTCTCTCCTTGAAAGATCTTCCTTTTCTCTTTCACAATCTCTCTGGTATATTGTGGATCCTCTCTCTTTTTCTCTATGGATATTTCGTTGATCTCAGGCTTTTTCTTGCAAATTTCGGATCCTCTCTTCTGTTCTTCTCTTTTTCCTCTCTTTCTCTTCTTATTTGATTTCACGTTTGATCCGCTATTTAATCTGCAATTTCTTTCATCAAATTAAGCATTTTGTAGCATTAGAAGCAAGAGAAAACAATTTAGGCAGATAAAGAGCCGTTAGAGGATTTTTAGGAAGCATAAATGGAAATTAAAATGGGCAAAAAAATAGCCGTTGCTGACATTTCCCGTCGCAGGGGTCGACTCATGAGTCGACTCATGCTTCAGGGGTCGACTCATGAGTCGACCTCTGTTGCAAAAACCAGAGAATGCTTTTCTGGAATTTCTTGGCTCAAATTAGCAGGGGTCGACTCATGAGTCGACTCATGCCTTGTGGGTCGACTCATGAGTCGACTCACAGGTCGTGCCAAGCCAGAAAACTAGTGTGCCAAGGAGAATTTTTGCGTGCCAATCAGCTCACAGTGCCATGAGTTGACTCATGAGTCGACTCATGCACTTCAAACCTTCATAACTTCAAAAATATAAGTCCAAACACAATGAAATTTTCACCAATAGATTTCAAATCATTTGTTCTACCAAATGGTACTATCAAATCAGAATTTTAGTGAAATTACGATTTTGCCCTTGAAGAGCATAAGGACTTTTTCATTTTAAAATATTGTATCCCTTCAATCTGCTTTGTAATCATCAAAATCAATCTAGGAGCAACACACAGGAACCAATTCCTGTACTAATCGAAGTGACCATCTAGCAATGGTATCCGACGATCGGATAGGTCAAAAAGTCACAATCGCAACACTCAGAACCTACGTGAATATGGTTACTGTATAATTCATCCTTTTGACCTCTGTGTTTAGGATGACTCAGAGTTAAACTGTCAATCCTGATTAGATCATCCGAGTCGTGCTCAACTCAATCAGTCCTGTGACTCCTCACTAGGACTACCCAGGTCAAGATTTTGCTAAATTGAAACACGACTGTATACAGCTCCTGAACTGGAGTGGTCAATCCCATCTTGACACACGCACCGACAAGTCAAGTACTTGACTACACCCAGCAGCCTTCCATCACTGAATTAGAAATTCAGGTAGTCCAGTGCCTAAGTGCAGTGAGTTGCTTGCAAGTCACCATAGCGATCTCAGGTCAGAGGGATATTTATATCCATATTTCATCGGAGCAAATCTTGATAGCAGAAATAGCTCCGGAGTCGGTCACGTTCAGTACAGATGTACCCTTACATCTCACCTATATGCCATACCAGTGTCTCCACACTCATTGGTTAAGAGGACAACCAACCTATATGACACACAATGACCTATGCTTGATAAATGTTATCGTCCTTGGTAACAACGTATCATTTGGTCATGAACAGATTTAAGGACTAAACGACAAATCCTCCTTTGTCGAGTCTAAATAGTCCTAAGGACTTCACCACAACATAGGAGTTCATTAGAAGATGAAATATTTTATGATAAAAAATACCAAAATAATTTTTATTAATTCATAATTCATGTACATATACAAAAATGAGCACAACTGTCAACAGACTGACGATTGGCTTTGGGATACTATTCCCAATAAAAAATAAATCTTAGGTTGTGTGACATCTGAAGAGTGTCTTCTTGGTGTCATTTTGGTGGTATAATCCAAAGCAACTGGACTTTGGTGCGATCATGACACAAGTTTGAAGCCGATAGTATTTTGGAGAAGATAAGGCTGCGGCTGTGCACTGGTTGGGAAGATCCTTGGCCAACTTTTGTGTGGATCACCATTGGAGGACTTCTACCTTGGGGTCTTATGGGGAACACCAATGTGCCTCTTTTCTATTTTGATTAAAGTATAATATTCTATCTCTTTGCATGCTTAAATTTGCTTTGATCATGTTCGGCAAGATGATTCTAGAGTTTTAGATTCAGCTTGATAGTTTTATTTGATAAAGCTATTAATTTGAGTATTTTAAAAAATTTTAAAAATTACTTTCTACTGTGTTGCTGGAACCCAACACCTCTGCCTCGTAGATCAAGTATAGTCTTCTGTCCTCTTGAAAGGTACTTAGGTATACTTACAGAGGATTTAGAGGAAGAGTCTCTTATGGGAGGTAGAGATATTAGGATGATCCCAAGACCTACGATGAAGCAACGTTAGATGTAGACTTTGAGAAATGGAAGAAAGTGATGAAGTCAAAAATTGACTCTATGTATTCTAACCAGATCTGGACCTTAGTAGGTCCATCTGAAGGTATTGTACCTATTGAGTATAAATGGATCTACAAAAAAAAAAGATCAGATGGTAAGGTGAAGACCTATAAGACAAGACTGATAGTGAAAGATTTTATCAATTCAAAGGCATTGACTATCAGAAAATTTTTTCATTAGTGACCATGCTGAAATCCATTCGAACTCTACTTGCTGTTGCAGCTTACTACGATTATGAAATCTAATAGATGGATGTGAAAATTATCTTCCTAAATGGATATCTTAAGGAAGATATCTATATGAAGTAGCCTATAGGTTTCACATCTGATGATAGTGATCATAAGATCTACAAGCTGCAAAGATCTATTTATGGACTTAAGCAAGTATCTCGAAGTTGGAATACTCATCTTAATGATATGATCAAATCATTTGATTTCATCAGAAATGAGGAGTCCTGTGTGCACAAAAGGGTCAGTGGGAGTGCTGTCACATTCCTCGTATTATATGTGGATGATATTCTCTTGATTGGAAATGATATTTTCATGCTGACATCAGTTAAAGTATGGTTGTCAAAATTTTTTTTCATAAAATACTTAGGAAAAGCTTCCTACATTCTTGGTATAAAGGTCTACAGAGATAGATCTAAGAGAATGACAGGACTTTCTCAGAAAATGTACATAGAGGAGGTGCTGAAGAGGTTCGGCATGAAAAATTCTAAGAGGGATCTTTTATCCCTTAGGCATGGCAGTTATCTCTTCAAGAAGATGTATCCTGATATATCAAAGAAGATTCAAAGTAGGAGCAAAATCCCTTATGCTTCGACAATAGAGATCCTAATGTATGCCATGCTATGTACACGACCTGATATAGCCCTTATTGTGAGTGTCATGAACAGATATCAGTCGAATCTAGATGAATAATGTTAGATTACAGTTAAAAATATCCTTATGTACTTGAGAAGGATTAAGAATTTATTCTTAATCTTTGGTAGAGGATCGGAGTTAAAAGTAGAAGGATACACTGATTCAGACTTCATGATTGATGTCGATGATAGAAAGTCTTTATTAGAGTATATTTTTCTATATAATGGTGGATCGGTTAGTTGGAAGAATTTTAAATAACTGGTTATTGTAGATTTGATCATAGAAGCCAAGTACATCACCACCTCTGAAGCTATTAAGAAAATATACTGGTACAAGAAGTTCGTTACGGAGCTAGGTGTGATGCCATCGGATGCCATTGCATTGTATTGTAACCACACCGATGCCATAGCCTTTGCTAAGGAGCCCAGGTCTCACCAGAAGTTCAAACATATAGAGTGGCAATTTCACATCATAGGAGACTATCTCGAGAAGAATTCATTAAGGTGCAAAGAGTCAACTTTATGCAAAAGGTGGCAGATCTGCTAACCAAGCCTCTCAGCCAACAAAAGATCGAAGCTCATCTTGAGAAGATGGGTCTTAGGTATATGGCCAATTAGCTTTAGGTCAAGTGGGAGTCCGTTAGATGTATGCCCTAGAAAGCCAATTGTTTGAAAGAATAATATCCTACAAGCAAATTGCAAATGGGATGTGATAGGATATTTTTATATTTTATCTTTCAAACTCATGTAAATTGATATTTATATTATTAATAAAATAAATATTTTTTGATTCATTATATACTGCATCTTATTAATTTTAAGATTATAATGAACTCCATAGGTTTGGACAATGATTTTAGGATCATGATGAGATCATGCTGGTGAGACCTAATTTCTCGATAGCCCTTATCTAAAATATTTCTAATCGTTGGTACATTGAGTCGGAGATCAATGAAATCGGTAAGACTGACATGTCCTATGTATACTCAGAAATGAGGGTGGTTGATCTCATAACCACTTGTGTGGTGACACTAATACAAGGATATGGGTGCTCATTAGAGAATAAGTTCACTAAATTGATCTATGAGAGAATATCAGATAGAGTCTTATTTACATGTCAACTAATGATTCTTTAGTGAGAGTTGTGTAAGTGATCCTTAGACCTGAAGTCACCATGGTACCTTATGTACATGGATCCATATTTTGGTTCACTACCTAGCTTAATTCTTTGATCCTTGTGTGGGGTGTTCTAGATATGGTGAAGTATGCATGGAGGTTGTGAGTGATCGATAAGAGATCAGTCACTCCTAATAAGGAGAGCGAACATCCTATGTGATCTCATAGGATGATGATTCTGGAAGTCTTTGGCTAAAACAGGATGATAATTAGAAAATAATTTTTAATATATCATCAACTGAATCATCACCTTTTGATCAAAATACATTATGATAAGTAATTAGGTTTGACATATTTTCATGTCCACAGCTCATCTGGGATGTTGTTTGACTGAAGAATTGAATTACACGGAAACTTGCCATTGAAAAGTATTTTGATAATTTTTTATCAAAATTTTAAATCATTTGGATAGTCATGACACATTGCTAGATGTTAATATTGACTTATAGATTTATCAAAATTAAAAGAGTTTAATTCTGGAGTCAATTTGAAAGAGTCCAAGTTGATTGGGACTCTTCGAGTGACTTAATCTTATCAGATTAGGGTTACGTCAAAAGTCTTGGTCCACTGCTGGTTAGATTTGGAACCCAATGAGTCACACACATTGAAATTTAGTCTTGATCTGATCTAATTAGAGTTTAATATAAATTCTATGGGTTAATTTGATATGCTAGCACATTGTATTTGTTAGATGTATGCCCTAGATGCCAGATTGGATGACACATTCCTGTACAAATCTAAGGACAAATTTATAATTTTGACTATAAATCAATAAATGGGTTATTTTTCTATCACATTATGTACATTGTGTCTGTGATACATCCTTTGAGTTAGTAGGAATGTCAATTCATATTTTTAAGAGTTAAAAATTTAAGGCATGAATTTACATAACTAACTCATAAAGAGCTCCTAACCAAAAGATCATCACGAGGATGGTGATTGATCCGAAAGGTTGGTGTACGATCACTTCCTTAGGATAGATGTATCTTGAGTCTACGGTGTGGAGACACCAGAGCGAGAGTACAGATATTTGTTGAGAATGAGAGTACCGAGCGTGACCATCTCGAGCAGTCATAAGGAAGTCTACCTTCTCGTCAAAGACTAGCTCGATGCTACAGTTGTGTGTCTAGTTCTTTGACTTGAGGTGCATCGATAGTTCACTTTGAGTGTGTTATAGTTTGACTACACCATAACTCGATCTTCTAGCCATTCAGAATCTTAAGGTGTATGTTGGTTGTAGCATATTCATTATAAAAACTAGGTCGCACCAAGATGGGATCTATCAATCTTGGTAGATGGGAGGAGTAGTCCTATGATGATCGAAAGATCGAGTTCTTAAGCCCATAGCCATGGCAGAGCGAAATAATAGAAAAGGAGTTTTCCATTAGGATTTCACATCAGACTCGGATTGATCGATTGATTCATATGACTGATGTTTGGGTTTAACGAGTTCACCTTAACCCTAATTTAGTCGGGACTCATGATAGAGGAACTCAATCACACAGATAGCTGCATCGAGAGGTTCATCTTCAATTTTGATGGGTTGTCACTACATACTGCTAGGTGTCACTGATGGATTTTGGGTGCAATTAGAATGATATTGATATCGATCATTCTAATTGTCTGAATCAGAAGAGTTCTGATCCATCGAAAGGAGTTTTGATGATGTCGATGATGAGATCATGACATATCTCATTACCATACAGAATTGAACCTAACTGGATCACATAAACAAGGGTTAAGATTTGGATGTCATCAATTGAGCTAACCTAATTAATTTGGATAAGATCCAATTAGGTTCAAGGAAATCGTGCTAGCACACGATTGAGCCTAACTTTCTCCTCGTGTAATCTTTTCTGTCTCTACTGAGCTAAATGTGATTTGACTCATTCAGAGAGCCTTGAAAAGGTTTCTCTCAGTCTAAATGAAGCTTGTCCAACTTAGAAAAGGCTTGTCTTAATTCATGAGATGAATTTAAGACAAGCACCTGCTAATTCCTGTCACCTGCCAATTTTATTTTAGGACATTTGTCAAAAGTTGACATATAGGTCTTAAATTGAAGGCCACTTGATAAGAGCTTATTGGAGGATTTTTATGGAGCCAAACCACATCAAATTGGGTGCCATAATCAGATTATGGTGCGAGCCCAATTGGATTAAGTGGGCACCCCAAGTGGATAAGGTTGGAGAGTCTTGATAAGATTGGACTCTTTGGCGCCAACCTCTCTTTGTCCTTATCCAGTGTTGGTGCCAACTTTGAGATAGAGGCTTGGGTTCTTATCTGATGTGATCAGATGACATCAAGCAACCAATCAAAATTTTTTTCAAAATTTATTAGAATTTTTTGATTGGTTGAATGATGTGACACTACGTAGCATACAGGGTCTATATAAACCCTTCTGTGCCTAGGGTTAAAAAAAGAAGAAGATGTTTTATGCACCAAACCCAATAGCTGCTCCCCCCTCCCTTCTTCTCCATATCCTCCCTGCTCTCCTATCTCCCCTCTTCACATCCAAGGAGTTGGATGTTCATCTGGTGCAAGGAAAAGGCGTGGTGACGCCGGAACAGGAAGGCTGTAGGACATCTTCGACAGGCTGCTGCTCCAACTTCAGAAGGAGTTCTGAAGCACTTTCAAATCAGATAGAGATCTGATTTTTGGAGCATAGATTCATGAGGAGAAGATGTTTTAGATCCTGCCTGAGTGGATACTGGTAGAGGCCAGACGCTTGCATGGCTATATCAGAACCTTGGGCTGTGCTGAGATCATCTACAGGGTAATCAGATTACCCTTGAGGTATGTCTATACTTCTCATACTTTTAGATTTAATTTTAGATTTTAAATATCAAATAATAAAATTAGATCTAACATATATTAGATCTAAAATAATATAGGATAAAATTTTTAAATTATTTCGCTCCAGATTTGATAAAATCTAGAAGATCCTACAAAGGAAAAAGGCGGTTTTTCCTTCAGTATTAACCCAAGTTCCCAAATTGGTTTAGATCAAATTGTTTGAGCTAATCTAGACCAGTTGGCTTTGACCTAATGGGATTAGGTTAATTTGGATTGGATCCTTATCCAACTTGTAAGAGTTTCAAGTGGAGAAGGAGTCTTCCATGTCCACCAAAAGTCATGAGAAAAAATAAATGCCGCCCACCTTAAATTGGCATGAGAAGTGGAGAGTCCTTCTTAATGAAGGCTCTTAACTATTCTATGTTACCTTAAATTTCCGATCAGTTCTCCTATGATTTGATGCCAAATTTAACTCAAATTTTTATGACATATAGAAGACTAAGAGTCCTTCTATTTTAAGTATTTGAGTCATCAAAAATTCACTCAATGAATTTATTTGGCACGTGGGAATTTGGAGCGCCAAAGGTTGGCGCCCAATGATCTCATATGACGTCCCTTGGTCCCCTATTTGTAGGGGATACCTCAGATGGTTTCTTATAGTGATTTTTGGTTGAGACCAAGAGGAGGGTGTTGGAAAAGGTGCAGGGTTTCATGCATGAATTTCAAAATATTTTTGAAATATAACACAGTGGAACATGTAAATTAAATAATTTAATCTACAAATACATGTAATCAAATTATTAAACCCTACAATTAGGATCTATAACATATCATATTGTATTTATAAATCAAAAAATAAAAATTTTGGTATTGATCAAATTAATACCCTAGATCTGAAACAGTTTCAGATCTAAAACCTAGATCACATCTAGATAAGAGAAGAGATCAGATCTCTTACCTTCATGCAGATTGAGAACTTCTTGATTAATTTTTTTTATTATCTTTGGAGCCGCACATGTGTCCGACCTCTACAGATGATCCACACAAGGATGCAACAAAATCGAAGGTTCGTCGAATGAAGATCTGCTCGAAGTGCTAGCTTCTTACAGATCCCTCCGGATGGTTAATCTAAAAAATATTCTTCGGATCTCTTGGATATTCTAAGAGATAAAGAATATGAGAAGAAATAATAAAGAAGTCAAACCTTTTGACTTCTCTAAAATAAAAAATAATATGTAAAAGAAAAGATCCTAAGAGAAGACAAATTTTCTCTTTCAGTACATCAATGATTGATGTCCTGAGAACATCTCTATGCTAGGACATGAGAAGACTTTCTTCTCTAGATGTTTCTCTAACTTCTAGATCTTATGATATCTGATTTTTTTTATAAAAAAATCTCATGATTTATGGAGAAGAAGGGTTCTAAAAGAAACCTTAAGAGAAGACCTTCTTTTCTTCTTCCTCTCTCATTAGAACAAGATCGAATCATGTCCAAAATTAGATTACCATGCTCCAACTCATTGGAGCATGATCCACCATGCCATCCCTCTCTCTCTCTCAAATTTTTATCACATAAAAATATAAAATAAATAGGAAATAAATTGAAAAGAAAAACAATAAGAGAAAAGCATCTTCTCTCTTACCTTTTGTTTCTACAAGACATCAACTTTTGATCTCTTGATAGAAGACTCTTCTCCAAGAAATTTGATACCTCAAACCACCCATTCCATCCTCTTTCTCTCTCAAATTTTATCACATAAAAAACATAAAAAACAAAGAGAAAATAATATGAAAGAAAACAATGAGAGAAGATAATCTTTTCTCTTACCTTTCTCTCTACAAGATATCAACTTTTGATCTCTTGATTAAAGACTCTCTTCCAAGGATTTTGGTGCCTCAAATCACCCATGCCTTCCTCTTTCTCCTCTACTATTTCTATCTAAAAGCCACAAATTTTTGACTCCTATTTCATAGCATATGGGGCGGCAGCTTTTTATATGGTAAACTAGGTCATAAAACCTAGTCTAACAAGGAGTCCATGGGGCATCCAACTCTTGGATTCCCCCCTCCCTCATAAATTTCATGGAGAGCATGAAATAACTCACAAAAGGGGCTACAAAAGGATGGGATAAGCTTGGAGAAAGTTGGCACAAGAATTGAGAGAAGAGTCCTTATGAAGAGGGACTCTTTTAAAAAAAAAAGATAAACCTAAACCACTTTCCATAATTAGCCAAATCTCTTTCCATATTGAATCAAATCAAATCTGATTCAAATCTCTAGAATAAGTGGTGTGAGATAACATTCCTTAGACATGAATATCATAAAAAAATATCTAAAAATTAATTAGTGGGTGTGGGCTTGAGATTTCTTAGGTGGCGCAAGAGAAGAGATGGAGTCCTAGTCTAACTAGGATTCTTATGTAGATTAGGTCAAATACTTTGAACCCAATCCAAATTAATTATGATCTAATTAATGATGATCTTTGTCCAACTAGGAGTCCAATTAAATCAGATTAAATTATATTTAATTTTGATTTAAATCCTAACTTAATTAGGAATTAGGTGCATACAAGTCCTAGTCGAACAGGGACTTGTTCTTCCTTGTAATTGGCTTATCCAATAAATCAATTAGACTTAATCCAATTAAATCCAAACTAATTCTAATTGAATCAAATTTAATTAGACTTGATCTTAGCCCAATTGCTCAATCAGATTGAGCCATTTAGCAATCCAATTGCTAATGATCTTCCTGCAACACTTGCATTAGGTCAAACATCAATCACATTGATCGTTTAACCTTTGAACGATTCTCAATCATCGATTAACCATCTGATTAGGTTACAACCTCTTATGTGTGTAACCCTATAGGTTCGAACCTAAGTCAATAGCATAGAAATCATTTTTTGTACCAGTCAAAGTAATCATTTAGCAATGGTTTTCGACGTCCAGATAGGTCGAATGTATGCAAAGCAACATTCTAAGAATCCTGACCCATGGTTACCATATAATTCATCCTTTTGACCAATAATGCTCAAGATGACTTCGAGTATGCTGTTAACACTCATATAAGTCATCACTATTGTATCTCAAAATTTTACAAATCTTGTGACTCCTCACGAGGATTATCCAAGCCTAGGTTTTGCTAAATTGAAATACTGCGAGACATTCTCTTCCTGAAGTTAATCAGGAGTGGTCAATCCCATCTTGACTCACACACCAACTCACAAGTACTTGACTGTACCCAGAAACTTTTCAAACTTATATTAAAAATACAGGCAGTCCGGCACCAAAGCACAGTGAGTTGCTTGCAAGTCACCGTGGTGATCTCAAGTTAGAGGGACACTTATACCTATTGGCCTTAGCTAACTACTCTTGACAGTAGAGTATTACATTGGTCACGTTCAATGTAGATATACTCCTACATCTCACTTGGATGCCATACCAGTGTCTCCACACCACTTGGTTACGAGGACAATCAACGCATATGGCATACAGCGACCTACACTTGATAAGTTATCATCCTTGTTAATAACTTATCATTTAATCGTGAATAATTTAAAAATCATCTAATAAATCCTTCTTTATCGATTGATTGTGGTTCTAAAGACTTCATCATAATTTAGGAGTTCATTTAAGGAAGATAGAACTTTTATGATGAACCTGCCAAATAACTATTATTATTAGATAATTCATATACTAATTCCAATCATCTACCACTTAGATGATTGGCTTTAGACCATATTTCTCAACAACTCCCACTTGTACTAAAGCCAATCAGAATGATATCAAATATCCTATCTTCTACTTGAGTTTGTAGAACTTCTTAGTTTCGAGACCTCCGCAAATGGGTCGGTCAAGTTCTTCTTTATCATCGATCTTTCAAAGATCGATGTCATCCTGATCTAAAATCAAAAGTGATAGCAATACAGAGTATGCTGGTCCTTCAGTTCTTTAGCCAGATTTATGGCTCCAGAGCTACGATAGGATTGGACCATCGGTGGAGGGTGCCACTCCCAACCTGCTAATGAAGCTCAGCAACTACACAGCATCATGGCAGCATCATGTGCTACGATGTACTCTACATCACTAACTGAGTAGGCTAAAGTATCCTGCTTGGAACCTTTCCAGCAGATTGCTCCTATAATTAGGGTACGATCTGACACTTTCTTATTGTCATCTTGATCTGACTGAAATCGAAACATCCATATGTTTAAAGTCAGTATTTCTATATTTGAGTCACTGGGCTGTAGTATTTCTCAAATACTTAAGGATTGTCCATACAATCTTCCAGTGATTCTTACTTAGATCAGACTGGTATCTGCTCACTACCATTAGTGAGTATACCATATCTGGTCTTGAACATGGAGAATTTAGATGACACCCAAACCTTTATTCCTTACAATACTGGAATGCCATTCTCAATTAAGAGAATTTCATCCACAAATAACACAAGAAATAACACTACAGAATATTTTGTCTTCTTATAAATGCAGGGTTCCTCTTTGTTCATAACAAAGACATATGTTCAAAATGTATGTTCCAACTCTGGGATGATAGCGAAACGGGCTTTATAGGTCTCCACCTTCCCGTCTGCACTACTCTGATCCTTTTGAAAAATTCATTCACACCCAATGGGTTTTATCCCTTCAGGTGAATCATCTAGTGTCCATACACTATTGATTTTCATAGATTTCAATTTGGATTTAATGGCTCCAAGCTACTTCTCAGAGTTAGACCACTGCATTGCATCCCTATAGGTGATCGGATCCTTGTTAATCTCATCGAGATCAATAGGATCACCGTCCCAGACCTAAACACTAAAGTGTCTGTCCGACTAACGCGGTACTCTACCAGATTTCCTTAAAGGTGTTACTTTAATGGGCTCCAAGTTTGATCTAATTAAATCTGGTTCTGTAGGTTTACTAGATTATGTCAGTTTATTTTCTATCAGTCAAACTTTCAAGTTCAACTTGATAGGCATCAGTTCTTTCTCTAAGAAATTTCTTTCCAAAAGAAATGCCTTACTACTGATGAGCATCTTATGTTCTTCAGCATGATAGAATTAGTAACCCTTAAACACCTATTGGACCAAGAACCAAGTTTATGTGTATGCAAACTTTTGACATAGGTCGATCAACTCCAAACCCAAAGGTGAGAGAGTCTAGGTCTATACCCGATCCGTATCTCATATAGAATCTGCACAACAGACTTACTCAGTATATTTTCAGAGTAAAACAGGTAATCACAAGAGCACAATCCTAAAACAGGCAGAGAAGTAAACCCTATCGTGGATTGAACCATGTCTAACAAAGTTCAACTTCTCCTTTCAGATACACTGTATTCCGAAAAGGAATCCACTGAGAGAGAATCCAATTCTCTCCTAGATATGTCACAAACTCACTGGATAAGTATTCACCTCCTCGATCTGATTGAAGAGTTCTAACATCTTATCTAGTTTGTTTCAATCTTTCATTATTGAATCATTTGAATATTTCAAATGATTAAGCCAGACGTACCCATGCCCAGATAGGTCATCTGTAATGAAATATTAATATCTTCCTCTGGCACTTAAGTTCAAGGTCCACATACATCACTATGTATGAAACTTAGAACTTTATCAGCTCCTTCACCTTTTTCATTAAAGGGTGACTTTGTCATCTTTCCAAGAAGACAAGACTCACAGGCTATCAATGATTCACAATCATTGATGCCAAGGTTTCTCTCTCAAGCTAATCCATTTATCCTGTTCTTGTCAAGGTGACTCAGCCTATAATACCAAAGATAGACATCCATGACATTATCTAACTTGGATGTGTACATTACACTTAATAGGCTGTGTAAATGTTAAATGTCATTTCCTTATTGTCCATGTATTATTGTAACATTATTCATAATAATATCACAATAATCTTCCTTTATGAATGATGATCTTCTTTGAGCAAAAGGCCAACAAAGATTACATTCATCATAAACAATGGACAATAGTAACAATTACTCTAAATGATAATGTTTGAAAATAAGCTCTACAATTCTTAAAGTTAGGATTGGAATAAGACTTCCATCCCTAACATTCAAAAATTTCTCACCATTTTCAAACATTTCACTTACTAGCAACAAATTGCATAAGACCATCTGTATCTAATACCTAGGTAGTAGAATTACATAGAAGAACTTTAAGGCATTATTATATAACATCCTTGATGAGCAACTCTTGCTCCTTTCTCTTATTCAGCCTATTATGGTCAAGAAAATCAAGACAATTCTTCTTCCTATGACCCTGCTTTTGACAGTAGAAGCAACATGCCTGATTTAGATCAATTTTGGACTAATTATTTTGACTGAACTAAGATGCCCCAATACGAACCCATTCATACTGCTGAACCAAATTCAACATTCGATACTAATTAACGAAGTTGGATCCTATAAGTCATCACTGTCTAATAGCGATTGGAGCAATTAAGGTTTAAACTTATTTTGAGAAAAGAGAACAATGACCTAATGTATATGAATTATTTTAAGCCTAGAGGCTTGGACTTTAGTCTCAAGGTTCTCCCACTATTTTGTTCAAATTGGTAGCCTCTACCTCTAATTCAAAAAATTACTTTAATTTCTTAGTAGGTACTAGAATCCACATAGACTACAGACAAGCCCGACTTTGGTCCACCAACCCATCTTTATCTACGGATAGGTTCATTAACCAATTGTTTCTCCAAACAACTTCTAGTAATTTAATTTTGCCCCAGAAACCTAATCAGTAGGCTTTGGCCTCCACTACAAGGATCCGATTAGGTCCAACCATTAACATGACCATACTTGGTGTATCTAACCAACGAATGATTAAGCCCAACTTTGGTTGGCTAACCTAACCACCATTAGAGAGACACTTTCAAGTCGTCATATGATGAGTGATAATTTCATTAGTCAACAAGCACCAAGCCTTTGGGTCTGCAATGATTATTGAGTTAATGGACTCTGTTGGTGCAGAATTCCGTCGAAGTCAGAGAAGCTGGAGCTGGGATGATCGCGGCCGCCATCGGGACCTGCAAAGAAAGTCTAAATCGGAGTTGGAGGATACTCCGGCAAGATCCTCTGACGCTCAAGTCAGTACTCTGCTTCAACAGAAATGGAGTGCTCGAGCAAAAATTTTGGCAGAATTTTGAGATAGAGTTACGAGCTTAGAGAAGAACGTGTCTGGGGGTTCTTTCTTTATAGACGAAGGGTGTAACTGACCGACAACGACGTCTGTAACCATCTGGTAGTGGACCGCTCAGAGCAGTGTCGAGTTTGTTATGGAGAGTAGTGGCGTCAGGGGTCGTTCAGGGCCACGTGGAGCTTGTTGCGGAGAGTGGAGTGGTGTCCATTATCGGGACTTGCCAGAGAGTGGTGGAGCTGCATGGGATCTGTTGCAGGGAGTGGAGCAGGAGGGCAGCTCTTGTCGTGACTTGTCAGAGAGCTCGGATCCGTCGGCTGGAGCTCGGTTAGGACATCTGATGGAGCGGAATGGCTCTCTATCGTTGGTCTGGGAGAAACTCAGATGTCCCCAAAGCTACTGACGAGGCTATTGTTGTCGGGTAGCTTAGGCGCTGATACTACAGGTGGGAGTCACCTGCTGTAGAAGCTCGGATAGAGACTTTTCGTTGGCGAAGCCCAGAAGAAGTTCGAGGGTAGTCGATTGCTGTAGAAGGATGGCTAACAGCGAGGCTCAGAGGGCCTTTGGGGTGGCCCGATGGGTGAACACTGAGGCCCATCGTCGAAGAAGTCCGGACAGTCGAGGGAGTTTGGAGAGGCGTCACGTACAAGGTTGGGAGCCGGAGGAGCCCCGAAGGATCAGTCCTTTGCAGACTTCGGTCGGGGGGCACTTTATACCCAACATCGGTCCCCCTACTTCCGAGTTCGGGTTTCGAATGAAGAAAGTACAGAGAATTTCTCATGATCGAAGCTGCTCTCCTCGATTTTCATACTCAGCGGTCGCCAGATATTTTGATGCTCGGTATGCTGGTACTGGAGCCTTTTTAGAAAAAGTTTCTTCTTTTTAGGATTTTTGCTGGGGCGTGGCTCTAGGTACTACGCAATAATTATTTTGTCAGCTGCCAGCCATTTTCAACAGCCTGTCAAAGTGAGTGGGACATGCGGCAGGTATAGGCTGGTCAGAGGAGATCCGCGATCATAACTGCTCCGAGTCCTGTTGCCTATTTAAACACGTCTTCCTCCTTAGGGGTTTCACCCTGCCTGAGAGAGTCCTTCGGTCCCTTCTTCTTCCTCGAGAACTCCAGCCTCCTCTAGCATCTTTCTCGACCTTAGACGTCCTCCAGGTCTCCTATCGCCCTTGCCGTCCTCCCGCACTCCCCAAGCCAACCTAGGTTAGTCTTGGAACTTCTCGCTATTTTTTTTTTTTTTTTTGTGCCCTATTCGTTTAGCTTCCTTAAGGGCCTGTTCGCTATTTTTTTGATTTTTTCAAGATTTTGTAGCTTTCGTTCGATCCAAAATGTCTTCCGATATCTCTTCTTCTAGTAGTTCTAGGAGTTCGTCAGCCCCAGTTCCCTACAGTACTGGTATCGTAGACGAACCCGTAGCTAGGACCGAACCTTGTCTGGCCTTTGCACCGGACACCATCCCTGGCTCCTTGACTCCGAACGAACTCTCACTGATAAGGATTCAGTATGGAGTTCCTCCGAAGTACGAGCTGGAGCTTCCTGGGCCATCTGATCGGGCTAGCGCCCCTCCTCCCGGTCGCTTCTATCTGTACCAGAAGGCCTTTCGTGCTGGACTTCGACTCCCACTGCCGCCCTTTGTTGTTGCTCTCTTTTATTTTCTGAATATTTCTCTAGCTTCCATTGTGCCAAACTCCTTTAGATTTTTGATAGGATTTCTTTCCCTTTGTAGCTTAGTCAAAGTTCGGCCGACTATTTCTTTGTTTAGGAGCTTCTACACCTTCAAACGCCATCCCTCGGCAAGAGATTAGTGGTACTTCTCCCCCCAGTTCGGTAGAAAGGGGTTGCTGAAAGGTGCCCCCTCTTCCATCCATAACTGGAAGGAGAGGTTCTTCTACGTCCGATGCCCAACCTTAGAGCTAGGGTTACCCCCTTGAGGTTCTCTGAGGGATTCCGCCCGTCGGGCCTCTAGCCTGGAAAGAGACGATCTCGAGGCCTCAAAAAAGCTCGAGGCCTATCGAGCCCCCCTCCTCCCCGAACTTCTGAGGGAGCAACTTTTGTTCAACGTCGGCCTGAACCCCCTTAACCCTGCCGGTACCTCTCCCTTTTTTGTCTCTCTCTTTTCTTCTTCTTTTTTTTTATAGTACTTCCCCTTCTTCTTATTCCATCTCAAAGCCATGCTGATCTTCTTTTATTGCAGATATGGACACAAGCGTGGCTCGGAGGTTAGCCCAGGGTCTCAAGACCCACAAGAGAAAGGACATCTCAACTTCAGGTTCGGTAAAGAAAGCCAGGACAGAGGGGACAAGCCCGATCATGCCTGCTCCGATGCCCGTTGCCGTCAAAGTCCCCTCCGATGCTGAACCTGAAGTCCCCCGAACCCTTTCATAGAGCCCCCCGACCAAGGGTCCCATTTCGGAGGTTCGTCCCGAGGGAGCGCCTGGGGCCGAAGGGAGGAAGAGAAAGAAGACCCTAGCCCGAAGGAGTCGCAGTCGCAGGGCTGCCGCCGAGGGGGTCGGTGGCTCCGAGGAAGACCTGGGGGAAAATCCCTTCAACAATAGGGACTTGATAAAGAGGCTGGTCGAAGGGTGCATCCTGCCCGAGGTCGTCGAGAGGATCGTCCTCGCCGATCCTGAACTGCGGGTCTGGGATTCCCTGGGATCCTTCCTCGAAGTAGGTTAACTCACCCTTTTTCCTCCTTCTTGCCTCTTTAGCTTATTCTTCAGCCCTCATATCGACTCCCCGACCTTTCTTGTAGATTGGGCATCAGCTCGTCACCAACGTCGAGGCGACGAAGATCGCCAAAGAGAGGCAGCTCGGGCAGAAGAAGGTCGTCTAGTCGGGGCCGCCCGCCTTGAGGAGAAGATCGCCGAGGTTCGGAGCCTCCAGGAGGTGCTGAAAAAGGAGGGACAAACCTCGTCCGATCTGAGGACCGCCTTGGAGGAGGAGAGAGGGAAGGCTGAGGCCAAAATTTTCGGACTGAGGGTGTAGGTTTTCGAGCTGAAGGTGCATATTTTCGAGCTGAAGGCACAGGTTTCCAAGCTGAAAGCACGGATTTCATCTCTGGTCTCGGAGGCAAGGGCTCGAGCAGTGGAAGAGTTCAAAGCCTCCTCCGTGATAGAGGATCTAAAGGTCCAGTTCGGCCAGGATGCCTTCATCAAGGGGTTTGAACTCTGCCAAGAGAAGGTGGCTGGGAGGTTTCTCGAATTGGATCTCGGCTTCCTGAATGAGGCGTCCGATGATGAGACTAGACCATCCGAAGTCACCGTCGATCCTCTTCCAGTCGGGACCTCGTCGACTGCCGTGGCCGCCGCTGATGATCTTTCGGGGATGCCGACCCCCTCTAATTCTACCCCAGAGGTTCGAAACCTCTAGCTTTGTATTTCTCCTTTGTGGTGATATATATATATTTTTTTGTTCTCTTGTACTTGAAACTTATTTGATCAATGAAGCTGGATTCATCTTTACGAAGGGTCCCTCCCCCCTTTTTGTATTCTTTTTCTTCTTTTTGTCTTCTTGCATTGATTTGAGTCGTGGCGCTCTTGTCTTCCAACAACAGTGTCCTGCCGAAGCTCTTCCCCTGTCGGAGGGTATTCCCATGAAGTCGATGGTACGAGACCTCCAAAGAAAAGTTCGTCGGTTGACAGAAAAATCTAAGAAGTTGGAAGACAAACTCCACCAGCTGAGGAAGAGCCATTCGAAAGTTACTGCGGAGGCTATTCACTTTCAGGACCTCCACAAAAAGGGGCTCATGGAATTCACCTGAAAGAAGGCCGACTTCGTGATGGAGCTCGAAGAACTCCGGAAGCGTGCCAGTGACCGATCTTGGGCTCAGGCTTTCAAGATCAGCTCTCTCAAGATCGAGCTAGCGGCTGCATGGGAGAAGATTGGCCAGCTGGAAGGGAGCTCATCTTGTCTCACAGTCCAAGCCGACCATGACCGAGACTGGTCAAAGAAGTTCTCCAACCTTCAGAAGTAGCTGCAGAACGCTGAGGCGAACTATAACGCCTACCGAGTCGGCTGGAGTGGGCAGGTAGAGGACTACTGAAGGAAGCTCCAGGCGGCGACCAACGAAGTAGCCCACCTTCGGAGGCAGTTGTCTGGGAGAGTCCAGCCTGCCCCTGCACGAGGCTCCGATGAGCTCTGCTCCTTGAGGGAGACTATGGCAGAATTGTCTGTGGCCCTTGGGCGGGGGGAGGCCGAACTACAGCGGCTGAAGATTCAGCTAGTCCATGAGCAGCAGGCGGTCAAGGATGTCGAGGCAGAGTCCGAGGTCCTGAGGAAGAGGCTTCGAGAGTCAGAGGACGAGCGTCGGTGGTTCCACCGGATGTTCCAGGATATGCTGCTAAAAAAGAGGGAACTAGAAGAGGAAGTCGAAGATTTAAGGCAATCCATAGCAAGGGCTGGACTGAGAGCTCGAAGTCGGAAGAAACTGGGCTTCCTTAGAGCCTCTTCTTCTTCTTCTTTCTTTTTCTTCTTCTTTTTTTTTGGGGGAGGGGCCTTTAAGGCTTTGTAATGCATACTTCATCAATGAAATGTGAATGAAAGCATTTATTACCTCACCCATTCTGGTATTGAATGGTTGTTTACCAAACTCCATTTGTCTTCCACCTTGTTTGGCGTCGACGTAGTTTGTAATCCCTTGCTGATTCTTGCGTTGATTCATCATTCACCGAACTTCTTTTGTCTTCCATCTTGTTCATTGCCGATGTAGTTTGAAGATTCCAAGTTGCCGCCATGTCGATTTGTTCTTAGGGACTAGAGATTTTCGACAAGGATTTTCTCTCTCGTCGGGATGAGGTCCCTTGTGCCTTTGATGTGGTTCATTTTTCGCCTATCGTCGATGTAGTTCGTCGCCTTTTCTTTTCGTCTCCCCTTTTCTTCTGTGTTTGAGTGAGGGTCTTCCCTCCACTCTTGACGGGACCGTGAGAGTGTGGAGGAGCCATTAAGGAAGCTTTCCTCCTTGTCGATCAATTGAGTCTTTGTTTGCATCGGGATGAGGTCCTCTCCTCGTTCCTGATAGTCGGTTTCAGCTCATGTCAGGATGAGGTTCTCCTCCTATTCCTGACAAGGTTGTGGGGGCACATAAGGGCCATTGTGAGGGCCTCTCCCCCCATCCAGTCTTTAGAAAATTGGGCCTTCGACTTTGCTCATGTTAGGATGAGGTTCTCCTCCTGTTCCTAACAAGGCTATGGGGGCACATAAGGACCGTTGTAAGGGCCTCTCCCCCCATCCGATCTTTAAGAAATCGGGCCTTCGACTTTGCTCATGTTAGGATAAGGTTCTCCTCCTGTTCCTAACAAGGCTGTGGGGGCATATAAGGACCGTTGTAAGGGCCTCTCCCTCCATCCAATCTTTAGAAAACTGGGCCCTCGACTTTGCTCATGTTAGGACGAGGTTCTCCTCCTATTCCTAACAAGGCTGTGGGGGCACATAAGGGCCGTTGTAAGGGTCTCTCCCCCCATCCGGTCTTTAAAAAATTAGACCTTCGACTTTGCTCATATTAGGATGAGATTCTCCTCCTGTTCCTAACAAGGCTGTGGGGGCACATAAGGGCTGTTGTAAGGGCCTCTCTCCCCATCCGGTCTTTAGAAAATCGGACCTTCAACTTTGCTCATGTTAGGATGAGGTTCTCCTCCTGTTCCTAACATGCTTAGTTTCGTTTGTATGGGGGAGTTATCTTCCGTCGTTGTAAGCTCATACCAAAAGAAAGAATGTGCAAATATGAAGAGAATTTTCATTCAGGGCAAAGTTGTTGGTAATACATTCATAGGTTTTTCAAACTCTATAACTGCGGAAGGTCTGCTCCTCGCCGGGGTCCCCCCGAGATGGAGTTGATAATCCCAATCGGAGGCCGATCTTCTGGCTGCTCCTCCCTCCTTGACGGTTTCGGCTACGGCGGGGCCTTAGGCCGATCTTCTCTTCCTTCAGGTCGGCGTCGAATGAATCTGTCGAGCCGACCCCGCCTGATGAGCTTCTCGATCTCATCTCGGAGCTAAATACACTCCTCCGTATCGTGGCCGTGGTCACGATGATAGAGGCAGAATTTGTTCGGGTTGCATTTTTCAGGGTGCGAGCGCATCCTCTCCGGCCTTGGAAGCTGCTCCCTGACCTCCATCAGTACTTGAGTTTTCGATGCATTGAGAGGGGTGTAACTGTGGAATCTCCCGGGAGGAGAGCCTCACCGAACTTGACGGTCCGAGCTTCTCTGTTTACGAGCTTGGGGAGGAGTCCGGGCGCGCCCGTGCCTGAGAGGAGTTCGGGCGTGCCCGTGCCCGAGAGGAGTTCGAGAGCGTGGTCGAGCCTCACTCGGCCCTTTTCCGACTGCGGGCTTGCTTGAGTCTCCCACCTATCACTCTCTCGCGGTCTCCTCGTCCTTCATCTTGAAGGCTTCTTCCGCTCGGGCATATCCTTCGGCCCGAGCCAGCAAATCGGCAAAATCTCTGGGGTACTTCTTTTCCAAAGAGAATAGAAGGTCGTTCTTCTGGAGGCCACCCTTCAGAGCGGCCATCGCAATCGATTGGTCCAAGTTTCGGGCCTCCAATGCAGTGACGTTGAAACGGTTGACATAAGCCCGGATAGATTCTCCCTCCCTTTGCTTGATGTTGATGAGAGACTCCGAACCTCTCCGGGGATGCCGGCTGCTAACAAAATGAGCCACGAACTGGTGGCTCATCTGATCAAAGGAAAAGATGGTACCCGACTTCAATGTCGAGTACCAGTTCCTTATTGCTCCCTTCAGGGTGGATGGGAAAGCTCGGCACAGAATGGCGTCTGGTGCACCATGGAGTAGCATCATTGTCCGGAAGGCTTCCAAGTGGTCGATCGAGTCCGAGGTCCCATCATAGCTTTCGAATTGGGGGAGCTTGAAGTTTGGTGGGATCGGTTCCTGCATGATCATTTGAGAAAAAGGGGGGTCAGTACAGATGTCTTCACCATAAGCAGGGGGAGCGTGGTGGAGTTCTTCAATCCGTCGGTTCATCTCTTGGAGCCTTCGATCCAGGAAGTCCTCGCGACTGCGAGTCTCGAGGGTCTTCGGGCAGAATAGAGGTAGAGATCCTCCAGGAGTAGAATCGTAATCAGATTGAGGGCTCTCCACCCTTGGGTTTGTCTTTCCGGGAAAGACGGGGCGACTGGCCCAAGTGGCCCGCCCTACCGTCGGATTTTGGAATTCCAGCGATGTTCTCTTCAACCGCACCGATGCCTACGGCTGTTGTTGCTGTTGCATGGCCTGCACCGCTTCAGAGATGCCCCTGACCTGCTGAACCAGCAGGTCGAATTGCTCCGCTCTGATCACCGTTGTCAGAGGAGGAGGAGGAGCCTGGGAAATTGGAGGTGAGGCTGGAGCCTGAGATCTGACCGCGGAGGTCGTGGATCGCCTGGTGGATGCTCTGCGGGGAGGCATCAGGTGAGGATCTAGTAGAAGAAGGAGAAGAGAATGTCGGAGAAGATGATCGGAATCGATCCCGTTGGGCAGTCCTTTAAGAACAAGGGTACTATAAAGACACAGCCCCTTCCTCTAGCGCCAATTTTGTTGGTGTAGAATTCCATCGAAGTCAGAGAAGCTGGAGCAGGGATGACCGTGGCCACTGTCGGGACCTGCAAAGAAAGTTTAAACCGGAGTTGGGGGTGCTTCGGCAAGATCCTCCGACGCTCAAGTCAGTACTCTGCTTCAACAGAAATGGAGTGCTCGAACAAAAATTTTGGCAGAGTTTCGAGATAGAGTTACCAGCTTAGAGAAGAACGTGTTTGGGGGTTCCTTCTTTATAGATGGAGGGTGTAACTGACCGACAGCGACGTCTGTAACCGTCTGGTAGTGGACCGCTCAGAGCCGCATGAATTTTGTTACGGAGAGTAGTGGCATCAGGGGTCGTTCAGGGCCACATGGAGCTTGTTGCGGAGAGTGGAGTGGTGTCTATTGTTGGGACTTGCCAGAGAGTGGTGGAGCTGCATGGGATCTGTTGCAGGGAGTGGAGCAGGAGGGTGACTCTTGTCGTGACTTGTCAGAGAGCTCAGATCCATCGGCTGGAGCTCGGCTGGGACATCTGATGGAGCGGAATGGCTCTCTATCGTTGGTCTGGGAGAAACTCGGATGTCCCCGAAGCTGCTGACGAGGCTACTGTTATCAGGTAGCTTAGGCACTGATACTACAGGTGGGAGTCACCTGCTGTAGAAGCTTGGATAGAGACTTTTCGTTGGCGAAGCCCGGAAGAAGTTCGGGGGTAGTCGATTGCTGTAGAAGGATGGCTAACAGCGAGGCTCAGAGGTCGGGAGCCGGAGGAGCCCCGAAGGATCAGTCCTCTGCAGACTTCGGTCGGGGGGCACTTTATACCCAATAGACTCATTATCAAACACCTTAATAGGAGGCTATGACTCAGTTATCTCCATAACTTTGTCATTTTAAGGATCTAATAATTTTAGAAGATTTAAAATTATTAATGATTTAAGGATAGAAAGGACATAGACCAATTTGCTCTCACTGACTTCACCAAGTCAAGTCCTTCCACTGACTTCTCAAGTCATTAACAAGGACTAAGATCAAATTTGATCCATGGGCACCTAGATCAGTCTCACTGAATGAAATCAGATTCACTGATTTTCTATGTGACATGGGTTAGCACGAATCAATGAGCAACCTAATCAAGACCTGATTAACCACATTGGCCAGGTAAATATGATCGGTGGGAGGGTCTGCCAAAGCTTGCCTTAGACACCATAAGAAATGGCTAGGTAAGCGGGCTCTCAATTAAAAACCATCGATCAGGTTTATCTTAGACACCAACTGGTTTATCAGTTTTTGATTTGATCTGCCTAAAGACTCGGGCTCAGCCGCTGAGCCACAATCAGTGTCCATTTGTAAGATATATGGACTTTGATCAACTACAACTATTGAAGTGATCTATAGGAATGACCTAATCCTAATTAATTTTTAATTAGGTTGATCAATTTCTTAACTTAGTCCATATTTAATCTAACCCTAGGTCTAACCCAGTTAATGACCTGATCAAAGCTAACACATTACTCTTTAACCCATGTTTTATGAAATTATCTTAGGATCTTTAAATCACAAACCTAGATCCTAAACAATCACTTAATTCTTTTAATTAAGTTCGTGGCTGAGGGTTGGGGTTCGGCATTTCAAAATCCATTTTCAACTTTTGAAAGATTTAATACAATCTAGTGTTGTTTCACTAAATAGGTCGACTCATTTGAAAAATAGGTCGGCTTATTTCATTAACAAATACTAATTGTAGGTTAAAACAATTAAAATAAGTTAGAAATATAATTCAGCCAACTTTTCAGTCAAACTAGATTGCTGGTCGAGCTGGCCCGATAAGCAAACAGAACCTTGGCAAGATCTTGTTCTTGGCTGATTTTAATCTATATACATTACATAAAATTTTATGAAATAAAATAGATCTAATCTAAAATATTCATGATAAAGTTTATTTAAACCCTTTTAAATTTTCTAGATCGCAACGTACCAGGACAACCTTTGCACTGTAAGGGGTAAACCTTACAGCAGGACAACCTACAGTCTGTGCGATCTTTATTTTATTTTTTAGATTTATTTTAATATAATTATGAATATATTATAAAAGAACCTAGATGCTCTGATACCACTGTTGGAAAAGGTGCAGAGTTTCATGCATGAATTTTAAAATATTTTTGAAATATAATGCAGTGGAATATATAAATTAAACAATTTAATCTACAAATACATGTAATCAAATTACTAAACCCTACAATTAGGACCTATAACATATCATATTGTATTTATAAATCAAAAAATAAAAGCTTTGGTATTGATCAAATCAATACCCTAGATCTGAAATAATTTCAGATCTAAAATCTAGATCACATCTAGATAAGAGAAGAGATCAGATCTCTTACCTTCATGCGGGTTGAAAACTCTATGGTTGATTTTCTTTATCATCTTTGGAGCCGCACACGTGTCTGGCCTCTACAAGTGATCCACACGAGAATGCAATAAAATCGGAGGTTCATCGAACGAAGATCCACTCGAAGTGCTAGCTTCTTGCAGATCCCTCCGGATGGTTAATCTAAAAAATATTTTTCAGATCTCTTGGATATTCCAAGAGATGAAGAATATGAAGAGAAATAAGAGATAATTCAAACTTTTTGACCTCCCTAAAATCAGAAATAATATGTAAAAGAAAAGGTCCTAAGAGAAGACAGATTTTCTCTTTCAGTACATCAACGATTGATATCCTGAGAACATCTCTATGCTAGGACATGAGAAGACCTTCTTCTCTAGATATTTTTTTAACTTTTAGATCTTATGATATCTAATTTTTCTCATAAAAAAATCTCATGATTTATGGAGAAGAAGGGTTCTAAAAGAAACCTTAAGAGAAGACTTTCTTTTCTTCTTCTTCTCTCATCAGAACATGATCAGATCATGTCCAAAATTAGATTACCATGCTCCAACTCATTGGACCATGAATCCACCATGCCATCCCTCTCTCTCTCAGACTTTTATCATATAAAAATATAAAATAAAGAGGAAATAAACTAAAAAGAAAAATAATAAGAGAAAAACATCTTCTCTCTTACCTTTTGTTTCTACAAGACATCAACTTTTGATCTCTTGATAGAAGACTCTTCTCCAAGGAATTTGATGCCTCAAACCACCCATTCCATATTTTTTCTCTCTCAAATTTTATCACATAAAAAATACAAAAAACAAAGAGAGAATAATATGAAAGAAAAATAATGAGAGAAGATAATCTTTTCTCTTACCTTTCTCTCTACAAGATATCAACCTTTGATCTCTTGATTGAAGACTCTCTTCCAAGGATTTTGGTGCCTAAAACCACCCATTCCTTCCTCTTTCTCCTCTGCTATTTTTACCTAAAAGCCATTAATTTTTGACTCATATTTCATAGCATATGGGGTGGCAACTTTTTATATGGTAGATTAGGTCATAAAACCTAGTCTAACAAGGAGTCCATGGGGCATCCAACTCTTGGACGACCCCTCCCTCATAAATTTCGTGGAGAGCATGAAATAACTCACAAAAGGGACTACAAAAATAAGAGATAAGCTTGGGGAAAGTTGGCACAAGGGAGGAGAGAAGAGTCCTTATGAAGAGGGACTCTTTCAAAAAAAAAAAGATAAACCTAAACCACTTTCCATAATTAGCCAAATCTCTTTCCATATTGAATAAAATCAAATTTGATTCAAATATCTAGAATAAGTGGTGTGAGATAATATTCCTTGGACATAGATATCATAGAAAAATATCTAAAAATTAATTAGTCGGCGTGGGCTTGAGATTTCTTAGGTGGTGCAAGAGAAAAGATGGAGTCCTAGTCTAACTAGGATTCTTATGTAGATTAGGTTAAACATTTTGAACCCAATCCAAATTAATTATAACCTAATTAATGATGATTTTAGTCTAACTAAGAGTCCAATTAAATTAGATTAAAATATATTTAGTTCTGATTTAAATCCTAACTTAATTAGGAATTAGGTGCATACAAGTCCTAGTTGAACAGGGACTTGTTCTCCCTTGTAATTGGCTTATCCAATAAATCAATTAGACTTAATCTAATTAAATTTAAACTAATTCTAATTGAATCAAATTTAATTAGACTTGATCTCAGCCTAATTGCTCAATCAGATTGAGCCATTTAGCAATCCAATTGCTAATGATCCTCCTGCAACACTTGCATTAGGTCAAACATCAATCACATCGATCGTTTAACCTTTGAACGATTCTCAATCATCGATTAACTATCTGATTAAGTTACAACCTCTTATGTGTGTGACCCTATAGATTCAAACCTAAGCTGGTAGCATAGAAACCAATTTCTGTACCAGTCGAAGTAACCATCTAGCAATGATTTCCGACGTCCAGATAGGTTGAATGTATGCAAAGCAACATTCTAAGAACCCTGACCCATGGTTACCGTATAATTCATTCTTTTGATCAATAATGCTTAAGATGACTTTGAGTATACTGTCAACATTCATATAAGTCATCTCTATTATGTCTCAAAATTTTGCAAATCTCGTGACTCCTCACAAGGATTACCGAGGCCTAGATTTTGCTAAATTGAAATACAACGAGACATTCTCTTCCTGAAGTTAATCAGGAGTGGTCAATCCCATCTTGACTCATACATCAACTTCACAAGTACTTGACTATACCCAAAAACTTTTCAAACTTATATTAAAAATACAGGCAGTCTGGCACCAAAGCACAGTGAGTTGCTTGCAAGTCACCGTGATGATCTCAGGTCAGAGGGACACTTATACCCATTGGCCTTAGCTAACTATTCTTGACAGTAGAGTGTTACATTGATGACGTTCAATGCAGATGTACTCCTACATCTCACCTGGATGCCATACCAATGTCTCCACACCACTTGGTTACGAGGACAACCAACACATATGACATACAGTGACCTACACTTGATAAGTTATCGTCCTTATTAATAACTTATCATTTGATCGTGAATAATTTAAGAACCATTCGATAAATTTTTTTTTATCAATTGATTATGGTTCTAAGGACTTTATCATAATTTAGGAGTTTATTTAAGAAAGATAGAACTTTTATGATGAACTTGCCAAATAACTATTATTATTAGATAATTCATATACTAATTTCAATCATCTACCACTTAGATGATTGGCTTAAAGATACATTTTCCAATAGAGGGATGTGATAAATATAATAAAAAATCTAGAAAAACTTTAAGAAAAAAAAGAAAGAATTTTAAGTGGTAAAATTTGCTACTAGGGTGGTGAGATTTTCAGCAAGTGTTGCTTGAGTGCCCTAGGATTTGATATTTTCATGTGTTGGAGCCAAAAATCAAATCTTAGATTGTATGATATCCGATGAGTATCTTTTTAGTATTTTTCTAGTAGTGAGATTGAAAGCAACTGGGTTTTGGTGCAATTGTGACGTAAGTTCGAAGCCGAAAGTATTCTTAAGAAGACAAGGCTGTGGCAGCGCACCGGTTGGGAAAGATTTTGGCCAATTTTCGTGTGGATCACCGTTGGAGGACTTCTATCTTGGAGGTTTGTGGAGAACACCAACGTGTCACTTTTTCATATTGATTAAAGTATAATTTTCTATCTCTTCACATGCTTGATTTTGCTTTGATCATGATCGGCAAAGTGATTCTAGGGTTTTGGATTCGGCTCGAAAGTTTTATTTGATAAGGCTATTGATTTGCTTATTTTAAATTTTTTAAAAATTATTTTTCACTATGTGGCTAGAACCTAACAGTGGTATCAGAGCCACCTTTGTCCGATTTGATCAAATAAGTGCAATAGTTGTGCATATAATCGTTCTTGTGCATATCTTGCCAAAAATTTTTTGCATTGATTTATAGCATCAATCCTTTAAACTCAAAAATTATTTTTGACTTTATATATGCCATGATACATAATTTTAATTATTAAATTATTAATTTATGATAATTTTAAAATTTATATTATCATGGTTGTATGATGCTCAAATTGATGCATTGTTAAGGGTGCAAAGCATGCCTAATGTGATTAGGGTTTGCTATTTTTCTTTGATATGCTAGATATATATTTTGATTTTCATTGCACCCTTATATGATTTTAGCATATCATATGATTGCTATTTAGAATAGTAGAAGCATATCAAATTACATAATTTGTAGTGTACATTTTATGTGGTTATAGTTAGGATGTACTGAGACCAGTTTAAAATCTTTGTAAAAATTATATTAAGTAGTAATGTCGGGATTCACTTTTAAATCAAAAGTCAAATTCTTAGGATCAAGTGGTGTCGAGGAAAGTGTGAATGGTATTTTTCTAATTAGGTCCATATGCTGGCCTGGCCAACTCTGTTGCTATCTAGAAAAGCTACGAGGAGCCTCCCACCTACTTACCTGACCAATTTGATCTTGTTGATTTTCAGACTTAGATTGATTAATGATGTAGATATTACAAGGACTTTCCTTCAAACTTGGTCGATAGAGTATGTCAAGATCTTAGTGAGCTTGTTGTGCTATCCACAAGGCTTACCATAAAAATTGACATGATGTTGATCAAGTACATATTGATGCTTATGGTATATTTGAATAGTATTGCTTTGTTGTGTTATCCACAAGGGTAGCATTGTTTAAGTATGACCATATAGAATTGAAGGGTCAACTTAACTAGAACACTATAGTTTGTTGTGCTATCTAGTGATCTAGAGGCCAGAGTGAATGATGTTGAGAATTATAAAGGTACAATTGATAAAGAATTACCTACTCTTGAGCTCATGAATGCTTATTGTGCTATCCACAAGGTGTTTGTGAGGAATAAGGATCTCAACCCTACTAAGAAATATTAGAATGTTTCTCGATTTTCATACTTGAGGGTTATGAAGCTCGATAAAATAGTGGGAGATACAATTAGATAAAAGTCCTAGTCTAGTTGTGCATGTCATCATGAGTTGTTCGCTTATAGTATGCTCTTGTTGTTGTAGATTAACTACCACATGGCATCCTCACTTTAACTTAGAGGTATCCTAGATGCAAATAAGTTTACTGGACCTAACTATGTAGACTAGTTAAGGAACTTGAGATTTGTTCTCACTCAGGAGAAAGTCTCCTACATTTTGGATACACCTGCTTCAGATTCTCTTAGGGAAGATACTTTTGAGGAGGATAGGGTCGCATACAAGATGTGGAAAGATGACAATGTGACTGTCAAATGTATTATGCTTGCCTCAATGAGCAACGAGCTCCAGAGGCAGTATAAGGACATGGACGTTCCCTCTATTCTCCTTAATCTCAAAGAGCTATATGGAGAATAAAGTCGGACTGCTCGATATGAGATATCGAAGCAATTATTCTGTGCCCGTATGATTGAAGGTTCTTCCATGCAAATGCATATCCTAAAGATGATTGATTTGATCACTCATCTGGGATAACTGGATTTTGCCATGGATGGTGAACTAAGCCAGGATTTGATCGTGCAATCTCTCTCTGACTTTTTTCTCAGTTTGTCATTAATTGTCACATGAACAAACTGAACATCAGCTTGCCAAAACTACTGAACATGCTAAAAATGGCAGAGAGCCATTTCAAAAGAAAAAGATTTAGGTTCTTCATGTTGATAAGATCAGTAAGAAGAAGACCAAGAAAGGTTCCAAGAAAAAGTTGAATCCTAAGGCTGGCATCTCCAAGAAGAAGGTGAAGAAGGTCTCCACCAAAGGTACTTATTATCACTATGGCAAGGAGGGCCACTGGAAGAAAAATTATAAGGAGTACCTTGCAACCGTGAAATCGGCAAGCATTGCTAAAGGTTTATATATGATACAAACTAATTTATCATTAAGTACTTCATTTTCAAACGCTTGGATAATGGATACCGTCTGTAGTTCACACCTTTGCAAATCATAGCAGGGTCTACAGAAAATAAGAAATCTGAATAAAGGTGACTTTGAGCTGTTCGATGCTAGTGGAGAGTCCATTTAGGTCGAAGCCATAGGAACCAGGATTTTGAAGTTATCTTCAAACAAAGTTTTGAAACTGAAGACCTATTATTACATTCCTAATATTGTTAGAAATATTATTTCTATACCGTTGTTATTGAAACAAAGTTTTGAAATAATTACAAAGAACAATGATTGTTCTATTTTTTTTAATGAATATTATGGATTTACTTTTATTAATAATGATCTTATATTTCTTTCACTTAACGATAATGTGCTTCATGTTGATAATATGAAGAAAAGAAAGAAAGAGGATGTGAATGTCATATACTTCTGGCACTGCCGACTTAGCCATATAAATGAGTCAAGGATTAACAAGTTATATAAAGATAATTTCTTTGATCCTTATAATTATGAATCATATAGAACTTGTGAATCCTGTCTCATGAAAAAAATGATCAAGACTCCATTTATTGGATATGGAGATCGGGTGAGTGACATTTTGGACCTTATACATACTGATGTATGTGGTCCAATATCGACTCAAGCCAGAGGTGGATACTCTTACTTCATCATGTTTACTGATGATAAGTCAAGATTTGAATATATGTATTTAATAAAATACAAATTCAAAATTTTTGACAAATTTAAAAAGTATCAAAGAATGGTCAAAAAATAAACTGATAAAAATATTAAAACTCTTGAATCAGATCGAGAAGGAGAATACTTATCTAGTGAGTTTCTCGATATTATTTGAAACAAAATGGAATACTCTCTCCATGGACACCTCCTTATACTCCATAATTAAGTAAAATTATGAAAAAGAAGAATCACACCTTATTAGATATGATGCAGTCCATGATGTGTTTCATGGATCTTCCAATATCTTTTTGAGGATTCGCCCTCAAGGCTGCAGCATATATTTTAAATAAAGTACCTTTAAAATATATTTCTAGCACTCCATATGAAATATAGAAAGAAAAAATATCCAATCTTAAGCATCTTAAGATTTGGGGTTGTCCAGCTTATGTGAAAAATATTGATGGACATAAGCTGGATGCTAGATTAAAAAAATATAAATTTATAGGTTATCCCAAAGAGAGTATAGGATACTACTTCTATAACCTTACTCAACAAAAGATGTTTGTTGGTAGGCATGCCATTTTTTTGGAGAAAGAGTTTATCCAAAAAGAAGGCAGTGGAAGGTTTGTTGAACTTGAAGAAGTTCAAAAACCTACAATCCATCCAGAATTTACCAAATAGTTCTCAACCAGTTGTACCCATTGTTGAGGCACAGCCACTACACACACCTCCTCTCCGAAGGTCAAGTAGAGTGCGTAGTGTACCACTCAAGTATGGATTTGTCATTGAGAATGATAACACAACCCACATCATTGAGAATGATGATCCCACGATCTATTCGAAAGTTGTCATGAGTAGTGACTCTGACAAGTAGCTCAACGCCATGAAATTTGAAATGGACTCCATGTATGCCAACCAAGTATGGACTTTGGTTGATGCGCTTGAGAGTGTGACCCCAATAGGCTGCAAATGGATCTTCAAAAGAAGATTGGAGCAGATGACCAGGTAGAGACCTATAAGACCATACTTATGGCAAAAGGTTTCGGACAAAAATAAGGTGTTGATTATGAAGAAATCTTTTCACTGGTAGCTATGCTCAAGTCTATTTGGATAATACTTGCTATTGCAGCATACCATGACCATGAGATCCGACAGATGGATGTTAAGACTATCTTCCTCAATAAAAATTTTGAGGAAGAAGTCTATATAACTTAGTTAGAGAGATTTGTCTCTAGTGGGAGAGCAAATCAGGTATGCAAGCTGAATAGATCTATTTATAGATTGAAGCAAGCATCCAGGAGCTGGAACATCCATTTTGATGACACAGTCAAATCGTTTGGTTTCATCAAAAATATGGATGAACCTTGTGTGTACAAGAAAAATAGTGGGAGTGCTATTGCTTTCTTGATTTGGTATGTGGATGACATACTGCTTATTGAGAATGATATTTCGATGTTGCAATCGGTCAAGTTTTGGCTATCATAAAAATTTTTCATGAAAGACTTGGGTGAGGCATTCTATATACTTGGTATTAAGATATATAGGGATAGATTGAATAGGATGCTAGGCTTGTCCTAGTCTAGGTACATTGACCTTGTGTTGAAGAGGTTCAACATGGAAGGAAGTAAAAGAGATTACTTGCCCATAGGTCATGACATACAACACTCTAAGAAGATGTCTTCTAAGACACTTGAAGAGAGAAATAGAATGAGTTCTATTCCTTATGCTTTGGCTGTAGGATCGATAATATATGCTATATTATGTACTAGACCTGATGTGGCTTATGTCTTGGGTATTGTAAGCAAATTTCAGGCTAATCCTGGAGAGAATCATTGAAAAGCTGTGAAAAACATACTCAAGTACTTGAGAAGGACTAGAGATATTTTTCTGATATATAGTGGATCTGATTTAAAACTGAAAGGTTATATCGATTCTTATTTTCAAACTAATCTAGATGATAGCAAATTGATATCTGGATATCTGTTCTCCTTGTATGGTGGTGCAGTAAGTTGAAAAGTTTCAAATAGCAAACGGTTGCTGACTCGATCACTGAGGCTGAGTATATTGCTGTAAGTGAGGCTACTAAGGAGGCCGTCTGCATGAAGAAATTCATCACAAAGTTGGGTGTGATTTCTGAGATTGAACAACCAGTGCCTCTTTATTGTGATAATACTGGGATAGTTGCTCAAGCTAAAGAACCAAGGTCTCATTATAAATCCAAGCACATCCTAAGATGGTTCCACCTCGTTCAGAAGATTGTCGAAAGATATGATGTGATCGTGGAGTGAGTTGACACCAAGAATAATATAACGGATCCGTTCACTAAGGTCTTGTTAATGCAGCAGTTTGACCGCCATCTTTGTAGCATGGGTATCAAGTATAGGGGCGATTGGCTTTAAGTGCAAGTGAGAGATTGAAAGAATAATGCCCTATAAGTCAATCGCAAATGAGATGCGATAGGATATTTTTGTAATTTATCTTCCAAACTCATATAAATTGATATTTATATTATTAAAAAAATAGATATTTTTTGATTCATTATATGCTGCATCTTATTAATTTTAAGATTATAATGAACTCCATAGGTCTGGACAATGATTTTAAGGCCGTTATGAGATCACGCCAGTGAGATCTAATTCCTCGATAGCTCTGATCTAAAATATTTCTAGTCATTGGTACATTGAGTCAGAGATCAATGATATCGGTAAGACTGGCATGTCTTATGTATGCTCAGAAATGAGGATGGTTGATCTCACAACCACTTGTGTGGTGACACTAACACAAGGATATGGGTGCTTATTAGAAAATAAGTTCACTGAATTGACCTATGAGAGAATATCAGATGAAGTCTTATTTACATGTTAACTGATAATTCTCTAGTGGGAGTTGCGTAAGTGATCCTTAGATCTAAGGTCACCGTGGTACCTTGTGTACATGGATCCATATTTTGGTTCACTACCTTGCTTGATTCTTTGATCCTTGTGTGGGTTGTTCTGAATATGGTAAAGTATGCATGGAGGTTGTGAGTGATCAATAGGGGATCAGTCACTCCTAATAAGAAGAGCGAACATCCTATGTGATCTCATAGGATGATGATTCTGGAAGTCTTTGGCAAAATCAGGATGATAATTAGAAAAAGATTTCTAATATATCATCAACTAAATCATCATCTTTTGATCAAAATATATTATGATAATTGATTGGATTTGACATATTTTCATGCTCACAGCTCATCTGGGATGTTGTTTGACTGAAGAATTGAATTACACGAAAGCTTGCCACTGAAGGATTGATAATTTTTTTATCAAAATTTTAAATCTTTTGGATAGTCATGATATATTGCTAGATGTCAATCTTGACTTATGGATTTGTTAGAATTAAAAAAATTTAATTCTAGAGTCAATTTGGAAGAGTCCAAGTTGATTGAGACTCTTTGGGTGATCTAATCTTATCGGATTAGGATTACATCGAAAGTCTTGATCTGCTACTGGCTAGATTTGGAACCCAATGGGTTATACACTTTGAGATTTAATCTTAGTCTGATATAATTAGAGTTTAATATAAATTCTATGGGTTAATTTGATATGCTAGCACATTGTTTTAACCCAAGTTTCCAAATTGGTTTAGATCAAATTATTTGAGCTAACCTAGACCAGTTAGTTTTGACCTAATGGGATTGGGTCAATTTGGATTGGATCCTTATCCAACTTAAAAGAGTTTTAAGTAGAGAAGGAGTCTTCTACATCCACTATAAGTCACAGTAAAAAATAAATGCCTCCCATCTTAAATTGGTGTGAGAAGTGGAGAGTCCTTCTTAATGAAGGCTCTTAACTATTATGTGTTACCTTAAATTCTAGATCAGTTCTCCTATGATTTGATACCAAATTTAATTTATATTTTTATGAAACATAGAAGACTAAGAGTCCTTCTATACAAAATATTTTAATTATCAAAAATTTACTCGATGAATTTATTTGGCATGTGGAAAGTTGGAGCGCCAAAGGTTGGCACCCCATGATCTCATGTGATGTCCCTTGGTCCTCTATTTATAAGGGATGCCCTTGATAGTTTCCTATGGTGATTTTTGGCTAAGACTAAGATGAGGGATATGGTAAACATAAGAAAAAATCTAAAAAAAAATTAAGAAAAAAAAAGAGAGAATTTTGAGTGGCAAAAGTTGCTACTGGGGTGGTGAGATTTTCAGCAAGTGTTGCTTGAGTGCCCTAGGATTTAGTTTTTTCATATGTTGGAGCCAAAAATCAAATTCTAGGTTGTATGATATCTGAAGAGTATCTTCTTGGTGTTGTTCTAGTAGTGAGATTAAAAGTAACTAGACTTTGGTGCGATCGTGATGTAGGTTCGAAGCCGGTGGTATTCTTGAGAAGATAAGGCTGCGGTAGTGCACTGGTTGGGGAAGACTTTGGCCAACTTTTGTGTGGATCACCATTAGAGGACTTCTACCTTGAGATCTTATGGAGAACACCAACATGCTACTTTTTCATATTGGTTAAAGTATAATTTTTTATCTCTTTGCATACTTGATTTTGCTTTGATCATGATCGGCAAAGTGATTCTAAGGTTTTGGGTTCAGCCTGATAGTTTTATTTGATAAGGCTATTGATTTGCTTATTTTAAAATTTTTAAAAATTATTTTTCACTACGTGGTTGGAACCCAACATTATTGGCTAACACATTTATATTTTTAGAGCTTGTATTGGTACTTATAAAATTTTTATTATTAATAAAAGACTTTTTTTATTTTTAATTATGTTTATATGTCTATGATTTGTTTTAAAAATTAATAAAGATGATTTTATATATTCTCAAGATATTAAAAATTTGAGATATATATTATTAGTGGTTAGTTTCTAAATACTCTCGATAGAAGGATCGTCATGGAGGATAGTGATCAATCCATTAAAGATCGGTGCACAGATCATCTCTCTTTTGGGTAGATGAGTTTCGAATCTATGGTGTAGGGATACTAGGATGAGAGTGCAGATGGTAGTTAGAGAATAAATTACACTGAGTATAACTAACATGAGAAACTACATGGATATCTACTCACTCATCATTGATCTTTTTGATGCTGCAGTGGTGTGAGTGGTCCTTTGACCTATGGTTTCATCGACTATTCACAGCAAGGCTACTAAATTTGATTATACATTCTCTTAGTCTCTAGCCATTCGGACCTTGCTGTGTATGTTGGTTTCAGTAGTTTCAAGTTTGCTGTTTGGAGTAGGATACATCTAGATGACATCTGTCGATCTTAGTAGAAAAGAAAAAGTCCTATACAATTTGTAAGACTAAGTTTAGAAAGTCTTTGGTCAAAACAAGTATGAATACTAGAAAAAAGTTTTCACGAGATCACATGTGAACTCGAGTCGAGCCAATCTTGCATATGACTGACAATGGATTTTGATGAGTTCTCCATAGTCTCCATCTAATCAGAACTCATGATAGAAGAATTGAATCATATGGTAACTACATCTAAAGGTTCATCCTTTTATTTTGTTGGATTGGCACTACATACTGTCAGGCATCACTAGTAGATTATGAGACTCATCGAGCATCATCTTGATGATCGATGACCCTTGAAGGGCAGAATTAGAATTGTTCTGATCCATCAAAAAATATTTTGATGATATTGTGATAGAGATCACAGTATATCTTACTATCAGATAGAATAGAACCTACAGGATCGTACATAAAAGAGGTTCTTGTCTGATCAGATGGCTGATTGATGGTTATGAATCATTGATAGGTAAAATCATTAATATGATTGATGATTAACCTAATACAAAAGTTATAATAAAATAATTCACTAAGGATTAGTAAATTTTAGTAAGATTAATTAGCAATTGGATTGCTAATTGGATCAATTTGATTGAGCAAGGAGGTTTGGATCAAGTCTAATTGAATTGGATTTAGTTTGACTTAAATCGGATTCGATCCGATTGTAAGGGAGATTAGTTCCTGATTTGATCAGGACTTGAACTCAATTAAATTCTAATTTGATTAAGATTTGATTTAGATAATTAGGTACCTAATTGGATTAGGTTTATCTATTTATTTGGGCCTAACCATATGTGATTTGGATAGGGATCAAATAAGGAAACCTAGAGTCCAGATGAGAATGGACTCTTCCTCCCTTTGCGCCACCCTTTCTGGATGCCAATTTTTATTCATGCAAGAAAGGTTTTTATGTGAGATTATTTCATGCCTTCACCCCTTCATGCATGCCCCCTTATCCATGTGAACACCCTCTTCTCATTGCCCCTCATGGTTGGATAAGGAAGTTTTAAATTTGATTTAAAACTATCCTTATCAAGAAGAGGTTGTTTCCATCTTAACCAAAATATATTTGATGCCTACCTTAAAAGTGGATTGTTTTTGGCATTGGAAGTCTATCCTTTTTCACTGTGAGAAAGTCTACACAAGTTATTTTAGTGTGAAAATAGTTTTGGGGCATGGTTTCTAGGGGTGGGTGCCTCCTTTCTTAGCATGTAGGAAACCCTAAGGTTTCTAGGACTTGAGTGTTGGGTTAGGGAAGAAATAAAAAGAGGGAAAAGAGTTTCTCCTTTCCATCTTCTTCCACCACTTCTTAATCCTCTTAGAAGCTATCTTCTTCATCTTTGGAGGAGTCTGAGAGATATACAGAAGATGTCCAATCAGCCATCAAGAAGAAAGTCTGCAAGGGAGCTAGCACCCTGATGACTTCGACAACCTTTGATCGGGCAAAGCACTTCATGTGGGTATCTGTGGAGGCCAGATGATTGTACAGCTTGAGAAACCTCATCAAATATATGGGTCATCAGTTGCGATGTATTTCAACCCACGCAAAGGTGAGATCTGATCTGAACTCACATAGTAGATACGATCTACTAGTAGATGTGAACTACATAGATGTGATCTATGATTTATTTTCAGATTGCATGCATATCATAAGATCCATGATTAGATAGTTTTTAGATTAGATCTGATATATGTTACATTAAAAAATTTAATATAGATCTGCTCTGCTGCGTGCTTGATCAAAATTTTTGAACTGCATGTATGAAACTATCGATTTCTAACAGTGGTATTAGAGCCACTGGTTCAATCTTGACATGCATGGATCTGAAATCTAATTTACAGAGATCAGATCCAAATTAATTTAATATGTTAGATGTTGTTTTGAGATGAGGTTGCCCTAGTATAATTTGGTTATGTTGAAAGATTGTTCTAGAATGATGTCGAACATCATAGTTTAATAGATCTGAAAATTTTTGCATCTTATGCTTGATATGTTGCAATTGTTTTTGAAGGGAAGGAAAACTGTTTCTCTTCGGAAGGTCCAGGTTGCATCTAAAAATTTTTTTATTCATCTAAATGATTAAAGATCAAATTCTTACCTAATTAGCAGTAAAATCAGAGATCAAATCTCAAATAATCTGATATAAACCTTCACGAAGGCCTAGATGTGCAGACTCTCTACTTCGCATGCACGTCAGATGCCGTAGAAAAGCAAGATGAACTCCAATCTAATTACCTTCGCAATCCAATCAAATGAGGGAGGAGATGTGCTAGTGTGACATCTCACACCAGTAGGTGGGACACCCAAGATAGATCCATGCCCAAGAGAAGAGGGGTGGTCACAAGAAGAGAGGGTCAAGGAGAAGAAGGGACCTCTCTTTCTTCTCACACCTCTCTCTCTCTTTCTCTCTTCTCTCAATCTAAATTATTTGCTATGCATCCATAGGTAGAGACCCTCTCTACTTATAGATAATTTTCATGACTCAATTAGTATAGGAGTCCTAACTCAAATCTGATTTTAATCAGTCCAATACTCAAGAAAGAAGGATTTCTACATGAGATAGAATTACCATCACTTATGATAACCAATTTGCACCCACTCTCTCACCCACATGGGATGTCCCAAACCAGCACCATTCCAAGTGTTGGTCAGCCCACATGAGAGAAGAATCCCAATGCAAATAGGAATTCTCATATCTTATCAAAATGAATCCGATTCGAATCCAAGTCAAAGCTGGCTCGAAATATTTTTGAAAGACTGTCAATCTCAAACTCTTTAAGACTTTTGTACCCAATCTAACTTAGATTTTGGATCTAATTAAGCTCAATTAATTCAGATCTAATCTAAAATTAATCAACACTTAAATCCAATCTTTCATATGCTCCATAGATCATAGATCAGAAACTGTTCATCCCTGGAATTGAACTTGAACCTCATATGTGGTGCTAGCTAGACATAGTCAACTCTTCAATCTCATTTGACTCATAATTTAATTCTCAATCAAGCTAGCTTATATATTCAATCAAGTCAAGTACTTTCAAATTGAACATATAAACATAGGCCAATTTCTTCTTTGTCTGACTTGTGTGCGTGACTCCATAGGTTCAAACACTAAGCCGATAGCATAGGAACTAGTTTCTACACTAATCGAGATATCATCTAGCAATCGTTTTCGACATCCAGATAGGTCAAATTATTACAAAAAAATATTTCAGAACCCATATACATAGTTATCGCATAATTCATCTTTTTGACCATGAATGCTTTAGGATGATCTCAGGTTAACTGTCCATTGAGATTGCTTCATCTACATTGTATTCAATCTTTCAAATCTATTTCATGGACTACCCTGGCCAAGACTTTGCTGAATTAAAATATAGTGATACATCAACTTCAATAATCCAGAGGGGTCAATTTTATTTTGATCCACACACAGACTTCGCAAGTACTTGATTGTACCTAGTAGCCTTCCATCACTGCATTAGAAATCTAGATAGTTCGATACCAAAGCACAGTGAGTTGCTTGCAAGTCATTATGGTGATCTCAGGTCTGAAGGACACTTATACCTATGTGTTTCGCGAGCAGCTCTTGATAGCAGAATGTTCAGCAGGTGAGACACTTATTCAATGATGATGTACTCCTACATCTCACTTGTATGCTATACCAATGTCACCACACTCTTTAGTTAAGAGGACAACCAACCCATATGGCACACAATGATCTCTACTCGATAAACATCATCATCCTGTAATGACGTATCATTTGATCGTGAATATGTTTAAGAACTATATGATAAATCCTCTCTTTATCGCACATTAGTATAGTTTTAAGGACTTCATCACAGCACAAGAGTTCAAAAAGGATGTAACTTTGTGATAAAAAATATCAAAATAATTTTTATTCAATAATCAATAACTCATATACAAAGAAAAACTCAATCATCGTACGATTGATTTTAGGACACAACTCTCACTTGGATTAAAGCCAATTGAGGTAGTATCTTATACCCATCTTTTATTTGAAGTCGTCGAACTCTTTTATCTTGAGAGCTTTAGTGAAGGGGTCGGTTAGGTTAACCTTTTTGTCGATCTTCTGAAGGTCGATGTTACCTCGGTTCACGATCTCTTGCACCAGATGATAGTGGTGCAGAACATGATTGGTGCGATGGTGTGACTTAGATTCTTTCACCTGAGATATGGTACTGGAGCTGTCACAGTACAACAGAACAGGATCATCAATAGAAGGTGTAACTCCCAGCTCATTGATGAACTTTCGCAACCACACCACCTCCTTTGTAGTATTCGATGCAGCAATGTATTCTACTTTGCATACAGAATCGGCCACAGTATGTTGCTTGAAACTCTTTCAGTAAATGGCTCCTCTATTCAAAGTAAATACATAGCCCGACACACTTCTATTGTCATCACAATCTGACTGAAAACTAAAATCAGTATATCTCATAAGTTTCAAATCAATGTCTCTATAGATAAGCTATTGGTCTTTAGTATTTTTCAAATACTTAAGAATTACTTTTACAATCTTCTAATACTTCTCACCCGAAAAAGACTGGTACCTACTCACTACCCCTAGTGAATAGGCCACATCCGATCTCAAATAATAAATATCATTACATGAGTGTAATCAATACCTTATTTTAATATCAAATAATAAATATCATTACATGAGTTAAAAAATTATAAAGAAAAATCCCATCGTAACACACTTGCGATTAGATTATAGGGCACTCTTCTTTCATCGATTAGTATGAGAAGTTATTCCTATGCTATCGACTTAGGTTTGAACCTATGGGGTCACATCCATTAAAAGATTCGGTCAGATCTGATGGCTGAAGAGTCCAATTGGATTGTGACTCTGGTGAGGAGTCCCACTGGGACTAGAACTGTGGAGGAGAGTCCCACTAGACTGGGACTCTACTATTAATAAAAAATTAATTAGTAATTAGATTACTAATTGACTCAATTTTATTAAGTAAAGAGCTTTGGATCAAGTTTAATTGAATTAGATTCAATTTGACTCAGATTGGATTTGATATGATCAAACCTAATTGTAAGAAAAATTTGATCTTGATTCGATCAAGACTTAGACTCAGTTAATTTTTAATTGAGTTAGAAAATTATTAAGATGATTGGGCTTCTAATTTGGTTAGATTCATTTCTAATATTGAATTCAAACCAGATTTGATTTGATTTAGAATTAATTTGAAAATGAAGAGTCCCAATCGGGAGGGACTATATCCTTATCTCTTGTGCCACACCTGGACCCATGCCCATATCTCAACATCAAATTTGATTTGGCTCGAGCCTTTTGGCATCAAGGGAGTGGGCCTAATAACGGTGGGTGGCAATAGATGGTGAGTCATATTCTTATCTCCTGACTAATTCGAATGCGATCTGAATTAAAGATAAAGTGATAAGAAGGAAAGAGATTTTTCAAACAAGAAAAGAAGGTGGCACCTAATTGAATTTTTTCTTAATTTTTTCGAAGCATTTTTGGGTGTGTGAGATACAAGATATCCTCCTCATGCCAACCAGCAATTTTTGAAAATTTTGGGATGCCCAAAATTTGATTTTGGCATGGACTTTGCGGCACCCTCCCCTTGGATGAAAACCCTAGCCCCAATCTAAAAAAGGGTGGCTCCTCTCTTTGGTGTCACATCTTGGTTCCCTTTATTGGTTTTATTTTCTAGAGATCCTCCTCCTCTTCCTCTCTTCCTCCTCCAGATCTCTTCATCCTTTGGAGCATCCAAGGCCTTTGAAGAAGAAGAAAGAAATCAGCCTCCAAGTTCCTTGCAAGCTAGCACTTCCAAGGTCCCTAATCTACGTCGGTCTTCTTGTGGATGTGCTGTAGAAGCCAGATGACTTCGTGTGGCTATGAGCAACCTGAAGGAGAGCCTTTTCAAGTGTTGGACTAGCAAAGATCAAGATTCTTTCGATTTGGTAATGATTTCTAAACTCTCTTAATCATTTTGTTAGATCTTATAGTTAGATCTAGAATTACAGCATCGATCAGATCGATGTGAGTATTTATTTTTATATCTAAAGTGCATCTTAATTCATATTATTTATCTTGGTATGGTAGTCTAGATTGGATCTTATGCATGTAATTTAGATTAAATAGTTTAATCTTATTGTTTTGCTGTATAAAATTTTAAAATTTCATGCATAGTACTACCGCATATTTCTTTCAATGTTGAATTAGATTAAATCAGGATTTCTCTAGAATCAATACAATAGTTGTAGATGGTCAAATTCATATATTTGATTAGATCAAATAGATCTTAATCATGGCTCAATAGTCGAGCCCGAGTCTTTAGGCAAACCTAATTGAAATTGATGATCCAATTGGTATCTAAAGTAAGTTTGGCATTTTGATCAGTGGTTTTTAATTAGAAATAACTTATCTGACCATTTTAATGGTGTCTAAGGCAAGCTTAGCATACCCTTCCACCATTCTCATTTATCTGATCGATATGGTTAATCAGCTTTTGATTAGGTTGCTCATTGATTCATACTAACCTATGCTGCATAGGTAAATTAGTGTGACTAATTTAGGTGCTCCAAGATTGACCAGCTAGTCTTGAGTCCTCTTCATGACTTGGTGAAGTCAGTGGAAGGATTTATAACTAGCTAGATAAACTAGATTAAACTCAATCTTCTTTGATCTGACTTGATGAAAGTCTGTGGGAGAATTAAGAATAGCTGGTCAAATTTTTTCTCTAAATTAATTCTTAAATCTTCTAAATTATTAGGTCTCTAAAATAAAATAGTTATGATGATGACTAAATTATATCCTTCTATTAAGTTGGATGATAATGGGTCCATTAATGTGATGATCATTAAAGGCCCAAAGGCTTAGTGCTCATTTACTATTAGAATTATCATTCATAATATAATGATTCAGTCGAGTCTCTCTAGCTAGTCAGATTGGCCAGCCAAAGTCAGGTCTAATCATTTAATAGTTAAATTTTTAAGTATGATCATGATAATGGTTGGACCTAACCAAGGCTTGCAGAGAAGACCAAAGTCAACTGAAAAGTTACTTGGGGCAAAATTAATTACTAAAAATTATTTACTAAAATAATTGGTTAAGAACCTACCCATAGATATGCATGGATGAGCTGGCCAAAGTCGGGCTCGTGTGCAGTCTGTGTGGATTCTAGTACCTGTTAAGGAATTAGAGTAATTTCTTAGTGTTGAAAAATATGTCCCAAAAGCGAATCGTCAATCTGTTGACGGTTGAGCAACCTTGTATTGTAATAGATTTGTTAATAAATAAAATATATTTTTGATATTTTTATCATAAGTTTTAATCATCTAATGAACTCCATTGTTGTGATGAAGTCCTTAAAACTATTTAGGTTCAATAAAGAGAGGATTTATCGATTAGTCCTTAAAACTATTCACGATCAAATGATAGGCTGTTAATAAGGACGACAGCTTCTATCGAGCATAGATCGTTGTAGGCCATATGGATTGGTTGTCCTCTTAACCAAAGAGTGTGGAGATACTGGTATGACATACGGATGAGATATAAGGGTACATCATCATTGAACATGACCAACTCTAGAGCATTCTGCTGTTGAGAATGTCTTTGATGGGATATAGGTATAAGTGTCCCTTAGACCTGAGATCGCCTCAGTGACTTGCAAGCAACTCACTGTGCTTTGGTACTGAACTAACTGAATTTCTAATTCAATGATGGAAGACTTTTGGGCACAGTCAAGTACTTACGAAGTCAGAGTGTGATCGAGATGGAATTGACCACTCCAAGAGTTGGAGAAGAATGAGTCGCTGTATTTTAATTTAGCAAAACCTTGGCTAGGGTAATCCATCAGATGGATTTGATATTTTTAAATACAATGTGGACAACCAGATCAGAGTTGACAGTTGAACTTTGAGGTATCCTATGAATATTTTGGTCAAGAAAATGAATTATATGAAAACTATATCTGCATCAGTTCTAAGGATGTTGTTCTACACATTCGACCTATCCGACCGTCGGGTACCATTACTAGATGATCACTTCGATTGGTATAAAAATTTATTCCTATACTACTGACTTAGGTTTGGACCTATGAGGTCACACATATTAGAGTTCACGATCCGATCGGATGGTTGATCAACGATTAAGAATCGTTCTAGGGTTAAACGATCAATACGATTGATATTTAACCTAGTGCAAGTGTTGCAGGAGGATCGATTAGCAATTTGATTACTAATTGGCTTAATTTGATTAAGCCAATGGGTTGACATTAAGTTTAATTAAATATAATTTAATTAGATTTAGTTTGGGCTTGATTGGATCAAGTTCAATTGGTTTATTGGATAAGCCAAGTGCAAGGAAAAACTAGTCCTAGTTCAATTAGGACTTGGATCAACCTAATTTTTAATTTGATTAAAAAATTAAATTAGATTTAAATATAATTTAATTTGATTAAATTAGATTTTAAATTAAATTAAAATATATTTTAATTAGATTGATTTAATTTTGGTTTGATTTGATTTGAGAAACCAAATTAGAACAAGTCATAGATTGAATCCTAGTAAGATTGAGATTCCACCTTGCAACACCTTAGCCCCCCATGCCCACTCTCTCTTATTTTGTGTGATAAAACCTTCTCTCCCAGGCCTTCACACATGTCCAAAGCTTTTCACTCTTTCTCTCTTACATGGAATGTGGTTGTGGACCAAGTCAAAGTAGGAATTAGTTTGGATTTCAAATTCTATGAGATAGAATTTTAGGAAACCAAAACTCTTTCCTTATGGCACTAATTTTATCTAAATTTTTTTTGAGATTTTTGTGACTTTTATGGTATATATTGTACATACTTTTTTGATAGTCCATGGCAGAAAAAGAAGGAGGGGGTGCCCAAGAGTTGGGCACCACTTGTCTTGCCCTGTTTAGATTTTCCTTGACTAGGTATTTGACCCAGACAAGGATTCTTCATACCTTATTATTTAAGAGAAATTTCTTCTTGAAATTTTTGTGAATTATAGAGAATTAAGAGACCTTTGGGGCATGTAAAAATCAATGAGAAAAAGTATTTGGGCATGGAGATATAATGGACACAAAACTAAGTATCTGGGTGAGAGCAAAGAAAAGAAGAAGAGGGTCTTCTTCTAGGGTTGCTGAGTTCACCTCTTTCCTTCCTCCATCTGTGAGTTTTCTGAGAGTGTCTCACATCTAAAACTCCTCCTACTTTTCATCTTTGGAAGAGTTTAAATTAAGAAGAAGGCGGCATCTGATCGACCATCGAAGAAGGATCAGCATAGTACTAGTATACTGTGCTGATTTCCTGGACCAGGACTTCTGATCATGATTCATGGGCTCATGTGGATGATTCCTAGAGGTTGGACACATGTGTGGATCATAACATCATCCTCAAGCCTGGATCAGCAAAGTTAGAACATCTAACTTGCAAGGTAATAGATCTGATCTATTATATTTTACATACATTAGATGTAGTATAGAAACATATTGATATGATCAACATGTAGTTCTTACTCTTTATATTTTAATTTTTGATTTAATATTATATAATAATCATGTAATAAAATCTTAGATCTAGAGATTCTCTAATTTTATAAGATAAATTTTGATTTATTTTAGTCTTCCGCTGCCTGATCTTGAAAAAGTTTCAAGATCTAACCCTGAAACCCTAGATCTGGTTCCTTCAATTGGTATCAGAGCCTAGGTTGTTTATTACATGTTTATTTATACATGCTTAGATTATTTCTTAGATTAGATCTAATTTATAATCTAATTATTAAATCTAAAATTAAAATTTTAGATCAACCACGAACTGTAGGTTGTCCTGTTGTAAGGTTTACCCCTTACAGTACAAAGGTTGTCCTAGTTCGTGTAGATCTGTCTTTAATCATAAATTTGTTAGATATGATCTAGATTAAATTTATGATTTATTAGATTTAAAAGGTGTTTAAATCTAAAATAAAATCTCTTTGTTAATAATTCTCACGCAAAGAATTATCATATATTTGTCTGAGAAATTTGCACAGTTTAAAGTTGAAATTATTTTAATTACATGAACCTGTTTAGATTAGATCTAAAGTAGTTTCATGCTTATTTTACTTATATTTTGATTATAAATCAAATATACAACTTGGTTGGTAGACCCATGTTGTAAAAATATTTTACAAATATAAAAATTATTTTTTAAAAGTCAAACCCCAACCCTCAACCCAAAACTTAATTGAGAATTAAGAAGTTGTTTGATTAGGTTCTAGGATTATGAATTGAAGAACCTAAGACACAAACCATAACACATTGGGTTAATGGGTTAGTGGGAATTAGGTCCATTAATTGGGTTAGACCTAAGGTTAGATTAAAGATGGACTTAATTAGAGAATTGACTAAATCTAATCAATTATTGTCTTAGATTAGGTCAAAGATTCTCTAGATCAATTACAATAGTTGTAGTTGGTCAAGTCTTTGTCTTTAACGAGAACCAAATGGACTTGATTCTTGGCTAAGAGATCTAGCACAAACTATTAGGTTGATCTAATTAAAACTAATTAAACCAGTTGGTGTCTAAGGTAAACCAGACTGGTGGTTTTTAATTGGTAGTCCGCTTACCTGGCCATTTCTGATGGTGTCTAAGGCAAGCTTTGGCAGACCCTCCTACCGATCGAACTTACCTGGCCTCTTGGTGAAATTATATTTTGATCAGATCACTTGACTATTTGAGCTAACCCATGTCAGCTAGGTAAATCAGTACGACTGATTTAGGTGCTCCCAGACCAGCCCTTTTAATGGTCTCCCTTAAGCTGACTTGGTGAAGCCAGTGGGAGGATCATGATAAGTTGGTTCATCTGACCTCCTCTTCTAAATCAATTAAATTTTTTAAAATTATTAGATCCTTAAAATAAAATAGTTATGGTGATAACTAGATCATAGCCTCCCATTAAGTGGATGATAATGGGTCTATCAGTTGGATAATCATTTGAGGCCCAAAAGCCTGGTGCTTATCAGCTGATGGAATTATCATTCATAATATGATTTCTTGACTGCTTCTTTCTAAATGGTGGTTAGGTTAGCCAACCAAAATTGGGCCTAATCATCCATTGGCTAGATGGGCCAAGTATGGTCATATTAATGGTTGGACCTAACCAGACCTTTTCAGTGGAGGCCAAAGCCTATTGATTAGAGATTGGGGCAAAATTAAAATTACTAAAAATTATTTAGAGAAATAATTGATTATGAACCTACCCTTAGATGTACATAGATTGGCCAACCAAAGTTGGACTTGTGTGCAGTCTAAGTGGATTCTAGTATCCACTAAGGAATTAGGGTAATTCCTCGAATTGGAGGTAGAGGCTACCAATTCGAATAAAATAGTGAGGAAAATCTTTTGATTAAAGTCCAAATCTTTAGGTTTAATGAAGTAATTACTAACTAGGTTATGGTTTTTCTTTGTGCAGATATGGCCACTTTCCTACCACTCCGATCATTATTGGACAATGAAAATTTGGTGGGTCCCAACTTCGATAGCTGGTATCGAAAGTTGAAGATAGTCCTGGAGCATGAACGGATCCTATATGTGATAAGGGATCCTGCACCTGAGGAGCCAGCTGCCAATGCATGTGGAACAGTCAAAGATACTTACCAGAAGTGGCTCAATGATCGGATCACGGTGCGCTGCATCATGCTGGCTGCCATGAGCAACAAGTTCAGTCGCAGATTTGAGACGGCTCAGCCAAAGGACATGCTTCAAATGTTGGAGGATGCCTTTGGCACACCCAATGACGTGGAGAGGCACAAGGCTAGTTATGCCATCTTCAATGCTAAAATGTGGGATGGTGCCTCTGTCACTGATCATATATCGTATATGATCAAGCTGATGGAGCATTTGAGCAAGTTCAACTTTCCCTTGCATGAGCAGCTTAGGAAAGATACAATACTGAACTCGTTGCCCAAGTCTTATCTCCCATTCCTCACTCATTATAGAATGACAAAGCTTGAAGTAAACTACCACGAATTATTAAGGTTGCTTCAGAACTTTGAGAAGGATCACCAACTCCACAAGGAGTCGGTGAACTTAGTGGGAGGTTCATCTTCTGGTTCTTGATCCTTTAAAAAAGGAAAGAAGAACAAGAAGAAGAAAGTGAAAAAGATGTAAGTTCAGGCTGGGACATCAGTACAGGGCCAGACCAGAAATATCAAGCCCGATAAGAGTCAAACTGAGTGCTTCTTTTGCAAGAAGCGGGGGCACTGAAAAAGGATCTGTCCTCAGTACATTACCTCCCTGGACCCGAACAGGCAGAGAAAGAAGCAAGCTGTTGCTGGGCAAGGTATTTATATGATAACTCCTTATAATTTCTCTATTTGTGATATTACTGACTGGGTATTGGATACCGATAGTCTTTACCATATTTGCAATTCATTGCAGGAGTTGCAGGTCAGTAGGAGATTCGAGCAAGGCGAGAGGTTCCTGAACATTGGAGATGGAAGATCAGTTCCAATTCTAGCATTAGAAATCTTGAAACTTGTATTTGAGTTCCATACCGTTGTTCTTAATGATTGTCATTTCTGTCCCAGTTTCTTTTTAAATGTTATTTCTATAGGCCTTCTGGCCAAAAATGATTATAAAATTTCAATAAAGAAACAAGTTTGGAATATCATTATGAATGGTGTTACTATTTTTTGTGGACATTTGAATAATGGTGTGTATATGTTATCACAACCGATTAACATAGTCTATTCTACTGGCAAGCATCCTAGAGTAGATAGTGTATCAGATATCTACTTATGGCACTGTAGGCTAGGTCATATAAATAAGAACAGGATAAACAAGTTGACTCAAGAGAGAATCCTCGAAGTTAGTGATTGTGAATCACTTTCAATCTGTGAGTCATGTCTTCTTGATAAAATGACCAAGTCACCTTTACTGAAAAAAGTGAGAGAGCTACTGAACTCTTGGGCCTAGTACATACTGATGTATGCAGGCTCATGAGCACAAGTGCTAAAGGTGGATATTTCTACTTCATCACTTTCATAGATGATCTAGCCAGATATGGATATGTCTATCTGATGAAACATAAGTCAGATTCATTTGAAATATTCAAACAATTCCGAAGTGAAGTAGAAAAATAAACTGGAAAGAATATTAAAACTCTTCGATCTGACCGAGGAGGGGAATACCTTTCTGATGAATTTCTCACATATCTAAGAGAGAATGGGATTCTCTCCCAATAGACTCCTCTAGGAACACCACAGCATAATGGTGTGTCTGAAAGGAGAAATCGGACTCTGTTAGACATGGTCTGATCCATGATGGGTTTTGCCAGCTTATCGATATCCTTCTGGAGATATGCACTCAAATCAGGCTATTATCTATTAAATAGAGTTTCAGTAAGTCTGTAATTAAGACTCCATATGAGATATGGACAGGGCATAAGCCAGCACTTTTACACCTTAGGGTCTGAGGGTGCCCCGCCTATGTCAAATGGTTAGTTACAGATAAATTGGACCTAGGTCTAACAAATGCACATTCATAGGGTGCCCCAAAGAGACCAAAGGATATTTTTTCTACCATGCTGATGAACAAAAGATGTTCGTCAGCCTTAAGGCAACCTTTTTAGAAAAGGAGTTTCTTGGTGAAGGAACCGTTGCCTCTAAGGTTGAACTTGATGAAGTTCAACAGGTAGAAGGACCGACACCAATAGCTGAACCTGAGTCAGATTTGATTAGATCAGATCTGGAGACTAATGTACCTGCATCATTAAGACGATCCGATAGAGTACCATGTCAGCCAGATAGATACTACAGTTTCTTGATCCGGGATGGTGATCCCATCAAACTCGATGAGAATGATGAGGATCCGATCACCTATATGGATGCAATGTAGAGACCTGATTTTGAGAAATAGCTTAAAGCCATAAAATTTGAAATGGAGTCCATGAAGGTCAACGATGTATGGACATTGGTTGATCCATCTGAAGGGGTTAAACCCATTGGGTGTAAATGGGTCTTCAAAAGGAAGAGGGGTGTAGATGAAAAGATGGAGACCTATAAAGTCCATCTGATTGCCAAAGGGTACCGTCAACATTATGATATTGACTATAATGAGATATTCTCCCCCGTGGCAATGCTCAAATTCATTCGGATAATGCTTGCAATAGCTATCCATCTGGATTATGAGATCTGGTAGATGGATGTAAAGACAGCTTTTTTGAATGGAGAGCTAATCGAAGAGGTGTATATGATACAACCTGAGGGGTTTACATCCACAGATGAGTCCAAGGTGTGCAAGCTTCAGAGATCTATTTATGGATTGAAGCAAGCTTCTCAAAGTTGGAACATGCATTTTGATAAGGTGATCAAAATGTATGGCTTCGTTGAGAATGGAGAAGAGCCCTGCATCTATAAATGGGCAAATGGTCCAGTTGTGATATTCTTTATCTTGTACATGGATGACATTCTCTTAATTGGGAATGACATCCCTGCACTACAGGGAATAAAAGTTTGGTTGTTATCGCAGTTCTCCATGAAGGATTTGGGTGAAGCATCCTACATCCTAGGGATAAAGTTCTATAGAGATAGATCTAAAAGAATGCTTGGATTATCCCAGTCCATGTACATAGATACTGTACTGAAGAGGTTCGGCATGGAGAATTCCAAGAAGGGCTATCTACCGATAGGCCATGAAATTTCTCTCTCTAAGAAGGATTGTTCGACAACTCCTGAAGAGAGAGAGCGTATAAGTAGAGTCTCATATACTTCGACCGTGTGATCTATCATGTACGTCATGATATGTACAAGGCCAGATGTGGCATACTCACTAGGAGTAGTGAGTAGATACCAATCTGATCCTATAGAAAATTACTAAAAAGTGGTTAAGGCCATCCTTAAGTATTTGAGAAATACTAAGGACTAATGGTTGGTTTATGACGAGTCAGATCTGAAACTTGTGGGGTTCACAGAGTTCAGGTTTCAATCTGACCATGATGACAGCAGAAGCATGTCGGGTTATATCTTTACTCTGAATGGTAGAGCTATCTATTGGAAGAGTTTCAAGCAGCATACTGTGACAGACTCTGTTTGTGAGGTAGAGTACATCGCAGCATCGGATGTCGTGAAGGAAGCTGTGTGGCTGAGGAAATTCATCACCGAGCTCGGAGTAGCACCCTCCCTCGATGGTCCTGTCCTGCTCTACTGCGACAGCACTGGTGCCATAGCTCAGGCAAAGGAACCCAAAGCACATCGTAGATGAAGCACATTTTGCACTGCTTCCATCTGATCCGGGAGATTGTGGATCGAGATGACGTCGACCTTCAGAAGATCGATGAAAAGGAGAATCTGGCTGATCCCTTCACTAAAGCCCTAGCGATAAAGGAGTTCGACAACCACAAGTCGAAGATGGGTATTAGATACTATATCGAGTGGCTTTAGGACAAGTGAGAATTGTTGGAAAATATGTCCCAAAAACCAATCATCAACCAGTTGATGGTTGAGGAACCTTGTATTGTAATTGATTTATTAATAAATAAAATATATTTTTGGTATTTTCATCATAAGTTTTCATCTTCTAATAAACTCCATTGTTGTGATGAAATTCTTAGGACTATTTAGGTTTGATAAAGAGAGGATTTATTGATTAGTCCTTAAAACTGTTCACGACCAAATGATAGGCTATTAATAAGGACGACAGCTTCTATCGAGCATAGATCGCTGTAGGCCATATGGGTTGGTTATCCTCTTAACCAAGGAGTGTGGAGACACTGGTATGGCATACAGGTGAGATGTAAGGGTACATCATCATTGAACGTGACCAACTCTAGAGCATTCTGCTGTCGAGAATTCTCTGATGGGTTATAGGAATAAGCATCTCTTAGACCTGAGATCACCTCAGTGGCTTGCAAGCAACTCACTGTGCTTTGGTATTGGACTAACTGAATTTCTAATTCAGTGACGGAAGGCTTCTGGATACAATCAAGTACTTACAAAGTCAGAGTGTGATCGAGATAGGATTGACCACTCCAAGAGTTGGAGAAGAATGAGTCGCTGTATTTCAATTTAGCAAAACCTTAGCCAGGATAATCCATCAGATGGATTTGATATTTTGAAATACAATATGGACAACCTGATCAGAGTTAACAATTGAACTCTGAGGTGTCCTATAAGCATTTTGGTCAAGGAGATGAATTATATAGAAACTATATCCACATGGGTTCTAAGGATGTTGTTCTACACATTCGATCTATCCGATCGTCGGGTACCATTGCTAGATGATCACTTTGATTGGTATAAAAATTTATTTCTGTATTATCTACTTAGGTTCAGACCTATAAGGTCACACACATTAGAGTTCACGATCCAATCGGATGGTTGATCAACGATTAAGAATCGTTCTAGGGTTAAACGATCAATACGATTGACATTTAACCTAGTGCAAGTATTGCAGGAGAATCGATTAGTAATTTGATTGCTAATTGGCTTAATTTGATTAAACCAATAGGTTGAGATTAAGTCTAATTGAATATGATTTAATTATATTTGGTTTGAGCTTGATTGGATCAAGTCCAATTGGTTTATTGGATAAGCCAAGTACAAGAAAAAATTAGTCCTAGTTCAATTAAGACTTGGGTCAATCAAATTTTTAATTCGATTAAAAAATTAAATAAAATTTAAATCTAATTTAATATGATTAAATTAGGTTCTTAATTGGGTTAAAATCTATTTTAATTGGGTTGATTTGGTTTTGGTTTGATTTGGTTTGAGAAACCAAATTTGAATAAGTCATAGATTGAATCCTAGTAAGACTAGGATTCCACCTTGCACCACCTTAGCTCCCCACGCCCACTCTCTCTTATTTTGTGCAACAAAACTTTCTCTCCTAGTCCTTCACACATGCCCAAATCTTCTACTCTTTCTCTCTTATATGGAATATGGTTGTGGACCAAGTCAAAGTAGGAATTAGTTTGGATTTCAAATTCTATGAAATAGAATTTTAGGAAACCAAAACTCTTTCCTTATGGCACTGATTTGACCCAAATTTTTTTTGAGATTTTTGTGACTTTTATAGCACATATTGTGTGCTCTTTGCTGGTGGTCCATAGTAGAAGAAGAAGGAGGGGGCACCCAAGAGTTGGGCACCACTTGTCTTGCCCTGTTTGGATTTTTCTTGACTAGGTATTTGACCTAGACAAGAATTCTTTATATCTCATTATTTAAGATAAATTCTTTCTTGAAATTTTTGTGGATTATATAGAATTGAGAGACCTTTTGTGCATGTAAAAATTAGAGAGAAAAAGTATTGGGGCATGGAGATATAATAGACACAAAACTAAGTATCTGGTTGAGAGCAAAGAAAAGAAGAAGAGGGTCTTCTTCTAGGGTTGCAGAGTTCACCTCTTTCCTTCCTCCATCTGTGAGTTTTCTAAGAGTATATCACATCTAAAACTCCTTCTCCTACTTCTCATCTTTGGAAGAGTCTAAATCAAGAAGAAGATGGCATCTGATCGACCATCGAAGAAGGATCAGCACAGTACTAGCATACTGTGCTGATTTCCTGGACCAGGACTTCTGATCGTGATTCGTGAGCTCGTGTGAATGATTCCTAGAGGCCGGATGTATGTGCGGCTCACAACATCATTCTCAAGTCTGGATCAACAAAGTTAGAACGTTTAAATTGCAAGGTAATAGATCTGATCTATTATATTTTACATACATTAGATGTAGTATAGAAACATGTTGATATGATCAATATGTAGTTCTTGCTTTCTATTTTAATTTTTGATTTAATATCATATAATAATCATATAATAGGATCTTAGATCTAGAGATTCTCTAATTTTATAAGATAAATTTTGATTTATTTTAGTCTTCTACTGTCTGATCTTGAAAAAATTTCAAGATCTAACCCTGAAACCCTAGATCTGATTCTTTCACTCAGATTGGAGGTAGAGGCTACCAATTTGACTAAAATAGTGGGAGAACCTTTAGAGTAAAGTCCAAATCTTTAGAATTAATCAATTCATAAACATAGAGATCTTGTATTTTTCTTTTAGTTATGGCTTGTTGTTTGTTGTTCCCTTCACTGTTTGATGGTGACTTATTTATAGGATCCAACTTTGATAGAACGTATAGAAAATTATAAATAGTTCTAGAGCATGAATGGATCCTATATATGATTATGGATCTAGTACTTGATATTTTCATGTCCAACACATATGATGCGATCAAAGACACTTATTAGAAGTGGCCAAATGATCGTATCACCATGTGGTATTTTTGAGAGCAAAGAAGAACATAAAGTTAGTTGTAAATTTGATGATGCTCAATGGAAAAAAATTCTTCAAATATTGAGGGAGTTCTTTCACACCTCTAAAGATGTGTCTTTAGTGGGACAACAATCTTTTAAGAAAAAAAAAAGAAGGTATAAAAAAATCATGCTTGGGTTGAGAAGTCCGAACTGATAAAAGAGTCTAAGGTTAACCTAGTCTAGTAGAGTTCCTTGACCCGAACAGATTAAGGAAGAGAAATCAGCAAAGAATTGCTGGACAAGGTACTTATATGATAATATCTTGTGATTTCTCTATCTGTGACACTATTACCTGGATATTGAATATCGAAAGTCCATACAAATTATTGCAATGACTTTAGATTAGTAGAAAGATTAGAAATAACAAAAGATTCCTGAATGTTGGAGCTGAAAGTCATATTTCAGTTCTGGCTTTAGGAATTCTCAAGTAATTTTTTGATTCTAATAATGCCATTTTAAATGATTGTCACCATTGTCCAATTTGATGAATATAATTTTCGTAGACCTTCTGGTCAAAGATGGATTTACATTGTCAACATAGAATAATTTTTGTGATATCATTATGGATGATGTCAAAATCATGGTGGACAATAAAAAAAATAGCATTTATGAAAAGTCACAGCTTGTTAGTGTATAGTACACAATAAACAAATATCCAAGAGTAGATAGTGTTACAAATACCTACTTTGATAATTTAGGCTCTGTCATATCTGATACATACTGATGTATTGGATCTGTAAATATATTTATCATAAATTTAAATTATTTATAATATTTAAATAATTTTTTAATAAGGTAGAGAAATAAACTGGAAAGAGTATTGAAACTCTTTGGCCAGACCAAGGAGGAGAATACTTTTTCAGCATATTTTTGATATATTTAGAAGAGAATAAGATTCTCTCTTATTGAAATCGATTTTGTTAGATATAGTTCGATCCATGATGAGATTTATCAGTCTACCAGTCTCCTTTTAAGGTTATACTCTTGAGACTACTTGTCATGTTCTTAATTGAATTTTGAATTATTCAGTTGCAAAGATTATATATAAGATATGCACTAGGCATAAGCCGATATTTTTTTACTTAGGGTTTGAAAATATTTATTTTATGTCAAATATTTACAAATCGATTAGCTTGGATCCTGATTATATATGTATTATTTTGTAGGATAACCTCAAAGAATCTAGGAGATATAACTTCTATCTTGCTAAAGAATAAGAGTTGTTTGGCATTCCTTTTTAGAAAAGAAGTACCTTGGTGAAGGAACTGATACCTTTAATGTACAACCTATGAAATTCGACAGATAGAAAAATGATATAATCTAGTGAACCCATAGAATTGGATTTGATTAGATCAAATTTGAAATCTATTATGGAGGCACCATTAAGGAGATTCGGTAGAGTATCGCATCCGTCGGATAGATACTTTGGTTTCTAGGTCCGAGACATGATCCTGTCGAACTCAGTGAGAACAATAAAGATCTGATCACCTATATGGATGCCATGTAAAGGTCCAATTTTGATTAGTGGCTTGGAGCTGTAAAGTTCGAAATAAAGTCCATGAAGGTTAATGGTGTATGGACACATATTGATCTACTCGAAAGGATAAAGCCCATAGGGTATAAGTGGATCTCCAATAGGATCAAACTGCGCAGACGAGAAGGTGGAGACCTACAATGCCTATCTGATTGTCTAAAGATATTATCAATATTATGATATTGACCATAATGAGATATTTTCTCTTAGGACAATGTTAAATATTTTAGAGTTGGAACATGTATTTTGATAAGTGATAAAAATATATGACTTAGTTGAGAACAAAGATGAATCCTACAAATACAAATGGATTAATAGTTTTGTGAGTGTATTTCTTATTTTGTCTATGAATAAAATTCTCTTAATTGAGAATGACATTTCTCACATTATAGAGAATAAATATTTTACTATTATCATTGTTCTCCACAAAAGACTTGAAAAAAGCATCTCACATCCTAGAGATGAAGATCCATAGAGATAGATCTAAGAGTCTGCTTAGGTTATCCCACTCTATGTACATAGAGTATTTATCAGTAGAATTTATTTTATCATATACATCATGTATAAGATCGGATATGGTATACTCACTAAGGGTAGTGAGTTGATACCTGTAAAATCCGGATGAGAATCACTAGAAGGTCATCTTTAAGTATTTGAGAAATACTAAAGATCGATGACTCGGTTGTGAAGAATCAAATTTAAAACTTACAGAGTATGACTCTAATTTTTAGTTAGATATAATAATAGCAAGAATGTATCGAAACACATCCTTACCCTAAATAATGAAGTAATCTGCTGAAAAAACTCGAAGCAGAAAGATATAGCAAATTTAATTTGCGAGGCAGAATGCATTGCAGCATCTAATGTTTGCAAGAAAATTATGTGATTGTAAAGATTCATTGATAAGCTAGGAGTGGCACCCTCCTATGATGGTTCTACTGTATTGTATAGCATCGGAGTCATAGCTTGTTGCCCAGCTATGCAACCCAAGAGGGGGGGTGAATTGGGTTTCTAAAAATTTTAAGCCCAACAAATGACTTATGAAGAACAAAACAATGGCTTTAAATCAATATTAATTAACTAAAGCAGTATTGCAAGGATATAATAAAGAAATAAGATAAAGCGATAAAGCACACCACAAACACAAGGATTTATAGTGGTTCGGTGCTAACCTTGCACCTACGTCCACTCCCCAAGATCCCACTTGAGAATTTTAATCCACTATCCTTTGTATTCAACCCGAATACAAAACGTCGGAAACTCCGACACTAGCTATCCCAAGCTAGAATACAGGACGTCGGAAACTCCGACCCTAGCTATCCCAAGCTAGAACACTTGTTTTCCGGGTACAAGCCAACCCAAAACACTCCGATTTCAGGTTCGGATCAACCTTTCCTTGTTTTGGAAATCCTCCAAAAATAAGAGCAAAAACTCACAAAGAGTAAGAATATTTAGAGCACAGATGAATACAAAAACAGCTCCTTAAATGAGCAAATATAACAATAAAAACTTTACTCAAATGAAGAACCCCTTTTTCAGATTTTCTCAAGATGAATGAACGGTTGAACGCTTGAGAAGAGGTTGATTGTTGATTGAAGATCTCTTGAAAGCTTTGAACGATCTCTAGATCAAGGTTGAAACGATAGGCGTGAAGAATTCTCTCCTTGAAAGATCTTCCTTTTCTCTTTCACAATCTCTCTGGTATATTGTGGATCCTCTCTCTTTTTCTCTATGGATATTTCGTTGATCTCAGGCTTTTTCTTGCAAATTTCAGATCCTCTCTTCTGTTCTTCTCTTTTTCCTCTCTTTTCTCTTCTCATTTGATTTCACGTTTGATCCGCTATTTAATCTGCAATTTCTTTCATCATTTAAAGCATTTGTAGCATTAGAAGCAAGAGAAAACAATTTAGGCAGATAAAGAGCCGTTTAGAGGATTTTTAGGAAGCATAAATGGCAATTAAAACGGGCAAAAAAATAGCCGTTGCTGACATTTCCCGTCGCAGGGGTCGACTCATGAGTCGACTCATGCTTCAGGAGTCGACTCATGAGTCGACTTCTGTTGCAACAGACCAGAAGATCTGATTTCTGGATTTTTCGGCTCAAATCAGCAGAGGTCGACTCATGAGTCGACTCATGCCTTGTGGGTCGACTCATGAGTCGACTCACAGGTTGTGCCAAGCCAAAAATCTAGCGTGCCATGGGAATTTTTTCGTGCCATTCAGCTCATAGTGCCATGAGTTGACTCATGAGTCGACTCATGCACTTCAAACCTTCATAACTTCAAAAATATTAGTCCAAACACAATGAAATTTTCACCAATAGATTTCAAATCATTTGTTCTACCAAATGGTACTATCAAATCAGGATTTTAGTGAAATTACGATTTTGCCCTTGAAGAGCATAAGGACTTTTTCAATTGATTGTATCCCTTCAATCTGCTTTGTAATCATCAAAATCAATCTAGGAGCAACAATCTCCCCCTTTTTGATGATGACAAAACATATGAACAAAAATATTTATGTTAATGCATTAATTTCAAAAGAATCCATTATGGGTGTATATGCTTGAAAAGAGTATGATTCTTTTGGCATGTAATATAAATGCAAAAATAGTTTGTCCATTTTCTTAAAGATTTGAAAAGGGTATTAGATCATTTTGAGTTCAAGATATTTCAGAGCAAGAGAAGATAAATAACTTTTTCTATGTATCAGAGCAAAAATAATTTTTACAATGATATCAGAAAAGATTTTATAATGTATCAGAGCAAAAAAAAATTTTTTTTTTTAATGTATCAGAGAAAATTTCATTCAGTATCCGAGCAAATGTTATAATATTTTAGAGAAACCTTCACACTGTATCGGATCAAATGTTATCATGTATCAGATCAAGTTGAAAGAAATTGTAGGATGAATCAGAGTAAAACAAATTTCTTATTGATGTCTCAAGGTGAGTAAAATTTCAAAAGCAAGTTTGAATATCAGAGCATATATATAAAAAAATACTTATTTGCATTGTACTCATGATTTTTCTTTTGATGGATTAAAGTTCTGTCTGATACCAAATTTCTCTGTCTGATACCAAATTTTGATATCAAAATTTCTCAAAGTTTTGTTTAATCTTTCAATCCTTGTTTTTGTCTAATTTCTCTAATATTTGTTTAATTTCTTCAATATTTGTTTTAATTTAATTTCTCCCCCTTTTTCTCATAATTTAGGGTTTTGCTTTTTGTCTAATTTCAATTTTTGTTTAATTTTAATTTCTCCCCCTTTTTGACATCATCAAACATAGTTAACTCTTTCTTTTCTTTTTCTGAAAATATTCTTTAATTTCTTCCTCTTTAGAGTTTTTCACAGATGTTTGCTCCCCCTTAATATAGCAATTATCAATAGCAAACAACAACAAGGAGAAGATAATATTTCAATTGATGTATCAGAGATTGAAATATAACCAAAATATAATCATTACAAAGAGGTAGAAATATAGGTAAAAGATGATTCCATTAAAATCATAATTGTTTCAATACATAGAATTCAACCAGCTAAATGTCAATACATGGCCCCAAGGTATAGATCCTAGAACAAGATACTAACTCCTAAGATCTAGATAAGTCAATGATCAGAGTCATCAGATATAGGGTGAGGGGATGATGGATCAGAAGTGCGTCCTCTATCCCGTCTGCCTCTGCCACGAGTAGGAGAACGAGATGAACTGGGTGGCTGAGAACGCTGAGATGCTAGGGACTGAATAGAAATGGTGAGTCTAATAGAATCAAGTACGTTCAGTGCTCTGGAAATAGATTGAAGTAGAGCAGTGAACTGGGTGGTAGCATGCTCACTCGATCCTCTGATCTCTTTCCTCAGTAGCTCATATCCACCTTCTAGTGCTCCTCTGAGCCTGCCAGCCTCTGCAGTGAGGTCTGTGACCTCAATGGTAGACTCCTGTGGCTGGGGATGGGCCAATGCAAGGACTTGCCCCTGCAAGTCAAGAACTCTGCCAGTTAGTCTCCAGACTGTATCCTCAAGCTGCTGTATCCTGACGGACTGATCTGAAATCATCTGAAATATAGTGGAGATGTGGGGAGTAATGGTCTGATCAGAAGAAGTAGCTCCAGGTGCAAAAGAAGTACTACTCCACTGGCTAGACAACAAAGAAGCCACACGCTGAGATATATGCTCGATCTGATCATCAGCCAGTCTGAACTCTGATGGAGGTGCTCTGCTCTCTGGCTGATACACTGGTGTGGGCATCCTAGTAAACTCAGAAGGGCCAGCCTCAGTATCATGAATGAACTGGGTATCTGGTGAAGCTGCCCTGAAATCATGTACAGGAGAAGATGGACCTTCTTCTTCTACTCTGCCTTCAGTTCTGTCTTCAGCTCTTTCCTCAGCTCTCTCCTCAGCTCTTTCTTCAGAGCCCTTGATCCAACCACCAACAGTCTTTGTAATTCCCATTCGGTGTAGGCTGTGTTGGTTGAAAGTGTCCACATGTGAGAGCTTGGTAGGTGTCTCCCCCTCACAGCTAACTCCAAACCTCCTAAAAACTCTAGTAAGGGCCATACCATAAGGCAAGTGTGCCTTGGATCTGTTCAAAGTTTCTCTCATGGCCTCTATCATAAGTGTAGGGAGGTTTAGGGGGGTCTGAGTGATGATATGAAACATGACACATACATCTCTGCCAGATAGTAAGTCATGTCTACCACTCCTAGGAAAGAATAGTTTTGTCACAATCTGATGCAGGACCCTCATCTCAATGGACAGTAGCTTTGCTTCCAATTTGTTTAAACTTCCTGAAAAATCTTCTCCTAAGATAATTCTGATCCCTTCTTCTTTAATTGGGAGTTCCATATATGAGTATCCTTCACTAGGCAACTGAAGTATCTCTCCCAATATTCTAGCATCCAAACAGATGTCAATCTCCTTTACAGTTGAAGTCACAGACCCGTTTCCATAATTTAGGTTCTGGTAGAACTCTCTGACTAGATCAACATAGGTGACTTCCTTAAGAGAGCAATAAAGTTCCCATCCTTGATTTTTGATCTTGGTAGCAAAAGTAAAGCCTTCTTTCTCAAAGAATCGAAAATCTATATTTTTCCCGGTTTCTACTTTTCTATCAGAAAGAAGATTTACACTGGGGCTTATGGAGGGTTGAGAGGGACCTTGAGCAGGTACTGAAACTGGATTGGGAACAGTGGAAGACTGAGCATGCCTTTTCTTTCGGACAATTTCCTCAGGCTCTCGGATTGATTTCCTTCTTTGGGGAAGTTTTATCTTTGGAGCCATATCCAATAAGGTAGCAGACAAGAAGACTTGAATTCAGTGGGGGAGGGATCACAAAAGAGTAAAGAAGAATTTTGGTGGAGAAAAGAAGTGGATTTTGAATGAACGGTGAAGTTCTAGGGCACGTTCCACCCGCGCCTAACACTGCGAGAAAGCACAGAAAAATCCTTTTCAAGGAGGCGATTTTTGGTGGAGAGGAGGAGGGAGAATTGCCTCAGAATTGTTCCTTGGATTTGGAGCAAAACAGAAGTTTGGAGGGGACGGCTTTCGGAAGGAAGACGACGAGAAGATGAGTCGTCTCATAAACAAGGTTTTCCGTTTTAAAAACAATGAACCCGATGGAAGTTGGTGGGATTTACAAGTTTGCCATTGAGTCGACTCATGGGGGTCGACTCATGAAGTTCAGAAAATCAGGAAAAATGCAAATAAATTCCAAAAAAATTCAAAATTTTGGGAGAAAGAATTTTGCTCAATGATAAGTTTTTAGAGTGATAAACCTGAGCTTTTGGGACCAGGATAGATGTTGAAAATTGAGCTCTAAGAGATTTTGACATCTATTCTTTGGAAATTGAGAAATTTCAGACAAATGGATCTAGAATTCCTAGATTTCTCCTAATTTCACAGAATCTTTCCTCACTAAGGGCCTTTGTAAAGATATCAGCTAATTGATTTTCAGTGCAAACATATTCAAGAATTATATTTTTGTTTTGAACATGTTCTCTTATAAAATGATGTCTTATCTCAATATGTTTAGATCTTGAATGTTGTATTGGATTTTTAGATAGATTTATAGCACTTGTATTATCACATTTTATTGGTGTTTCATTAAGTTTGATTCCAAAATCTTCGAGTTGTTGCTTAATCCACAAGATTTGAGCACAACAACTTCCGGCTGCAATGTATTCGGCCTCAGTCGTAGACAGTGCCACCGAATTTTGTTTCTTGCTAAACCATGAGATTAGGTTAACTCCAAGAAATTGGCAAGTTCCACTTGTGCTTTTTTTTCTATCTAATTTACATCCAGCAAAATCAGCATCAGAATATCCTAACAAATTAATTTGTGAGTCCTTAGAGTACCACAACCCTATAGTTTGTGTACCATTTAAGTATCTAAGGATTCTTTTAACAGTATTCAAATGAGATTCCTTAGGATTAGATTGATATCTTGCACATAAGCAAACACTAAACATGATATCAGGCCTACTTGCAGTTAAATATAATAATGAGCCAATCATACCTCTATAGTATTTTAAGTCTACGCTTTTACCTTCATCATCCTTGTCAAGCTTACATGAGGGACTCATTGGTGTGCCAATTGGTTTGCAGTTCTCCATTCCAAATCTTTTGAGTAGTTCCTTGGTGTACTTGCTTTGGGTGATGGAGATTCCCTCTTTTGATTGTTTGATTTGGAGTCCGAGAAAGAAAGTGAGTTCTCCCATCATGCTCATCTCGAACTCTCCCTGCATAAGCTTAGCAAAGTCTTGACAAAGGGATTCATTAGTAGACCCAAAAATTATGTCATCAACATAAATTTGTATAATTAGCATATCATTTTGGTTTCTTTTAATAAATAGAGTTGTATCCACATTGCCTCTTGAGAAACCATTATTTAGTAGAAATTTGCTTAGCCTTTCATACCATGCTCTAGGTGCTTGTTTTAGACCATATAAAGCTTTATTTAATCTAAAGACATGATTGGGAAAAGCATGATTTTCAAATCCAGGGGGTTGTTCTACATATACTTCTTCAGAAATATATCCATTTAAAAATGCACTTTTAACATCCATTTGAAATAGTTTGAATTTCATAAAGCAAGCATAAGCAAGTAGAAGTCTAATGGCTTCTAATCTAGCAACAGGTGCAAAGGTTTCATCAAAATCAATTCCTTCTTCTTGATTATACCCCTTAGCAACCAGTCTTGCTTTATTTCTAATTACATTTCCATGCTCATCTAATTTGTTTCTAAAGACCCATTTTGTGCCAATTATTGAATAATCTTTAGGTCTTTTCACTAAGGTCCAAACATTATTTCTTTCAAATTGACTGAGTTCTTCTTGCATAGCATGAATCCAGTTATGATCATTTTCAGCTTCTTCAAAAGTTTTAGGTTCAAGTTGAGATACAAAAGCACAATGATTAAGTACATCTCTAAGTGAAGAACGTGTTTTTACCCCATGCATAGGATCACCGATAATTAATTCCTTAGGGTGGTTGTGAACATACCTCCATTCCTTGGGTAAGTCATTTGTACCTTGAGGTTGTTCTTGAATTTCTTCACCTTTCTCATTTTGTTCATCTTCTTGATCCTTATCTTCTGGAGTTGCTGAATCTTTTAGAGTGATCTCCTTCATACCTTCTATTAGTGGATCTGCATCATCAACACCCTTATTCTTCCTTGAAGGAAGATCGTTAGATTCATCAAAGACAACATGTATGGACTCCTCAACTACTAAGGTTCTTTTGTTGAACACTCTAAATGCTTTACTAGTGGAGGAGTAACCTAGAAGGATTGCTTCATCTGATTTTGCATCAAATTTACCAAGTTTTTCTTTGCCATTATTTAATACAAAACATCGGCAACCAAAAACATGAAAATAGGCAATATTTGGTTTTCTTCCTTTCCAAAGTTCATAGGGGGTTTTCTTTAAAAATTGTCTTATTAAAGCACGATTTAAAATGTAACATGCTGTGTTAATAGCTTCTGCCCAAAAATATTTTGGAAGGTTGCTTTCACAGAGCATGGTACGGGCCATTTCTTCTAAGGTTCTATTTTTCCTTTCAACTACCCCATTTTGTTGGGGTGTCCTAGGAGCAGAGAAGTTGTGGCCAATTCCATTTTCATCACAAAAATTTTCAAAGTCATGATTTTCAAATTCTGTTCCATGATCACTTCTAATATTTTGAATTGAAAACCCTTTTTCATTAGTGACTTTTCGATGAAATTTCGTGAAAATTTGAAAAGTTTCATTTTTGTGAGCTAAAAAGAAAACCCAAGTAAAACGAGAGTAATCATCAATTATTATAAATCCATATCGTTTTCCTCCTAGACTAGTGGTTTTAGTTGGTCCAAATAAATCCATATGTAAGAGCTCTAAAGGTCTAGAAGTTGAAATAGTGTTTTTGGATTTAAATGATATTCTAGTTTGTTTACCTAATTGGCATGCATCACAAATTCTATCCTTTTCAAAATTTAATTTTGGCAAACCGAGAACTAAATCCTTTTTGATTAATTTTGAAAGAGAATGCATGCTAATATGTGCAAGTCTACGATGCCACAGCCAACTAGTCTCATTTATTTTAGCATTTAAGGAAACTAGGCATTGCATGTCTAATTTAGTTAAATCATTCAAGTCTACCATATAAACATTGCCATGCCTATGTCCTATAAATTTAATGCCATCGTTAATAGGACTCGTCACAATGCATACAGATGATTCAAAACTTACTTTATACCCTTTATCACAGAATTGACTAATGCTAAGTAAGTTATGCTTTAAACCTTTAACAAGTAAAACATTCTCAATGTATTTGGAGGGAGTGATACCAATGTTACCTATCCCGATGATCTTTCCTTTGCCATTATCTCCAAAGGTGACCATCCCTCCATCCTTAGCATCAAACGTGATGAATTGTGATTCATCACCAGTCATGTGTCTCGAGCATCCGCTGTCAAGATACCATTTCCTGTTTCCTTCTTGGGATGCTAGACACACCTGCAAGCACAGATCAAGTTTCTGTCTTAGGTACCCAAGCTTTCTTGGGTCCTTTCAGGTTAGTCAGAATGGTTCCTTTTGGAACCCATATTTTCTTTGTGTTTGCATATTTGTTAATAAGACATGTGTATGATTTATGTCCTATTCTTCCACATTTAAAACAAGTAATATTTGTAGGCTTTTTGTTTGAATAATTTGCATAAATATCCTTCAAAAATTTTTGTTTCTTCAGGGGTTTGTAACCAAGTCCAGCCTTATCATATATAGCTTTCTGATTATCAAGGATCATATTTAGCTTGTTTGAACTTAAGGTGAACTTATCTACTATAGATTTCAGTCTGTTAATTTCATCCTTAAAGTTTTGATTTTCTTGAATCAATGTGAATTTTTCAATTGAAAGAATTTCAGCTTGTTTCACTAAGGACTGATTTTTCAATTTCAGCTCTTTGTTTTTCTTCCCTAGTTTCTTTAATTCATCAATTGAATCATAGAAAGCTTCATGCAATTCTTCAAAAGTAAATTCACTAGTGGATTCAGAAGTTACCTCATTTTCATGTGCCATCAAGCACAGATTGGCTTGTTCGGTTGAGGTTTCCTCGTCGGAGCTTGAGTCATCACTCGCACTCCAGGTCGCCATCATTGCCTTCTTTTTGAATTTCTTTGGACCTTTCTTCAATTGAGGACATTCGGATCTGAAATGTCCTGGCTTCTTGCACTCATAGCATATAGGGGTTTGATCTTTCTCCTTTTCTATGCTTTGATCCCCTTTTGTAAATTTCTTTCTCATCCCCTGTTTCCTTTTTCTTAGAAACTTCTTGAATTTCCGGGTGATGAGAGCCATCTCTTCATCCTGATCTTCATCTTTAGAGTCATCTGTTTCATAATCAGGTGAAGTTGTGGATTTGAGGGCAATGGTTCTTTTCTTTTTGATTTCATCCTCTTGATGTTGCATCATGCTAAGTTCATGAGTCATCAAGGATCCAAGAAGCTCTTCTAGAGGTAGAGTGTTCAAGTCCTTTGCTTCTTGGATGGCAGTCACCTTGGCTTCCCAAGTTCTTGGCAGTGACCTGAGAATCTTCCTTACAAGTTCACTGTTAGTATAAGATTTGCCAAGACTCTTTAAACCATTGATTATATCAGTAAAACGAGTAAACATAGCAGTTATGGACTCATCATGCTCTATTTTGAACAATTCATATTTATGAACAAGCATGTTTATTTTAGACTCTTTTACTTGATTTGTTCCCTCATGGGTGACTTCTAACCTATTCCATATTTCTTTAGCAGATGCACAAGTAGAAATGCGATTAAATTCACTAGCATCTAGTGCACAATAAAGAACATTCATAGCTTTGGCATTTAATTGTGCCAATTTCTTGTCAACCTCATCCCATTCTTTCTCGGGTTTGGTTGACTCCTCACCATCTATAATCTTGGTGGGTGTGTGAGGACCATTCACTATGATACTCCACATATCATAGTCGAGTGCTTGTATGAAAATCTTCATCCGAGCTTTCCAATAGGTGTAATTAGACCCATTGAAAAGTGGAGGTCGGTTTGTTGATTGCCCCTCAGCTAGAGAAGTTCCAATATGGGTTGCCATAGATCTTTGGCTCTTTGATTGTTAGATCAAAGAAGGGCTAGAGCACTGGCTCTGATACCACTTGTTGCCCAGCTATGCAACCCAAGAGGGGGGGTGAATTGGGTTTCTAAAAATTTTAAGCCCAACAAATGACTTATGAAGAACAAAACAATGGCTTTAAATCAATATTAATTAACTAAAGCAGTATTGCAAGGATATAATAAAGAAATAAGATAAAGCGATAAAGCACACCACAAACACAAGGATTTATAGTGGTTCGGTGCTAACCTTGCACCTACGTCCACTCCCCAAGATCCCACTTGGAAATTTTAATCCACTATCCTTTGTATTCAACCCGAATACAAAACGTCGGAAACTCCGACACTAGCTATCCCAAGCTAGAATACAGGACGTCGGAAACTCCGACCGTAGCTATCCCAAGCTAGAACACTTGTTTCCCGGGTACAAGCCAACCCAAAACACTCCGATTTCAGGTTCGGATCAACCTTTCCTTGTTTTGGAAATCCTCCAAAAACAAGAGCAAAAACTCACAAAGAGTAAGAATATTTAGAGCACAGATGAATACAAAAACAGCTCCTTAAATGAGCAAATATAACAATAAAAACTTTACTCAAATGAAGAACCCCTTTTTCAGATTTTCTCAAGATGAATGAACGGTTGAACGCTTGAGAAGAGGTTGATTGTTGATTGAAGATCTCTTGAAAGCTTTGAACGATCTCTAGATCAAGGTTGAAACGATAGGCGTGAAGAATTCTCTCCTTGAAAGATCTTCCTTTTCTCTTTCACAATCTCTCTGGTATATTGTGGATCCTCTCTCTTTTTCTCTATGGATATTTCGTTGATCTCAGGCTTTTTCTTGCAAATTTCAGATCCTCTCTTCTGTTCTTCTCTTTTTCCTCTCTTTTCTCTTCTCATTTGATTTCACGTTTGATCCGCTATTTAATCTGCAATTTCTTTCATCATTTAAAGCATTTGTAGCATTAGAAGCAAGAGAAAACAATTTAGGCAGATAAAGAGCCGTTTAGAGGATTTTTAGGAAGCATAAATGGCAATTAAAATGGGCAAAAAAATAGCCGTTGCTGACATTTCCCGTCGCAGGGGTCGACTCATGAGTCGACTCATGCTTCAGGAGTCGACTCATGAGTCGACTTCTGTTGCAACAGACCAGAAGATCTGATTTCTGGATTTTTCGGCTCAAATCAGCAGAGGTCGACTCATGAGTCGACTCATGCCTTGTGGGTCGACTCATGAGTCGACTCACAGGTCGTGCCAAGCCAAAAATCCAGCGTGCCATGGGAATTTTTTCGTGCCATTCAGCTCATAGTGCCATGAGTTGACTCATGAGTCGACTCATGCACTTCAAACCTTCATAACTTCAAAAATATTAGTCCAAACACAATGAAATTTTCACCAATAGATTTCAAATCATTTGTTCTACCAAATGGTACTATCAAATCAGGATTTTAGTGAAATTACGATTTTGCCCTTGAAGAGCATAAGGACTTTTTCAATTGATTGTATCCCTTCAATCTGCTTTGTAATCATCAAAATCAATCTAGGAGCAACATAGCTCATGCCAAGAAGCTAAAGTCCTATTAGCTTACCAAGCATTTTGCATCGCTACCACCTTATTCAGAAAATCTATTAAGGTGACATCAAACTTTAGAAGATTAATGGAAAGGAGAACCTGACCAATCCATTTATTAAAGCTTTAGTATCTAGGAGTTCTGAGATGACAAATTGAAAATAGATATATGATACTAAACTAATTGACTTTAGTCTAAGTGGGAGTTGTTAGAAAATGTATCCTAAAGCCAATCGTTTGATGATTGTGCTAATTATAAATGTATATGAATTGATCAATAATAAAAAATTTTTAGTTTATTTCATCATAAAGTTATATCTTCTAATGAACTCTTATATTGTGATGAAGTTCTTAGGATTACTTTGATCGATAAAGAAGAATTTATCATATAGTCCTTAAACTGGTTCACAACCAAACGATACGCTATTATTAGGACGATAGTGATATCAAGTATAGATCGTTGTGTGCCATATACATTGGTTGCCCTCATAATCAAATGATATGAAGATACTAGTATAGCATACAGGTGAGATATAGGAGTACATCATCACTAAACATGACCAACTGTGAAGCACTTTGCTGTCAAGAGTGAAGTAAATTTCAGTGTAGGGGTAAAATAGTAATTTTAAAATTTTTTTAAAATTATAATTTTACAGTAAAAATTATTAATTAATCTAATTAATTAACATATATTAACCCTACATAAAGATCTAAATATGATATATATAGCATGCATTTAAATTTAAAATTTCAAATTCTACAGTAAACGTTTTACTGTTATGTGTTCAAAACACATTACCTTCATGCAGGTAGTCGATTGCTGCAGTCTGATCACCATCAAAAAGGTCTGATCATCGCAATGCAGTCACATAGTATGTCTGGCCTACACGGATCATCCACACGAAGCTTTCGATCTGATCGGCTCCTCACGAATAATAGTTCGTTGCAGAACCCTTTCGATGGCCGATGCTGATCAAACTCCTTCGATCGATGTCTGCCAACTCTTCAGATACTCCAGATCATCAGAAAGGAACTTGAGAGATTGATGAAGCTCTTCCTGAAGTTTGGTGGGCTCACGACACTCGTAGCTCACCTTCTCACTTTTCGAACCCTAGGCAAAAACCCTAGGGTACTAACAAAAGACCCTGCACCCTTTCTCTCTTCTTTTCTTTTCTTTTCTTTTCTTTTCTTTTCTCATGCAGAAGGCCTTTCTCATGCCACCCTTTCTCTCTAGGATCAGATATTTGCATGCTCCACCCTCTCTTTCTTTTTAAAATGGTGCAAGACCGCGTCTTTACAGCATTTTCACCACGTGAGAAAATAAAGCTAGGTGGTTGCTCACTTGAATTCAAATCAAATTTGAATTCAAATGCCAACCAACCAATCTTTATCCACTCTTGGCATGAGAAGAAGGGAGCGTGGGTTCTTTGTGCGTGGGGAATTTATACAAGAAACTTTTTCTCGTGTAGAGTAAGTGGCACACAAGTGGATAAGGTGGCGCATGAGATTAGTTGCCCATTCAAATTCAAACATTATTTGAATTTGAATGGCCAACCAACCATCTTTATGAAGGAACCAGATCTAGGGTTTCAGGGTTAGATCTTGAAACTTTTTCAAGATCATACAGCGGAAGACTAAAATAAATCAAAATTTATTTTATAAGATCAGAGAATCCCTAGATCTAAGATCCTATTACATGATTATTACATGGCATTAAATTAAAAATTAAAATATATAAATAAAGCATGAACTACATGTTGATCATATCAACATGTTTCTATACTACATCTAATGTATGTATTAAATAATAGATCAGATCTATTACCTTGCAAGTTAGACACTCTAACCTCGCTGATCCGGGCTTAAGGATGATGTTGCAAGCCGCACACGCGTCCGGCCTCTAGGAGTCATCCACACGAGCCCACGAATCTCAATCAGAAGTCCTGCTTCAGGAAATCAGCACAGTATGCTAGTACTGCGCTGATCCTTCTTTGATGGTTGATCAGGTGCCTCCTTCTTCTTGATTTGGACTCTTCCAAAGATGGAAAGTAGAAGGAGGAGTTTCAGATCTGAGACGCTCTCAGGAAACTCAAGATGGAAGGAGGAAAGATATGAAAATAAAAACCCTAGAAGAAGACCCTCTTCTTCTTCACGTTTTTTTCTCTAAATGCCCTAACTTGTGTATTTTATATCTCCACGACCCAAAGGTATTTCTCTCTGATTTTTGGATGGCAGAAAGGCCTCTCAAAAAACTATGTCCCCTTAAAATTTCATGAAGAAACTCATCTTATATAGAGAGATATGATAGAGTCCTTGTCTAGGTCAAACACCTAGTCAAGGCTTATCCAAACATGGCAAGTTAAGAAACGCCCAACTCTTGAGCACCTCCTCCATATTTTCATGCATGGATCATAAGAAAAGGGTGCATAATGTATACCCTAAAAGCCACGAAAATTCCAAAAAAAATTTGGATAAATTTGATGCAAAATTGAAAGAGTTTTGGATTTCTAAAACTCTATCTCATAGAATTCGAAATCCAAACTTATTCCTTTTAGATTTGATCCAAACCACCTTCCATGTAAGAAAGAAAAGAGGAGACCTTTTGTGAACATGGGAGAGATCTGGGAGAGGGCTTTTGTCGCACAAAATAAGTGGAGATTGGCGTTGAATAAGAGAGAGGGAGTGGAGAAGGTTTATGTGGTGCAAGGTGGAATCCTAGTCCTACTAGGATTCTGTCTCATAACTTGTTTTAATTTGGTTTCTCAAACCAAATCAAATCAAAATTAGATCAACCCAATTAAAATAGGTCTTAACCCAATTAAGAACCTAATTTAATCAGATTAAATTATATTTAAATCTGATTTAATTTTCTAATCAAATTAGAAATTAGATTGACCCAAGTCCTAGTTGAACTAGGACTAGTTTTTCCTTGCACTTGGCTTATCCAATAAACCAATTGGACTTGATCCAATCAAGCCCAAACTAAATCTAATTAAATCATATTTAATTAGACTTAATCTCAGCCCATTGGCTTAATCAAATTAAGCCAATTAGCAATCGAATTACTAATCGATCCTCCTACAACACTTGCACTGGGTTAAATGTCAATCGTATTGATCATTTAACCCTAGAACGATTCTTAATCGTTGATCAACCATCTGATCGGATCATGAACTCTAATGTGTGTGACCTCATAGGTCCGAACCTAAGCCGGTAGCATAGAAACAAATTCCTATACCAATCGAAGTGACCATCTAGCAATGGTACCCGACGTCCGGATAGGTCGAATGTGTAGAACAACATCCTTAGAACCCATGCGGATATAGTTTTCATATAATTCATCCCCTTGACCAAAATGATCATAGGACACCCCAGAGCTCAACTGTCAACTCTGATCAGGTTGTCCACATTGTATTTCAAAATATCAAATCCATCTGATGGATTACCCTGGCCAAGGTTTTGCTAAATTGAAATACAGCGACTCATTCTTCTCCAACTCTTGGAGTGGTCAATCCCATCTCGATCACACTCTGACCTCGCAAGTACTTGACTGTGCCCAGAAGCCTTCCGTCCCTGAATTAGAAATTCAGTTAGTCCAGTACCAAAGCACAGTGAGTTGCTTGCAAGTCACTGAGGTGATCTCAAGTCTAAGGGACACTTATACCTATATCCCATCAGAGACATTCTCGACAGCAGAATGCTCTGGAGTTGGTCACGTTCAATGACGATGTACCCTTACATCTCACCTGTATGCCATACCAGTGTCTCCACACTCCTTGGTTAAGAGGACAACCAACCCATATGGCCTACAGCGACCTATGCTTGATAGAAGCTGTCGTCCTTATTAACAGCCTATCATTTGGTCGTGAACAGTTTTAAGGACTAATCGATAAATCCTCTCTTTATCGAACTTAAATAGTCCTAAGGACTTCATCATAACAACGGAGTTCATTAGAAGATGAAAGCTTATGATGAAAATGCCAAATATATTTTATTTATTAACAAATCAATTACAATACTTGGTTGCTCAACCGTCAACAGCTTGACGATTGGCTTTTTGGGACACATTTCCCAACAACTCCCACTTGTCCTAAAGCCACTCGGCACAGTATCTAATACCCATCTTCGACTTATGGTTGTCGAACTCCTTTATTGCCAGGGCTTTAGTGAAGGGGTCGGCTAGGTTATCCTTTCCATCGATCTTCTGAAGGTCGACGTCACCTCGATCCACGATCTCCCGGACCAGGTGGAAGCGGCGTAAGATGTGCTTCGTCCGCTGATGTGCTTTGGTTCCTTCGCCTGACCTATGGCACCAGTGCTGTCGCAGTAGAGCAGGACCGGACCATCGAGGGAGGGTGCTACTCCAAGCTCGTTGATGAATTTCCTCAGCCACACAGCTTCCTTCGCGGCATCTGATGCTGCGATATACTCTGCTTCACAAACAGAGTCTGCCACAGTATGCTGCTTGGAACTCTTCCAGCAGATGGCTCCACCATTCAGAGTAAAGATATAACCTGACACACTCCTGCTGTCATCATGGTCAGATTGGAAGCTAGAGTCTGTGAACCCCACAAGTTTCAGATCTGACTCGCCATAAATCAACCATTGGTCCTTAGTATTTCTCAAATACTTAAGGATGGCTTTAACCACTTTCCAGTGGTTTTCTCCAGGATCAGATTGGTATCTACTCACTACTCCTAGTGAGTATGCCACATCTGGTCTTGTACATGTCATGGCGTACATGATAGATCCCACGGCTGAAGCATATGGGACTCTACTCATACGCTCTCTCTCTTCAGGAGTTGTCGGACAATCCTTCTTAGAGAGAGAAATTCCTTGGCCTATCGGTAGATAGCCCTTCTTGGAATTCTCCATGCTGAACCTCTTCAGCACAGTATCTATGTACATGGACTGGGATAACCCAAGCATCCTTTTAGATCTATCCCTATAGATCTTCATCCCTAGGATGTAGGATGCTTCACCCAAGTCCTTCATGGAGAACTATGATGACAACCAAACTTTTATTCCTTGTAGTGCGGGGATGTCATTCCCGATTAAGAGAATGTCATCTACGTACAAGACAAGGAATACCACAACTGGACCATTTGCCCATTTATAGATGCAGGGCTCTTCTCCATTCTTAATGAAGCCATACGTTTTGATCACCTTATCAAAACGCATGTTCCAACTTCGAGAAGCTTGCTTCAATCCATAAATGGATCTCTGAAGCTTGCACACCTTGGACTCATCTGTGGATGTAAACCCTTCAGGTTGTATCATATACATCTCTTCAGTCAGCTCTCCCATCAGGAAAGCTGTCTTTACATCCATCTGCCAGATCTCATAATCCAGATGGGCAGCTATTGCAAGCATTATCCGAATAGATTTGAGCATTGCCACAGGGGAAACATCTCGTCATAGTCAATACCATAACGTTGACGATACCCCTTGGCAACCAGACGGGCTTTATAGGTCTCCACCTTTCCGTCTGCGCCCCTCTTCCTTTTGAAGACCCATTTACACCCAATGGGTTTAACCCCTTCAGGTGGGTCAACCAATGTCCATACATCGTTGACCTTCATGGACTCCATTTCGGATTTCATGGCTTCAAGCCATTTCTCAGAATCAGGTCTCTGCATAGCATCCATATAGGTGATCGGATCCTCATTATTCTCATCAAGTTCGATGGGATCACCGTCCCGGACCAAGAAACCGTAGTATCTGTCCGGCTGACATGGTACTCTATCGGATCGCCTTAATGGTGCAGGTATATTGGGCTCCGGATCTGATCTAATCATATCCGACTCAGGTTCAGCTATTGGTGTCGGTCCTTCTACCTGTTGAACTTCATCAAGTTCAACCTTAGAGGCAACGGTTCCTTCACCAAGGAACTCCTTTTCTAAAAAGATTGCCTTAAGGCTGACGAACACCTTTTGTTCATCAGCATGGTAGAAAAAATATCTTTTTGTCTCTTTGGGGTACCCTATGAATGAGCATTTGTCAGACCTAGGTCCAAGTTTGTCTGTGACTAATCGTTTGACATAGGCCGGGCACCCCCAGACCCTAAGGTGTGAAAGTGCTGGCTTATATCCCGTCCATATCTCATATGGAGTCTTAATTACAGACTTACTTGGAATCCTATTTAACAGATAACAAGCCGATTCGAGTGCATATCCCCAGAAGGATATCAGCAAGCTAGCAAAAATCCATCATGGATCGGACCATGTCTAACAAAGTCCGATTCCTCCTTTCAAACACACCATTATGCTGTGGTGTTCCTGGAGGAGTCCATTGGGAGAGAATCCCATTCTCTCCTAGATATGTGAGAAACTCACTAGAAAGGTATTCTTTCCTCGATCAGATCGAAGAGTTTTAATACTCTTCCCAGTTTGTTTTTCTACTTCACTTCGGAATCGTTTGAACATTTCAAATGAATTCGACTTATGTTTCATCAGATAGACATATCCATATTGGGATAGGTCATCCGTGAAAGCTATGAAGTAGAAATATCCACCTCTAGCACTGGTGCTCATGGGCCCGCATACATCAGTATGTACTAGGCCCAAGAGCTCAGTAGCTCTCTCACCTTTTCCAGTAAAAGGTGACTTGGTCATTTTACCAAGAAGACAGAACTCACAGGTTGGAAGTGATTCACAATCACTGACTTTGAGGATTCCCTCTTGAGTCAACCTGTTTATTCTGTTCTTATTTATATGACCTAGCCTCCAATGCCATAAGTAGATATTTGACACACTATCTAATCTAGGGTGCTTGCCAGTAGAATAGACTCTTATCAGGCTTGATCTTTTTGGTCTGGCTCTGCACAGATGTCCCAGCCTGAACTTGCACCTTCTTGACTTTCTTCTTCTTGTTCTTCTTTCCTTTCTCAAAGGGTCGAGAACCAGAAGATGAACCTCCCACTGAGTTCACTGAGATCACCGACTCCTTGAGGAGTTGGTGATCCTTCTCAAAGTTCTGAAGCAACCCCATTAACCCATGGTAGTTTACTTCAGGCTTTGTCATTCTATAATGAGTGAGGAATGGGAGACAAGACTTGGGCAGCGAGTTCAGTATTGCATCTTTCCCAAGCTGCTCATGCAAGGGAAAGTCGAGCTTGCTCAATCGTTCCATCAGCTCGATCATGTACAATACATGATTAGTGACAGAGACTCCATCTCATATTTTGGCGTTGAAGATGGCACAACTAGTCTTGTGCCTCTCTACGTCATCGGGTGTGCCAAAGGCATCCTCCAACACTTGAAGCATGTCTTTTGGCTAAGCCATCTTGAATCTGCGACTGAACTCGTCGCTCATAGCAGCCAGCATGATACAGCGCACCGTGGTCCAGTCACTGAGCCACTTCTGGTAAGTGTCTCTGACTGTTCCACGTGCATTGACAGTTGGCTCCTCAGGTGCAGGATCCATTATCACATATAGGATCTGTTCATGCTCCAGGACTATCTTCAACTTTCGGTACCAGCTACCGAAGTTGGGTCCCACCAACTTATCATTGTCCAACAATGATCGGAGCGATAGGGAAGTGGCCATATTTGCACAAAGGAGAACCATAACCTAATTAGTAATTGATTCATTAAACCTAAAGATTTGGACTTTAATCAAAAGGTTTCTCCCACTATTTTATTCGAATTGGTAGCCTCTACCTCCAACTCGAGGAATTACCCTAATTCCTTAGCGGGTACTAGAATCCACTTAGACTGCACACAAGCCCAACTTTGGTTGGCCAACCCATGTACATCTAAGGGTAGGTTCATAACCAATTGTTTCTCTAAACAATTTCTAGTAATTTTAATTTTGCCCCAGAAACCTAATCAGTAGGCTTTGGCCTCCACTGTAAGGATCCAGTTAGGTCCAACCATTAACATGATCATACTTGGTGTATCTAACCAACGAATGATTAAGCCCAACTTTGGTTGGCTCACCTAACCACCATTAGAGAGATACTTCCAAGTCATCATATGATGAGTGATAATTCCATTAGTCAACAAGCACCAGGCCTTTGGGTCTGCAATGATTATTGAGTTCATGGACTCATTATCAAACACCTTAATGGGAGGCTATGACTCAGTTATCTCCATAACTTTATCATTTTAAGGACCTAATAATTTTAGAGGATTTAAATAATATAGAGGATGAGGTCAGATGAACCAGCTTATCATGGTCCTCCCACTGGCTTCACCAAGTCAGCTTAAGGGAGACCAGGGCTGGTCTAGGAGCATCTAAATCAGTCACACTGATTTACCTAGCTGACATGGGTCAGCTCGAATAGTCAAGTGATCCGATCAAAACATAATTTCACCAAGAGGCCAGGTAAGTTCGATCAGTGGGAGGGTCTGCCAAAGCTTGCCTTAGACACCATCATGAATGGCCAGGTAAGCGGGCTCCCAATTAAAAACCACCGGTCTGGTTTACCTTAGACACCAACTGGTTTAATTAGTTTTGATTAGATCAATCTAACAGTTCGTGCTAGACCGCTTAGCCAAGAATCAAGTCCATTTGGTTCTCGTTAAAGACATGGGCTTGACCAACTACAACTATTGTAATTGATCTAGAGAATCCTTGACCTAATCTAAGACAACAATTGATTAGATTTAGTCAATTCTCTAATTAAGTCCATCTTTAATCTAACCATAGGTCTAACCCAATTAATGGACCTAATTTCCACTAACCCATTAACCCAATGTGTTATGATTTGTGTCTTAGGTTCTTCAATTCACAATCCTAGAACCTAATCAAACAACTTCTTAATTCTTAATTAAGTTTTGGGCTGAGGGTTGGGTTCGGCTTTTCAAAAAATAATTTTCATATTTGTAAAATAATTTTACAATATGATTCTACCAATCATATTGCATGTTTGATTCATAATCAAGATGCAAGTGAAATAAACATGAAACTACTTTAGATCTAATCTAAACAGGTTCATGTAATTGAAACAATTTCAACTTTAAATAATTTCTTTGCATAAAAATTATTAACAAAGAGATTTTATTTCAGATTTAAACATCTTTTAAATCTAATAAATCATAAATTTAATCTAGATCATATCTAACAAATTTATGATTAAAGATAGATCTACACAAACTAGGACAACCTTTGCACTGTAAGGGGTAAACCTTACAGCAGGACAACCTTGCAGTTTGTGATTGATCTAAAATTTTAATTTTAGATTTAATAATCAGATTATAAATTAGATCTAATCTAAAAATAATCTAAGCATATATAAATAATCATGTAATAAAGAACCTAGGCTCTGATACCAAATGTAGGAACTAGATCTAGGGTTTCAGGGTTAGATCTTGAAACTTTTTCAAGATCATACAGCGGAAGACTAAAATAAATCAAAATTTATTTTATAAGATCAGAGAATCCCTAGATCTAAGATCCTATTACATGATTATTACATGGCATTAAATCAAAAATTAAAATATATAAATAAAGCATGAACTACATGTTGATCATATCAACATGTTTCTATACTACATCTAATGTATGTATTAAATAATAGATCAGATCTATTACCTTGCAAGTTAGATGCTCTAACCTCGCTGATCCGGGCATAAGAATGATGTTGCAAGCCGCACACGCATCCGGCCTCTAGGAGTCGTCCACACGAGCCCACGAATCTCGATCAGAAGTCCTGCTTCAAAAATCAGCACAGTATGCTAGTACTGCGCTGATCCTTCTTTGATGGTTGATCAGGTGCCTCCTTCTTCTTGATTTGGACTCTTCCAAAGATGGAAAGTAGAAGGAGGAGTTTCAGATCTGAGACGCTCTCAGGAAACTCAAGATGGAAGGAGGAAAGATATGAAAATAAAAACCCTAGAAGAAGACCCTCTTCTTCTTCACGTTTTTCTCTCTAAATGCCCTAACTTGTGTATTTTATATCTCCACGACCCAAAGGTATTTCTCTCTGATTTTTGGATGGCAGAAAGGCCTCTCAAAAAACTATCTCCCCTTAAAATTTCATGAAGAAACTCATCTTATATAGAGAGATATGATAGAGTCCTTGTCTAGGTCAAACACCTAGTCAAGGCTTATCCAAACATGGCAAGTTAAGGGACGCCCAACTCTTGAGCACCTCCTTCATATTTTCGTGGATGGATCAATAGAAAAGGGTGCACAATATAAACCCTAAAATCCACGAAAATTCCAAAAAAAATTTGGATAAATTCGGTGCAAAATTGAAAGAGTTTTGGATTTCTAAAACTCTATCTCATAGAATTCGAAATCCAAACTTATTCCTTTTAGATTTGATCCAAATCACCTTCCATGTAAGAAAGAAGAGAGGAGACCTTTTGTGAACGTGGGAGAGATCTGGGAGAGGGCTTTTGTCGCACAAAATAAGTGGAGATTGGCGTTGAATAAGAGAGAGGGCGTGGAGAAGGTTTATGTGGTGCAAGGTGGAATCCTAGTCCTACTATGATTCTGTCTCATAACTTGTTTTAATTTGGTTTCCCAAACCAAATCAAATCAAAATTAGATCAACCCAATTAAAATAGGTCTTAACCCAATTAAGAACCTAATTTAATCAGATTAAATTATATTTAAATCTGATTTAATTTTCTAATCAAATTAGAAATTAGATTGACCCAAGTCCTAGTTGAACTAGGACTAGTTTTTCCTTGCACTTGGCTTATCCAATAAACCAATTGGACTTGATCCAATCAAGCCCAAACTAAATCTAATTAAATCATATTTAATTAGACTTAATCTCAGCCCATTGGCTTAATCAAATTAAGCCAATTAGCAATCGAATTACTAATCGATCCTCCTACAACACTTGCACTGGGTTAAATGTCAATCGTATTGATCATTTAACCCTAGAACGATTCTTAATCGTTGATCAACCATCTGATCGGATCATGAACTCTAATGTGTGTGACCTCATAGGTCCGAACCTAAGCCGGTAGCATAGAAACAAATTTTATACCAATCGAAGTGACCATCTAGCAATGGTACCCGACGTCCGGATAGGTCGAATGTGTAGAACAACATCCTTAGAACCCATGCGGATATAGTTTTCATATAATTCATCCCCTTGACCAAAATGATCATAGGACACCCCAGAGCTCAACTGTCAACTCTGATCAGGTTGTCCACATTGTATTTCAAAATATCAAATCCATCTGATAGATTACCCTGGCCAAGGTTTTGCTAAATTGAAATACAGCGACTCATTCTTCTCCAACTCTTGGAGTGGTCAATCCCATCTCGATCACACTCTGACTTTGCAAGTACTTGACTGTGCCCAGAAGCCTTCCGTCTCTGAATTAGAAATTCAGTTAGTCCAGTACCAAAGCACAGTGAGTTGCTTGCAAGTCACTGAGGTGATCTCAAGTCTAAGGGACACTTATACCTATATCCCATCAGAGACATTCTCGACAACAGAATGCTCTGGAGTTGGTCACGTTCAATGACGATGTACCCTTACATCTCACCTGTATGCCATACCAGTGTCTCCACACTCCTTGGTTAAGAGGACAACCAACCCATATGGCCTACAGCGACCTATGCTTGATAGAAGCTGTCGTCCTTATTAACAGCCTATCATTTGGTCGTGAACAGTTTTAAGGACTAATCGATAAATCCTCTCTTTATCGAACTTAAATAGTCCTAAGGACTTCATCATAACAACGGAGTTCATTAGAAGATGAAAGCTTATGATGAAAATGCCAAATATATTTTATTTATTAACAAATCAATTACAATACTTGGTTGCTCAACCGTCAACAGCTTGACGATTGGCTTTTTGGGACACATTTCCCAACACTTTATCCACTCAAAATGGTGCACACAGGTGAGGCATGGGAAGGCTTCTGTGTGGGAGAAAATTCATGAGAACTTGTTTCTCATGAATTCAAATAGGCACAGGTGGGTGAGGTGGCTCAGGGAGATAAGTCAAAGTGGTTTCAAATATTAAATCAACCTAATTGAACCAACCTTATTAAAATAGATTAGGCACAATTAGACTAAGTTAAATTCAACATAATTAGGCTTAATTAGGCTCAATAAAATCTTAATCAAATCAGAAATTGACTAAGTCCAACCTTTGATCAGATCAGGGACCAAACCACCTTGGCGATTAGGTCAACTCTTAACCTAATTGGGTCAAACCCAACTGAATCCAATTCAATTGGACTTGATCCAAAAATAATTACTCAATCAAATTGAGTTAATTAATGATCAAATCATTAATTAAATTTCTCATAAATACTGAGTCCAAATCCGATGGACAATCGGGCATCAAAGTCCTCGATATGAAACCTTGATCGAAGAGTCCCAAACCAGTGGGACTCTTGACCCCGGTACTCAAAATGTGTGGAACTCATGATCAGAGAATCTTGATTCTCGATCACAGAGTTTCAGACACGTAGGACTTAGAGTCCCCAAGTATTAGGACTCTTGGTCGAAGAGTTCCAGTCCAGTGGGACTCTTCACCAGCCATCAGATTAGATAGGAACCTCTGATGTGTGTGACCCCGCAGGTTCGAACCTAAACCGGTAGCACAGAAACTAATTCTTGTACTAATGGAAGTGACCATCTAGCAATGGTACCCGACATCTGGATAGATCAAATAGTCACAATCACAACATTCAGAACCTACGCAAATATGGTTACTGTAAAATTCATCCCTTTTGACCCCTGTGTATAGGATGACTCAGGGTTAAACTGTCAACCCTGATCAGATCATCCGAATCATGCTCAATTCAAATAGTCCTGTGATTCCTCACTAGGACTACCCTGGCCAAGGTTTTGGTAAATTGAAACATGACTATACACAGCTTTTGAACTGGAGTGGTCAATCCCATCTTGACACACGCATCGATAAGTCAAGTACTTGACTACACCCAGCAGCCTTCCATCACTGAATTAGAAATTCAGGTAGTCCAGTGCCTAAGTGTAGTGAGTTGCTTGCAAGTCACTGTGGCAGTCTCAGGTCAGAGGGATAGTTATATCCATATCCCATCGGAGAAAATTTTGATAGCAGAAAAAGCTCTGGAGTCGGTCACATTCAGTATAGATGTACCCTTACATCTCACCTGTATGCCATACCAGTGTCTTCACACTCCTTGGTTAAGAGAACAACCAACCCATATGGCACACAATGACCTATGCTTGATAAATATTGTTGTCCTTGGTAACAACGTATCATTTGGTCATGAACATATTTAAGGACTAAACGATAAATCCTCCTTTGTCGAGTCTAAATAGTCCTAAGGACTTTTCCACAACATAGGAGTTCATTAGAAGATGAAACAATTTATAATGAAAAATATCAAAATAACTTTTATTAATTTATAATTCATATACTAATACAAGAAAGAGCACAACCGTCAACAGGCTGACGATTGGCTTTGGGATACTATTCCCAACAATCTCCCACTTGGTCTAAAGCCAATCGATGCAGTATCTAATATCCATCTTCGACTTGAAGTCATCGAACTCCTTCATTGCAATGGCTTTAGTGAATGGGTCGGCCAGGTTCTCCTTTTCATCGATCTTCTGAAGGTCGACGTCACCTCTATCCATGATTTCTCGAATAAGATGGTAGCAGCGTAAAATATGTTTCATCCACTGGTGTGCCTTTGGTTTCTTTGCCTAAGCAATGGCTCCAGAGCTGTCACAATAGAGCAGAACTGGACCAACAAGGAAGGGTGCTACTTCGAGCTCGGTGATGAATTTTCTCAGCCACACCGCTTCTTTGGCAGCATCTGATGCAGTGACATACTCTGCCTCGCAAACTGAATCTGCCACAGTGTGCTACTTGAAACTTTTCCAGCAGACAGCCCCACCATTAAGGGTAAAAATAAATCCCGACACACTCTTGCTGTCATCGTGATCAGATTGAAAATTGAAGTCTGTAAGCCCTATAAGTCTCAAGTCTGATTCACCATAAACAAGGCACTGGTCCTTAGTATTTCTTAAATACTTCAGGATGGTTTTAACAACCTTTCAGTGATTTTTCCCTAGATCAGATTGGTATCTACTCACTACCCCTAGTGAGTATGCCACATCTGATCGTGTATATGTCATGGCATACATGATAGATCCCACTGCCGAAGCATATGAAATTTTATCCATACGCTCTCTCTCTTGAGGTGTTGTCGGACAATCCCTCTTCGAGAGAGAAATTCCATGGCCTATCGGTAGATAGCCTTTCTTGAAATTCTCCATGCTGAACCTCTTCAGCATAGTATCAATGTACGTGAACTGGGATAAGCCAAGCAACCTTTTAGATCTATCCCTATAGATCCTCATCCCTAGGATGTAGGAAGCTTCTCCCAGATCTTTCATGGAGAACTATGACGACAGCCAAATCTTTATTTCCTGTAATACAGGGATATCATTTTCGATTAAGAGAATGTCATCCACATATAATACAAGAAATACCACTACTGGACCATTAGCCCACTTATAAATGCAGGGCTCTTCTCCGTTCTTAATGAAGCCATACATTTTGATCGTCCTATCAAAACGTATGTTCCAACTCCGGAATGCCTGCTTAAGTCCATAAATGGACCTCTGTAGCTTGCACACCTTAGACTCATCTGTGGATGTGAACCCTTCAGGTTGTATCATATACACCTCTTCATCCAGCTCTCCGTTTAGGAAAGCTATCTTCACATCCATCTGCCAGATTTCATAGTCCAGATGGACAGCTATTGTAAGTATAATCCGAATGAATTTGAGAATTACCACAGGAGAAAATATCTCGTCATAGTCTATACCATAACGTTGACGATATCTCTTGGCAACCAGATGGGCTTTATAGGTCTTCACATTTCCGTCTGCGCCCCTCTTCCTCTTGAAGACCCACTTACACCCTATGAGTTTTACTCCTTCGGGTGGGTCAACCAATGTCCACACATCGTTGACCTTCATGGACTCCATTTCGGATTCATAGCCTCTAACCATTTCTCAGAGTCAGGTCTCTGTATTGCATCCATGTAGGTGATCGAACCCTCATCATTTTCATTTAGTTCGACAGGATCGCCATCCCGGATCAAGAAACCATAGTATATGTCCGGTTGATGTGGTACTCTACCAGACCGCCTTAAGGGTGCAGGAACAATGGGCTTCGGATCTGATCTAACCAAATCCTGTTCAGGTTCAGCAACTTGTGTCAGTTTTTTCATCTATCGAACTTCCTCAAGTTCGACCTTAGAGGCAACAGTCCCTTCACCAAGGAACTCTTTTTTCAAAAAGATTGCCTTATGGCTGACAAATACCTTTTACTCAATAGCTAGGTAGAAATAATACCCTTTGGTCTCTTTTGGGTTCCTTATAACATAACACTTGTCAGACCTAGGTCCAAGCTTATCCGTAATTAAACGTTTAACATAAGTCAGACACCCCCAAACCCTAAGGTGCGAGAGTACTGGCTTACGTCCTATCCATATCTCATATGGCATTTTGGTTACAGACTTACTCGGAACCCTATTTAAAAGGTAACAAGCAGATTCAAGTGCATATCCTCAGAGGAAGATCGGCAAACCAGCAAACTCCATCATGGATCGAACCATGTCCAACAAAGTCCGATTCCTCCTTTCAGACACACTATTATGCTGTGGTGTTCCAAGAGGAGTCCACTGAGATAGAATTCTATTCTCCCCAAGATATGTCAGAAACTCATTGGAAAGGTATTCACCTCCTCGATTAGATCGAAGAGTTTTAATACACTTCTCAGTTTATTTTTCTACCTCATTTCGGAATAGTTTGAACATTTCAAATGACTCCGACTTATGCTTCATTAAGTAGACATACTGATACCTTGATAGGTTGTCTGTGAAGGTTATGAAGTAGAAATATCCATCTCTTGCACTTGAGCTCATGGGTCCACATACATCAGAATGTATCAGACCCAAGAGTTCACTGGCTCGCTCACCTTTTTCAGTAAAAGGTGATTTGGTCATCTTCCCAAGAAGATAGGACTCACAGGTTGGAAGTGATTCACAATCACCAACTTCAAGAATTCTTTCTTAAGCCAACCTGTTTATTCTGTTCTTATTGATATGACCTAGCCTACAGTGCCAAAGATAGACTTCTAACATATTATCCATTCTAGGGCATTTACCGGAGGTTTGAACCATATTAACAGGTTGTGATAGTAAGTAAATTTCATTATTTAGTTGTCCAACAAACATTGTAACACCATTCAAAATGATATTGTAAATATTTTTTTTTATTAAAAATTTATAACTGTACATGGCCAAAAGGCCTACAAAAATAATATTTAATAAAAAACTTGGATAATAGTGACATTCACTCAGAATTACATTACGAGAGTTGATTACAAAGTTCATGATTCCTAAAGCTAGAACTGTAACTTTGCTTCCATCTCCAACGTTCAAGAACCTCTCACCTTCATCAAATCTCCTACTAACCTGCAGACCCTGCATCGAATTACAGATATGATAAGGACTTTCGATATCCAATACCCAACAGTAGTATCACAAATGGAAAAGTTGTAAGGTGTTATCATATAATTACCTTGCTTCTTCTTTGGCCTGTTCGAATCTAGGGAGGCAATATATAGAGGACAGTTCCTCTTCCAGTGCCCCTGCTTCTTGCAAAAGAAGCACTCTGCCTGGCTCTGTTCGGGCTTGCACTTCTTGGTCTGACTCTATGCAGACGTCCCAGCATGCGGCTGCACCTTCTTATTCTTCTTCTTCTTGTTCTTCTTTCCTTTCTTAAAGGGTCGACGACCAGAAGAAGACCCTCCCACAACATTCACCGACTCCTTATGAAGCTGGTGGTCCTTCTCAAAGTTTTGCAGCAACCCCAACAAGCCATGGTAGTTCACTACAGGTTTTGTCATCCGAAAATGAGTAAGGAAGGGGAGGTAGGACTTGGGCAAAGAATTAAGGATCACATCCTTACCGAGTTGCTCGTGCAAGGAAAAGCCTAGTTTACTTAGGCGCTCAATCATTTCGATCATGTACAGCGCATGATCGATGACTGAGGCCCTATCCCTCATTCGAGCATTGAAAATAGCACAACTAGTTTCATGCCTTTCAACATCGTCAGGCATGCCAAAGGAGTCGTTCAACATTTGAAGCATCTCCTACAGCTGGACGTTCTCGAACCTACGACTGAACTCATCATTTATTGCCACCAGCATTATGCATCGAACGGTGGTGCGGTCGTTGAGCCACTTCTGATAAGTATCTCGGACCGTCTCTCTAGCATTCGGGGCTGACTCCTCAGGTGCCGAATCCGTTACTATATAAAGGATCTGCTCATGCTTAAGAATGATTTTTAATTTTCGATACCAGCTATCAAAATTAGGTCCCATAAGCTTGTCATTATCTAATAATGATCGAAGCGACAGGGTAGTGGCCATAGCTACATAAAAGAAAACCAGACCTTTATTAGTACATAAATTATTAATACTAAAGACTTGGACTTTAGTCTAAAGTTTCTCCCGGTATTTTTATGAACTGGTAGCCTCAACCTCCAATTCGAAGAATTACTTTAATTCCTTAGTGGGTACTAGAATTCACACAGACTATACATGAGCCTAACTTTGGCTGGTCAACCCATGTGCATCTATGGGTAGGTTCATAACCAGTTGTTTCTCTAAACAACTTCTAGTAATTGATTTTGCCCCAGAACCTAATCAGTAGGCTTTGGTCTCCACTGAAAAGATCTGGTTAGGTCCAACCATTTACATGACTTGATTTGGTGAATCTGACCAATAAATGATCAAGCCCGACTTTGGCCGGCCAATCTGACCACCATCAGAAAGACTTAACCAAATGATCATATTATGAATGATAATTCCATTAGTCAATAAGCACCAAGCCTTTGGGCCTCCAGTGATTATTAAACTAATGGACTCATTATCACTCACTTAATGGGAGGCTATGACTTAGTTATCACTATAACTTAATCATTTTTTGAGACCTAATAATTTTTGAGAATTTTATTAAAGAATAGAAGAGAAGAAATTAATCAGTCAATTTCAATCCTCCTACTGACTTCACCAAGTCAGATTAAAAAAGATTTAATTAAAGCCGGCATTAGGAGCACCTAAATCAATCACACTGATTTATCTAATGACATGGATGAGCCCTAATCACCAAGTGATCTAATCAAAACCTAACTCACCAGGTTGGCCAGGTAAGTGAGATCAGTGGAAGGGATATGCCATTAACTCATCAGAGATCGAATTAATGCGAGTAGCTCCCAATTAAAAAACCACTGGTCAGACTGTCGAACTTACCTTAGACACCAACCAGTTCATTAATTTTAATTTGATCAACTTAGTAAATAGGGTTCTACCGCATAGCCATGAATTAAATCCATCTTGGTCTAGTTAAAGACATGGACCCATTCAACAACAACTATTGGAGTTGAGTCTAGAGTGTCCTTGACCTAATCTAATTCAACTTTTGATTAGATTTGACCAATTACTCTAATTTAGTCTATTTCTTTAAGCTAACCTTAGGTCTAACCCAATTATAGACCTAATCCATCTAACCCATTGATCCACAAGTTTATGAAATTATCTTAGGTCTTAATTCATAATTCTAGACCAACTAGACAACACTTAATTCTTTTAATTAAGTATTTGAGCTGATGGGTCAGGGTTTGGCATTTCAAAAATAATTTTCAAATTTGAAAGGTTTTATTTTCTGTTCACCAAATGTGTTGACTCATTTCACAAACTGATCAGCACATTTCATAAATAGCAATCCTAATGCTAATTACATAACAGAAAATAACTCAATCAAAATAAATCATAAATATTCTTTTAGATCTAATCTAACACATTCATGATAAATTTTACAATTGAACCTTTACAATTAAGTCCTTTCGCTGTTTCATCTGTATGGGATATAATCGCTCGACACTCCTACCACCATAGGAGAACCCCATCAAATGGGAGGAGAGGGCCTTTAAACCCTACTTTTCTCCTATGATCAGACGACCATGGCAACCAACCCAATTAGACTACTTGCTACTTGGATCAAGTATATCTAAATATATCAATTTCAAAATTTAAATTTTAAATTTTAAATTTTAAATTTCAAATTTAAATTTTTAGATTACTACTTAATCTACGCATGCAAATGTATATCATATTTTAGAACCTGTTCTGATACCATTTGAAGTGAATTTCAGTGTAGGGGTAAAATGGTTATTTTAAAATTTTTTTAAAATTATAATTTTATAATAAAAATTATTAATTAATTTAATTAATTAACATATATTAATCCTATACAGAGATCTAAATATGATATATATAGTATATATTTAAATTTAAAATTTCAAATTCTATAACAAACGTTTTACTGTTATGTGTTCAGAACACATTACCTTCATGCAGGTAGTCGATCGCTGTAGTCTGATCACCATCGGAAAGGTATGATCATCACAACATAGCCACACAGTATGTCTGGCCTCCACGGATTGTCCACACGAAGCTTCTGGTCTGATCGGCTTCTCACGAATGCTAGTTCGTTGCAGAACCCTTTCGATGGCCGATGCTAATCGAACTCTTTCGATCAGTATCTACCAACTCCACGGATGCTATGGATCATCAGCAAAGGAACCTGAGAGATTGATGAAGCTCTTCCTGAAGTTTGGTGGGCTCACAACACTCGTAGCTCACCTTCTCACTTCTCGAACCCTAAGCAGAAACCCTAGGGTACTAACAAAAGACCCTGCGCCCTTTCTCTCTTCTTTTCTTTTCTTTTCTTTTTTCATGTAGAAGGCCTTTCTCATGCCACCCTTTCTCTCTAGGATCAGATATTCGCATGCCCCACCTTCTCTTTCTTTTTAAAATGGTGCAAGACCGCATCTTTACAGTATTTTCACCGCGTGAGAGGATAAAGCTAGGTGGTTGCTCACTTGAATTCAAATCAAAATTGAATTCAAATGCCAACCAACCAATCTTTATCCACTCTTGATGTGAGAAGAAGGGGGCATGGGTTCTTTGTGCATGGAGAATTTGCATGAGAAATTTTTTTTCATGTAGAGTAAGTGGTGCACAAGTGGATAAGGTGGTGCATGAGATTAGTTGCCCATTCAAATTCAAACATCATTTGAATTTGAATGGCCAACCAACCATCTTTATCCACTCAAAATGGTGCACACAGGTGAGGAGTGGGAAGGCTTCTGCATGGGAGAAAATTCATGAGAACTTGTTTCTCATGAATTCAAATAGGCGCAGGTGGGTGAGGTGGCTCAGGGAGATAAGTCAAAGTGGTTTCAAATATTAAATCAACCTAATTGAACCAACCTTATTAAAATAGGTTAGGCACAATTAGACTAAGTTAAATCTAACACAATTAAGCTTAATTAGGCTCAATAAAATCTTAATCAAATCAGAAATTGACTAAGCCCAACCCTTGATCAGATCAGGGATCAAACCACCTTGGCGATTAGGTCAACTCTTAACCTAATCGGGTCAAACCCAACTGAATCCAATTCAATTAGACTTGATCCAAAAATAATTACTCAATCAAATTGAGTTAATTAGTGATCAAATTACTAATTAAATATCTCATAAATACTGAGTCCAAATTCGATGGGCAATCGGGCATCAAAATCCATCGATATGAAACCTTGATCGAAGAGTCCCAAACCAGTGGGACTCTTGACCCCGGTACCCAAAATATGTGGAACTCATGATCAGAAAATCTTGATTCTTGATCACAGAGTCTCAGACACATAGGACTCAGAGTCCCTAAGTATTAGGACTCTTAGTTGAAGAGTCTCAGTCCAGTGGGACTCTTCACCAACCATCAGATCAGATAGGAACCTCTAATGTGTGTGACCCCGCAGGTTCGAACCTAAGCTAGTAGCACAGGAACCAATTTCTATACTAATCAAAATGACCATCTAGCAATGGTATCCGACATCCGGATAGGTCAAATAGTCACAATCGCAACATTCAGAATCTACACGAATATGGTTACTGTATAATTCATCCCTTTTGATCCCTGTGTATAGGATGACTCAGGGTTAAACTGTCAACCCTGATCAGATCATCCAAATCGTGCTCAATTCAAACAGTCCTGTGACTCCTTACTAGGACTACCCTGGCCAAGATTTTGCTAAATTGAAACACGACTGTACACAGCTCCTGAACTGGGTGGTCAATCCCATCTTGACACACGCACCGACAAGTCAAGTACTTGACTACACCCAGCAGCCTTCCGTCACTGAATTAGAAATTCAAGTAGTCCAGTGCCTAAGTGCAGTGAGTTGCTTGCAAGTCACTGTAGCAGTCTCAGGTCGAAGGGACAGTTATACCCATATCCCATCGGAGCAAATCTTGATAGCAGAAAAAGCTCCAGAGTCAGTCACGTTCAGTGTAGATATACCCTTACATCTCACTTGTATGCCATACCAGTGTCTCCACACTCCTTGATTAAGAGGACAACCAACTCATATGGTACACAACGACCTATGCTTGATAAATATTGTTGTCTTTGGTAACAACTTATCATTTGGTCACGAACAGATTTAAGGACTAAACGATAAATCCTCATTTATCGAGTCTAAATAGTCCTAAGGACTTCATCACAACACAGGAGTTCATTAGAAGATGAAATAATTTGTGATGAAAAATATCAAAATAACTTTTATTAATTTATAATTCATATACTAATACAAGAAAGAGCACAACTGTCAACAGGCTGATGATTGGCTTTTGGATACTATTCCTAATAAAGAGTTGCTCACGAAGGATATGGGTATAAGTATCCCTCCGATCTGAGATCATTATGGTGATTTAAATAACTCACTGTACTTTGATATCAGACTATCTAAATTTTTAATTCAATGATGGAAGGTTTCTGGATACAGTCAAGTACTTGTTAAGTCGGTGCATGAGTCAAAATGGGATTGATCCCTCCGAATTAGTAGGAGTTATGTATCAATATATTTCAATTTAGTAAAATCTGAGACCAGATAATTCATGTGATGGATTTAAAAGATTGAAATACAATATGGATGACTATTATAGGGTCAATGATGCATGTCGTAGCACATCAAAATTAATCCTACTCACTACTATGTAGATAGAGTGAATCGGGATTGTATCCGCAGGGATCTTAGTTGATTATTTTGAAAATATAAAAGAAAAAAATAATAGATTATAAGAAACTAAGAAAGATGCATGAAAATTATAATAAAATTATTTTTTATTACATAAATAAAGAAGCATACATAAAGAAAAAAATAAAATTACGATACAAGACAACTGAACCAAGTTGATCTTCTCGCTGCGCCTGATGGTGATGTGCTTCCTTAAATCCTTTCATCTTCCTCCGTATAGACAGCAGCAGGATGGCTGGAAGGCTTGGTACAGGAACTCCAAGGAATAAAGATAGACAGAGTATAGAAATATGGGAAAGAAAGGATAGGGGCACTAGGATTAAGATTTCTCCTAGATTTGTTGGAAGGCGTGCTAGGGTTAGTACCTCTTTTAGACTTATGAAGAAGAAAAGAGAGTTGGAGGCAATAGCTCGGAGAGAAACTTAGGGTTGGCTTGATGGGAAAAGAGAAAGGGAAGAGCTTTAATGGAGGAGAGAAGGAGGAGATGATCCCCACAAGGGGGCTGATGTCTTGAGAAAGGAGGGCTAGGGGTGCTATTTATAGAGTAAGGAGGCTAGAGTTTTATGAAAAAAGAGGTGGGAGAGTGAATAAGGACCCTTGGATCTTCATATTGATTCTTCTCCATTGATCTTTAAGTCGTGTTCACACTGGAATGGGAGTTAGTTGCCTGGTTCACTCAAGTCTGATCCAATTTGAGTCTAATTTGAGTCATATGAATCCAAACTTTCAATTACCTGTAAAATAGATTAGACAGTATCAAATTTTAATAAAATATCATCGATTATTATAATATTTAGTACCTCTAATGACTTAAATTAAGTATTCATCACACCTCCCAACTTGAACTTTTACTCATCCTCGAATAAAATAGATACATTAGCATTGTGCACCAAATTATCCTTGAATCGAAAGTTATCCTAGACATTCCTAACTGTAGTGGATATCTGGCTAGATCATTAATAAGGTATTTTATTAGATTATTAATTCGATCTAATTAATGGTTGAGTATTAGCCATAAAAATTTTTAAAGATCTTCATTCACCAACTTTCCACTCTACTCTGTAAGTCCTTTAACTTGATGTGAGCAGAGTTTATTGTCTTCTTACAATTTAGTCCTCTTATTTTTTTTTCTTTTTTCTTTTCAAAAAGAGTCTAGTGCAGTGTCTTAGCCTCTTGAGCCTTCTAGCTAATCCTTGTAGCAAGCTTTCAACCAATGACTCCTAAACCAGTTAGCTTTAGGGCATTAGATGTAGAACACCCCTTAGGCTTATTGACTCGAGTCCAAGAAAAGCTACGAGGTGAGGAAGACTCTATAACAGTCTTTTAGCATCCCCACCTTTTGACACAAACTACAATACTTAGGTGAAAGAGTCTGGTTACTCAGTGAGATAATGCTAATTTTTTTTTATCTTTTTTTGACAATAAAAAGAGAATTTTGCAGATCTTGATCTTTCCACCCATAACCCCATAAAGCAGATTCTTCATTGAGATGGTGGGAAGAGGGTTCTAAAATTACTCCAAAATTTAGTCTGATCTAAATTCTCCCATTAATTGGATGTCCTTAATAATTTTTTCCTCAATATCTCTAAAATTATCTAGACCGTTAATCACTCATTGATTAGGATGCCTAATTAACTTCAAATCGAGATAAAATTCAGATACATAAAATTAATTATTTCTAACCATACTCGAGGACTTAATTAAATTAGTTATTCTCCCCCTCAACTTAATTTTCAAAATCCCCAATGGAAGAAGAGAATCATAATAAAATATAACAAGAAAGGATACCACCTGAGTTTAATGTGTGCATTCATTGTTGAGAGATCCTTTATTGCTGGGTGTGGTATGTTCTTGATTTCAGCTGGTGTAAACACGGCTCTCCTCCCAACTTGGCTATTAGCATCACTTATCCACTCCACTATAGAGATTCAACTTGGCTAATTACTTTTTTCGAGATTCTTACAAAATAAAAATAAAGCTAAAAATATTGCATAAGATGGGTTGCCTCCCAAAAAATGCTAAGTTTAACGTCTTTAGCTGGATGCTATGAGGGAGTCCCTCCTATAACTAACTTGGGTACGTCCCTCAAAGAGTTAAAAGGACAGGGCCAATCAGGAGGCCTTGTCATCATGGTAGAAAAATGTCTGTAGAGTATTCTATGATGATTAGCCCAAACCAATAGAATGTATTGGGCAAGCATGCAATTCCAGGGACTAACAATATTCTCATAATTTTTCTGATGATTGAAAAGGGATTATGTTTGTTGAATCGAGATTAGGGTTGGTAGTTTAAGAGTTTCTTCAATTATAATCTGATCTACTCTAATCTCTATCATGGATATGATATGTTTTGTCACCATCTCTTCTCAATATATAGCATGATACTTTTTCCCTAATTAACACTAAATCTGTCTCCATATATCATTTTAACACCACAAAAAGATTTTGGAGATAGTCCTTGAAAGTAATGCCAAAGATTTTAGAGAAATCAGTTATAAAAGTCTCAATATCATTATCTCTCATTTCAAAGATATCCCATCCAACAGTTTCTTCCTGAATAGGGATCACTAGAAGGGTGTCAGTAGGTACGTCAGGAAGTGGCTTCAGTTCTAGAGCAGGTGGTGATTCTAATAAGAAAGCTATTGAGAGGTTAGGTGATGGCTCATATTTTTCAATCCAAAGTAGGATAGTTTTAGGATAGGGCATATCGACTAGAGCATTTGTTTTTATGATATATCTATCGACATCAAAATCATCCACCTCGAAGTGAGCTAAACAAGGATCTAAAGAATCTTGGGAGAGAATTATGGGTGTAACTTCTTTTATTATGTTATTCATTTGTGGTCCTTGAAAAGTCTCAATTAATTTTATTTCATCAATTTGTCTATCCTTCCCATAAAAAAAAAATGGATGATTCTAGGGCATTTGAAAAGGGGGCAATAGGTAAGTAGGATAATGATGGAATTGATTTGTCCCACCATTCAAATTTTTCTCTAGATATTTTTGTCTTAGTCAAATTATTTGCATTGATCATTTTGGTTGTGCAGGATTGTTTTAGGACCATTTCATTTCAGAGAGTCATAATCGATTGTTCAGAAAAAATTACAGGGATATTAAAATTCTTAGTCAAGTATTGTCTCTCAGGATCACTCTCAGACTGACTAAGCAACTCTTCTTCCTCCTCCCTACTGATTGTAATTACTGATTGATCAACTTGAATTTTTATTTCGGCTAAGAATTGTATAGAGTGAAGGAGCTGATTGGTGCTTTCAATCCTATCTAGTGCTTGCAGAATCTTCTCTTCAAATGATGGGCTATAGATAGATGGAGAAGGTTGATATTGTGAATAGGGCAAGCTGTAATAGGATGCTTCTACAAACATAAATTCTTGTGCTATCGGAGTACCCACTGGGTGTGGGTTCTACGAAAATTTTGGTTGAACCCCCCAACCTGGATTGTAATCGTTCAAGAATAGATTATTTTCTGGTTCGTAGGCTATTTGGATTTGATCTTGATGAACTTACTTATACCTAAACTCAAAAAATTGGTACACGATTGGGCATTCAACTTGTTGTACAGGAAGAAAGATGTAGAGAGAGTGTGTCTAATAGTTGGTAGGTAATCTAATTTATGAGACAGCTCATCATCTCTACTGTAGAAATCCATATTCCTAGCACAGATCTAACTTATTGGATTGTTCTTGATTGATTTCAAGAGATCTATGTCTAGATTAGAACAATCTCCTTCTAATTTTTTTCTTTTTTTTAAGGAATAAAAAGAGAAGATGAAGAAGAGAAGAGGAAGAAAGAGAGAAGTTTTAAAGATGAGAATCCTAAGAGAGTCCTAAACCTAGAGATGATAGATGCAAAGATTATTTTTAATTATTTTTATTTTTTTATTTTTTAGATAAGTGATGCAATCAAATCAATTATATCCTAGGGTTAACCTAGATCTAGACAGCTCCTAACTACCAAGGTCACCTTTGAGCACTCTAAGTAAAAGGCTAGCCACTTAATTGGCTAGGTAAATATAAGGTTAGTGGGGGGGTCTCTCCATTACTTTTCTTAGACACCAACTGGGTTGGTCAGGTAAGCGAATGGAACCAATTAATGAACTACCTTTTTTTGAGATATAATCCCTGAACCACTTTTCTAGACACCAGTTAAACTGACTAATCTGAACTCGATCCAACTTTTAGGGTTCCTTATCCTATTGAGCTCGAGGATCCTTAGGGGTCAACATCTAATTGATTTTAAATTAGAGGTTTATGTCAATGCAATTATAAGATGATGGTTTGTGGGACAAAGAAAGGTGATAAAATCTTCACCTTATGTTGATTAGGGTTTTGCCCTTAAGATTTTTTATGAAAATATGCAATGCAAAAAGAAAAAGTATCCAAACATGTTAAGTAGCTTTTAAGATTTAATTAGTTTATTTATATTAGTCAAGTGTTATGTGGTGTCTTTGTATTCTTTTTATATTATGTTATCTTTAAGCAATAAGGAATAAAAGGTAAGTTTTAAATTAGATTAATTAGGTATGAGAAGATCTAGTAAATCTAATTAAATAGAAAGAAATAATGCTAAGATTAAAAGGTGAGTAGGTAGCTTACAAATAAAGCAACAAATTAAATTTACTTTTAGGGCAATAAATTATTCTAAGATATGGAAAGCAGTAAATCAATAGGAATAATGGACAATAATAAATAAGGTAACTACTTACTATATAAATAAAGTAATCTTACAGTTAAGAATAAAAGGTAACTACGTAATCTAAATAAAAGACAAAGAATCTAATCTACTTAGGAAGTAGAAAATCACTAATTATATAAAGCAGTAAATTATTCTAACCTATAGAAAGTAGTAGATCATCAGGCTATAGAAAGTAAAAATTTTTTCTATATATGCAAATAAAAAAATTTAGATATAAAATAGTAAATCTACCATATACGAAAAGCAATGAGGTAGAAATTTTAAAAAATAAATAGAAGATAATTAAGTAATTAAAATAAATTAATCAATAATAAAAGATAAATTACTAATTAGCAAAGTAAAGTATAAAAAGCAGGAGTGCAAGAGAAGAAAATAATCAATTAAAAATATAAAACAGTAAAGCATATGAGGTAGTTAAGCAATCTAAAGTAAGAAATAAAAATCTAGAAAGTAGTAAAAAAAAATTTATTATTTTTGAAGATTTTTTTTTTGATATTTTTTTCAAAACAATCATGCCAAGATCTCCAACAATGGTGTCAAAATTTGATGCATATTATAGCACACCAAAATGAATCCTACTCACTACTATGTAGATAGGGTGAGTCGGGATCGTATCCACAGGGATCTTAGTTGATTATTTCAAAAATATAAAAAAAATAAAAAATTATAAAAAATTAAGAAAGAAGCATAAAAATTATAATAAAATTATTTTTTATTAATCAAATAAAAAATATACATAAAGAAAAGAAATAAAATTACGATCTAAGATAACTGAACCAAGTTGATCTTCTCACTGTGCCCAATGGTGATGTGCTTCCTTAAATCCTTTTGTCTTCCTCTGTGCAGACAACAGTAGGATGGCTGGAAGGCTTAGTATAGAAACTTCAAAGAAGAAAGATAGATGGAGTATAGAAATATAGGAAAGAAAGGATAGCGATATTAGAATTAGGATCTCTCCTAGATTTGTTGGAAGGCATGCTAGGATTAGTACCTCCCCTAGACTTATGGAGAAGAAAAGAGAGATGGGGGCAACAACTTAGAGAGAAACTTAAGGTTGGCTTGATGGGAAGAGAGAAAGGGAATAGCTTTAATGGAGGAGAGAAGGAGGAGATGATCCCCACAAGGGGGCTGATGTCTTGAAAAAGGAGGGCTCGGGGTGCTATTTATAGAGTAGAAAAGCTAGGGTTTCATGAAAAGAAAGTTGGGAGCATGAATAAGGATCCTTGGATCTTCATATTGATTCTTTTTCATTGATCTTTAAGTCATTTTCACATTGGAATGGGAGCTACTTGCCTGGTTCACTCAAGTCTGATCCAATTTGAGTCTAATTTGATTTATATGAATCCAAACTTTCAATTACCTACAAAATAGACTAGAGAGTATCAAATTTTAATAAAATAACATCAATTATTATAATATTTAGTGCCTCTAGCTTCTTAAATTAAGTATTTATCAGTCAACAGTCAAATCCTAGATCTTCCTTGAGCATTAGGATCAAAGGAATGAATTATACGGTAACTATACGCCAGTAGGTTCTTAAATGTTGCTTCACCATCATTCAATCTATCCAGACGTTGGATCCCATTGCTAGATGGTTGCTGTTGGTGCAAAAATCCGCCTGCGCCGGAGAAGCTGGAGTTGAGGAAGCCGCGGTCGCCGTCGGGACCTGCAAGGGAAGTCTAAACCGGAGGTGGGGTTGCTCCGGCAAGACCCTCCGACGCTCAAGTCAGTTCTCTACCTCAACAAGAATGGAGTGCTCGAACGGAGAATTTAGCAGAGTTTTGAGATAAGAAAAATGAGCTTAAAAAATAACGTATCTGAGTCCCCCCTTTTATAGGCGGGGGGAGGCAACGGACTGATGGCGACGTGTGTAACTGCCTGGTAGTGGGCCGCCCATGGCCAGGGGAATTGATTGCAAAAGATAATGGAGCAGACACGTGGGTATCACCTCAACTTGCCACGTGGAATCCGTTATGAGGGGTGGAGCAGCGTCCGTCGTCAGGAGAATCGCATGGTATCCGTCGCAGGAGGTGGAGCAGGTTCGTGGCCATTACTGTGGCCTGCCAGGGGGATAATGGAGCTGTGCGGAGTCCGCCACAGGAAGTGGAGCAGGGCGGCCATGGCTGCTGCGGCTTGTCAGGGAATGATGATGCTGTGTGGAGTCCGCCACAGGAGGTGGAGCAGGGTCGCGGCCGTTTTGAGGGCCTGTCAGGGGGTGCGGATCTGTCGATTGAAGCTCGGCAATGGTTGGAGCCATCGTGAGCGGAGCCCGGCTCCCGTAGGAGTCCGGGCGGAGCTGTTCTGATGTCGGCGGCGGAGTCCGGCTCCCGTAGGAGTCCGGGCGGAGCTGTGATGATGGCGGCAGAGCCTGGCTCCCGCAGGAGTCCGGGCGGAGCTGCGCTGCAAACAAAGTCAAGGGTGAAGTCCGGCTCTGATAGGAGTCCGGATTGAGCTTACCAGCAATTGATATTGAGAGCGGAGCCCGGCTCCCGTAGGAGTCCGGGCGGAGCTGTTTTGATGTCGGCGGCGGAGCCCGGCTCCCGTAGGAGTCCGGGCGGAGCAGCGCTTGCTGATGGCGGTGGAGCCCGGCTCCCATAGGAGTCCGGGCGGAGCTGCGCTGCAAACAAAGTCAAGGGTGAAGTCCGGCTCTGATAGGAGTCCGGATTGAGCTTACCAGCAATTGATATTGAGAGCGGAGCCCGGCTCCCGTAGGAGTCCGGGCGGAGCTGTTTTGATGTCAACGGCGGAGCCCAGCTCCCGTAGGAGTCCGGGCGGAGCAGCGCTTGCTGATGGCGGTGGAGCCCGGCTCCCGTAGGAGTCCGAGCGGAGCTGCGCTGCAAACAAAGTCAAGGGTGAAGTCCGGCTCTGATAGGAGTCCGGATTGAGCTTACCAGCGATTGATATTGAGAGCGGAGCCCGGCTCCCGTAGGAGTCCGGGCGGAGCTGTTTTGATGTCGGCGGCGGAGCCCGGCTCCCGTAGGAGTCCGGGCGGAGCAGCGCTTGCTGATGGCGGTGGAGCCCGGCTCCCGTAGGAGTCCGGGCGGAGCTGCACTGCAAACAAAGTCAAGGGTGAAGTCCGGCTCTCGTAGGAGTCCGGATTGAGCTTACCAGCAATTGATATTGAGAGCGGAGCCCGGCTCCCGTAGGAGTCCGGGCGGAGCTGTTTTGATGTCGGCGGCCGAGCTCGGCTCCCGTAGGAGTCCGGGCGGAGCAGCGCTTGCTGATGGCGGTGGAGCCCGGCTCCCGTAGGAGTCCGGGCGGAGCTGCGCTGCAAACAAAGTCAAGGGTGAAGTCCGGCTCTCGTAGGAGTCCGGATTGAGCTTACCAGCAATTGATATTGAGAGCGGAGCCTGGCTCCCGTAGGAGTCTGGGCAGAGCCGTTTTGATGTCGGCGGCGGAGCCCGGCTCCCGTAGGAGTCCGGGCGGAGCAGCGCTTGCTGATGGCGGTGGAGCCCGGCTCCCGTAGGAGTCCGGGCGGAGCTGCGCCGTGGGTTCCGGCTGTGGGTATTTTATACCCAACACCAGTCCCCCTACATCCGAGTTTTGAATTTCAAACGAAGGAAGTACACAGAAGTACAGCCGGAACCATCCCTTCGAATCCCGCGCCCTGCCGCTCCCAGAAATTTTGGCATTAAATGAGCGCGTGCCGGAGTCTTTTCGAATTGGGGCGGAACGAGGGGACGCTTCGAAGACCCCGCAGGTACACTGGCCTAGGTACGGCGCAATTATGGCCCTGCCAACCGCCAGCCGCCTTCAGCCGTCTGCCATGGGGAGTGGGACACGTGTCGAGCGCGGACTGGCCTGGGGGGATTCGAGATCATTATGGCGCTGGATCCCAGGGTCTATTTAAACCCGTCCTCCCTCCTTCAGACGTCCTACTCCATTTTTGATTTTCGCTGGCGTCTGTCATCTCCCCGAGAGTCTGTTCTCGCGAACGCCCTTTCGAGCCGTAGGCGCCTTCCGTCTCAGAGCAAGATAGGTTAGTGCCCACCTTCTTTTCACCGCCTAAGGATCTTTCGTCTTTTCATTCTCTTCGTGTCTTCCTCCGGGTTGACCTTTGGCGTTTCGTTCCCCTCTCGATTTGCCTTTCTAGGGTCCTTTAGGTTTTTCCCCGAGAAAAAATGTCTTCTGAATCTTCTGTCTCTGTAAGTTCTGGGAGTTCTTCTGCTTCGAACCCCCAGGCCCCCGTTTCTGCGGATGAACCCGCGCTCGGGGCAGGGCCTCGCCCGGTTTTTGCGCCGGGCGCCATTTCGTGTTCGTCGACCCCGGACGAACTTCTCCTGATAAGGGCTCGATACGGGGTCCCTGCGGAGTACGACCTGGAGCTTCCTGGCCCCTCTGATAGGGCCAGCGCTCCCCCTCCCGACCGCTTTTGCCTGTACCAGGAGGCCTTTCATGCCGGGCTTCGGCTTCCGCTCCCAAACTTCGTCGCCGCCTTCTTTCGCTTTTTAGATATTTCACTTGCTTCTGTTGCCCCGAATTCCTTTAGGTTTTTGATAGGGTTTCTCTCTCTCTGCCATATAGCCGAGGTCCAGCCATCCCTCTCCTTATTCAGACATTTCTACACCTTCAAACGCCATCCTTCAGCGAAGGACTGGTGGTACTTCTCCCCTCAGTTCGGCAAGAAGGGGTTGCTGAAGGGCGCCCCTTCTTCGATTCACAACTGGAAGGGGAAATTCCTCTTTGTTTACTGCCCGACCCTGGAATTGGGCCTACCCCCTTGGGGGTCTCTGAGGGATTCCGTCCACCGGGCTCCTGGCCTGGGAGAGGACGACCTTCAGGCCGCCCAGAAGCTCCTGAGTTATCCCGCTCCTTCCCTTCCAAACCTACTGAGGGAGCCGCTTCTCTTCAACATCGGCCTGAGCCCTCAAGATCCAGCAAGTATACATCTTTCCTTTTCTTGTCTTCTTCTTCCCTCTCTTCCTTTTTCCTCTTTCCTCTTTCTCTTCTTTCTTTTCTTTCTTTCTTCTCTTTTTTTTTTTTTTTTTTTTTTTTTGGACTGATTGGTGCTGCTTTTTCCTTCTTCTTTTCTTTTCCCCCTCTTCTTTTCTTTTTTTTTTTTTTTTTTTTTTTAGCAATGGACGCCGAAGCCACACGGATGCTCGCCAAGGCCATGAGAGCCCAGAAAAGGAAGGGTGCGACGACTTCCGGCTCGGCGAAGAGGGCCAGGGTGGAGGAGACGAGCCTGGCCGCGCCCGTCCAGGCGACCCCGGCGATCGACATTCCTTCGGATGCCGAGCCAGCGGCCCCCCGGGCTCCCCCAGGGAGCCCACCGACTGGGGTCCCAATTCTGGAGGTTCGCCCCGCGGAGGCGCCTGCCGCGGGGAGGAGGAGAAAATCGGTGGCCCGCAGGCCGAGCAGCCACCGAGCCGCTGCAGACGAGTCCGTCTGCTCCGAGGGGGGATCGGAGAATCCCTTCAACGACAAGGCTCTAATCCGTAGGCTGCTCGATGGTTGCATCCTGTCCGATGTCGTGGAGAGGATCGACCGCGCCGATCCCGAGCAGCGGGCCTGGGACACCTTGGGGTCCTTTCTTGAGGTAAGCGGATTTTCATTTGCACAGTTGCCTCGGTCTTTGTTGTAATTCTCCATCTGTCTTTGCAGATCGGGCACCAGCTCTTCGCCTATGTCGAGGCGTCGGGCCGCATGAGAAGGGATCTCCTCCGGGCGGAGGAGCGCTACCAAGACGAGGTTGTTCGTCTTCAAGCGAAGACGGCCGAGGTGCCCGCCCTCCGGGAGGCCCTGGAGAGAGAGAGACAGGACCGGGAAGAGGAAAGACAAGCCCGGGAGGCGGAGAGACGGAGCCTGGAGGAGTCGGTGAGGAAGGCGGAGGCCGAGGTCGCCCAGCTGGCCGAGCAAACTCTGGTTCTGGTCTCGGAGGCCAGGACCCTTGCGGTGGAGGAGTTCAAGGCCTCCGCGGAGATGAGGGAGCTGAACGTCCAGTTCAACCTGGAGGCATTTACCAAAGGGTTTGAGCTTTGCCGGGAGAAGGTGGCCAGCAGATATCCCGATCTTGGCCTCGAATTCTTGGAGGAGTCCGACGACGAGGCCGGCCCTTCGCCCGCCGCCACAGCAGTTGCACCCCCCGCGCCGAACTCTCCACCCCCCGCTCCCGAGGTCTGAGACCTCCGACCTTGTATCTTTCTTTTGTTGTCATGCTTCCTTTTCATTTGTCTTCAAGATCACTTAATAAAGCCGAATTTCTTTTTGTGGATGATTTTTTCCTCCCTCTGCTCCTTCCTTCTGACCTTTCTTCTTGTAACGATTCGGTCTTTGACGCTTGCCTCTTCCGATGGCAGTGTCTCGCTGAAGCACTCCCCTTGCCCCTGGGGGTCCCGCTGAAGTCCACTATCCGACGGTTGAAAAAGGAGGTCCTCCACTTGACGAGGAAGCTGAAGAAGTCGGAAGGCGAGCTCCGTCAGGCGAAAAAATGCTACTCCGAGGCCGCTGCCGAGGCCGCCCACTTCAGAAGTATTCAAGTGAAGGCGATCATGGACTACAGCCGGAGGAAGGCGAACTTTGCGAAGGAGCTCGAAGAATGCACGAAGAGTGCTAGCGACCGAACTTGGGCTCAAGAGGCCAGGATCAGCGCCCTTAAAGTGGAGCTGTCGGCTGCCAAGAGGAGGATCGGCCAGCTGGAAGGGAACTCACCCCGACTCATAGCGCGGGATGAGCAGATATGGTCATAAAAAGTTTTCGACCTCCAGAAGCAGCTTCAAGATGCCGAGATGAGCCACGATGTGCAGCGGGCCAGCTGGCGCCGACAGGTAGAGGAGTTCAAGGGGAGATTCCATCGATCGGCGGATGAGGTGGTTCGCCTCCAGAGGCAGTTGGTTACTAGGGCGCAGCTTGCTAACGCCCAAGATAACGAAGAGCTCCGGGCCCTGAGAGGCACTGTCGAAGGGATTTTCGTCTCTCTTGGGGAGAAGACAGCTGAGCTTCAACAAGTAAAAATCCAGCTGGGGCTTGAGCGGAAGGCCGTCGCAGACGCAGAGGCGGAGTCCGAAGTTTTGCGGAAGTGGCATCGGGAAGCAGAGGCTGAGAGCCAGCGACTTCATCAGGCGCTCCAGGATATGCTGCAAAAGGAGGAACTAGAGGAAATGGTGGAGACCCTGAGGCAGTCCTGGTCGGGGGATGGAGGTGATCACCCTATGTTAGAGGGAGCGGGACCTCCTTAGAGTTCTTTTGTAGTCACCCCCTTTTTGTAGCTGCCCCCCATTTCTTTTCTTGTCATTTTGTCCCTCTTTTTCTGGCCGTCCTGGCCCTGTAGTACATATATCGGAAATGAGAAAAAGGTATTTTGTGTTACCTTATCCGCGCGTAGCATCAATGTTGTCGTTCGTCGACCCTTTCTCATTGTTTGGCTTGTTTGGCTTAGAGGTCGTCGTGGGAAAGGGCTCTTCCCTTCCATCCGATCTCGTCATGTGGCCGAGCCTCGCCACCGTTTTTAACCCTTGCTGGCGAAGTGGCGGATGGGGCCCGGCTTTCTTAGGAGCCCGGGCGAAGTCTTTCTTGGGGCGGAACCCGGCTCCCGTAGGAGTCCGGGCGAAGCTTTACCTTGGCGGCGGAACCCGGCTCCCGTAGGAGTCCGGGTGAAGCTTTACCTTGGCGGCGGAACCCGGCTCCCGCAGGAGTCCGGGTGAAGCTTTACCTTGGCGGCGGAACCCGGCTCCCGTAGGAGTCCGGGTGAAGCTTTACCTTGGCGGCGGAACCCGGCTCCCGTAGGAGTCCGGGTGAAGCTTTACCTTGGCGGCGGAACCCAGCTCCCGTGGGAGTCCGGGTGAAGCTTTACCTTGGCGGCGGAACCCGGCTCCCGTAGGAGTCCGGGTGAAGCCTACCTTTGCGGCGGAACCCGGCTCCCGTAGGAGTCCGGGTCTTCCATTTTGCTTGAGCCGGTGGCGAGGTTCTCGTCATCAGCCTGGCTTGTGGGGGCGCGTTAGGGCGCTGTAAGGCCTCTCCCCCCTCCGGTCTAAAAGAACCGGGCCTTCAACTTTGCTCATGTCAGGACGAGGTTCTCCTCCTATTCCTGGCATGGCTATGGGGGCACATTAGGGCGTTGCAAGGCCTCTCCCCCCATCCGGTCTAAAAGAACCGGGCCTTCGACTTTGCTCATGTCAGGATGAGGTTCTCCTCCTGTTCCTGACATGGCTATGGGGGCACATTAGGGCGTTGCAAGGCCTCTCCCCCCATCTGATCTAAAGGAACCGGGCCTTCGACTTTGCTCAAGTTAGGGCGAGGTTCTCCTCCTGTCCCTAACAGGACTGTGGGGGCACATTAGGGCGTTGTAAGGCCTCTCCCCCCATCCGGTCTAAAAGAACCGGGCCTTTGACTTTGCTCAAGTTAGGGCGAGGTTTTCCTCCTGTCCCTAACAGGGCTGTGGGGGCACATTAGGGCGTTGTAAGGCCTCTCCCCCCATCCGGTCTAAAAGAATCGGGCCTTTGACTTTGTTCATGTCAGGACGAGGTTCTCCTCCTGTTCCTGACATGGCCGTTGTTTTTTGGAGAGGTCATATCCAGTCATAGTACATCCGCGTTAAGCAGGAGGAGTGCGTTAGCTAAAAAGAAAAGTAGATTCAAAATGAAACAGTAAGCAATACATTTACAGTTCTCCCGCTCCTCCTTGAGGCCCTCCGGCGATGGAGTCGATGGTCCCAATAGGAGGCCGGTCCCCGGGCTGCTCCTCCCTCTTCTGTGGTTCGGGCGGCGGGAGGGCTCTTGGCCGGTCTCCTCTACCCTCAGGCCTGCGGTGGATGAATCTGTCGAGCCGACCTCGCCGGATGAGCTCCTCGATCTCGTCCTGGAGCTGGATGCACTCTTCGGTGTCGTGGCCGTGGTCGCGGTGGTAGAGGCAGAACTTGTTGGGGTTGCACTTCCCGGGGTGCGTGCGCATCCTCTCCGGCCTAGGGATCAGCTCCCTGACCTCCATCAGTACCTGGGCCTTCGAGGCGTTGAGGGGGGCATAGCTGCGGAACTTCCCTGGCGGGGAACCCCGCCGAAACCTATTGTCCGGGCTTCTCTGCCTGCGTGCCCGGGGTGGAGTATGGGCGCGCTTGTGCCCAGGAGGGGATCGGGAGCGAGGCCGGGCTTCCCTTGGCCTCTTCTCAACTGCGGGCTTGCCAGAATCTCCCACCTGGCGCTCCCTTGCAGTCTCTTCATCCTTCATTTTGAAGGCCTCTTCCGCTCGGGCGTATCCTTCAGCCCGAGCCAGCAGATCAGCGAAATCTCTGGGGTACTTCTTCTCCAGGGAGTACAGAAGGTCATTCTTCTGAAGGCCGCCTTTCAGGGCGGCCATGGCAACCGACTGGTCCAAATTCCGGACCTCCAACGCCGCGATGTTGAAGCGGTTGATGTAGGCCCGGAGGGACTCCCCCTCCCTCTGCTTGATGTTGATGAGGGACTCCGAACCCTTCCGGGGATGCCGGCTGCTGACGAAATGGGCCACAAATTGGTGGCTCATTTGATCGAAGGAAAATATGGTACCCGACTTCAGAGCCGAGTACCAGTTCCTTGCTGCTCCCTTCAACGTAGACGGGAAAGCCTGGCACAAGATGGCATCGGGGGCACCATGAAGCAACATCATCGTTCGAAAGGCCTCCAGGTGGTCCACCGGGTCTGACGTCCCGTCGTAGCTTTCAAACTGGGGGAACTTGAAATTCGGCGGGATCGGTTCCTGCATAATCATTTGGGAGAAGGGAGGGTCAGTGCAGATATCCTCACCGTAAGCGGGAGGCGCATGGCGGAGTTCTTCGATCCACCGGTTCATCTCCTGGAGCCTCCGGTCCAGGAAATCTTCTCGACTTCGAGTCTCGAGGGTCCTTTGGCAGAACGGGGGCAGGGACCTCCCAGGGGTGGAGTCATGGTCTGACTGAGGGCTCTCCACCCTTGGATTCGCCTTCTCGGGAAGGATGGGGCGGCTAGCCCAGGTGGCCCGCCCCACCGCCGGGTTCTGGCATTCCGGAGATGCCCCTTCCGGATGCGCTGACGCCTGCGGCGGCTGCTGCTGCATCGCCTGCACGGCCTCGACGAGGCCCTTGACCTGCTGCGCCAGCAAGTCAAACTGCTCCGCGCCGACCGCCGTCGCCGGAGGGGGAGGAGGAGCTGGCTGAGAAACGGGAGGGGAGGCCGGAGCCTGAGACCTGGCCGCGGAGGCCGTGGACCGCCGGGTGGACGCCATGCGCGGAGGCATCGGGTGTCGATCTCGCGGGGGAGGATTAGGAGTAGATGACGGAGAGATGGCCGGAGGTGGCTCCGTTGAGCGCTCCTTCAAGAACAAGGGTGCTGCGAAGACACACCCCTTCCTCTAGCGCCAATCCTGTTGGTGCAAAAATCCGCCTGCGCCGGAGAAGCTGGAGTTGAGGAAGCCGCGGTCGCCACCGGGACCTGCAAGGGAAGTCTAAACCGGAGGTGGGGTTGCTCCGGCAAGACCCTCCGATGCTCAAGTCAGTTCTCTGCCTCAACAAGAATGGAGTGCTCGAACGGAGAATTTAGCAGAATTTTGAGATAAGAAAAATGAGCTTAAAAAATAACGTATCTGAGTCCCCCCTTTTATAGGCGGGGGGAGGCAACGGACTGATGGCGACGTGTGTAACTGCCTGGTAGTGGGCCGCCCATGGCCAGGGGAATTGATTGCGAAAGATAATGGAGCAGACACGTGGGTATCACCTCGACTTGCCACGTGGAATCCATTATGAGGGGTGGAGCAGCGTCCGTCGTCAGGAGAATAGCATGGTATCCATCGCAGGAGGTGGAGCAGGTTCGTGGCCGTTAATATGGCCTGCCAGGGGGATAATGGAGCTGTGCGGAGTCCGCCACAGGAAGTGGAGCAGGGCGGCCATGGCTGCTGCGGCTTGTCAGGGAATGATGATGCTGTGTGGAGTCCGCCACAGGAGGTGGAGCAGGGTCGCGGCCATTTTGAGGGCCTGTCAGGGGGCGCGGATCTGTCGATTGAAGCTCGGCAATGGTCGGAGCCATCGTGAGCGGAGCCCGGCTCCCGTAGGAGTCCGGGCGGAGCTGTTCTGATGTCGGCGGCGGAGTCCGGCTCTCGTAGGAGTCCGGGCGGAGCTGTGATGATGGCGGCAGAGCCCGGCTCCCGCAGGAGTCCGGGCGGAGCTGCGCTACAAACAAAGTCAAGGGTGAAGTCCGGCTCTGATAGGAGTCCGGATTGAGCTTACCAGCAATTGATATTGAGAGCGGAGCCCGGCTCCCGTAGGAGTCCGGGCGGAGCTGTTTTGATGTCGGCGGCGGAGCCCGACTCCCGTAGGAGTCCGGGCGGAGTAGCGCTTGCTGATGGCGGTGGAGCCCGGCTCCCATAGGAGTCCGGGCGGAGCTGCGCTGCAAACAAAGTCAAGGGTGAAGTCCGGCTCTGATAGGAGTCCGGATTGGGCTTACCAGCAATTGATATTGAGAGCAGAGCCCGGCTCCCGTAGGAGTCCGGGCGGAGCTGTTTTGATGTCGGCGGCGGAGCCCGGCTCCCGTAGGAGTCCGGGCGGAGCAGCGCTTGCTGATGGCGGTGGAGCCCGGCTCCCGTAGGAGTCCGGGCGGAGCTGCGCTGCAAACAAAGTCAAGGGTGAAGTCCGGCTCTGATAGGAGTCCGGATTGAGCTTACCAGCGATTGATATTGAGAGCGGAGCCCGGCTCCCGTAGGAGTCCGGGCGGAGCTGTTTTGATGTCGGCGGCGGAGCCCGACTCCCGTAGGAGTCCGGGCGGAGCAGCGCTTGCTGATGGCGGTGGAGCTCGGCTCCCGTAGGAGTCCGGGCGGAGCTGCGCTGCAAACAAAGTCAAGGGTGAAGTCCGGCTCTCGTAGGAGTCCGGATTGAGCTTACCAGCAATTGATATTGAGAGCGGAGCCCGGCTCCCGTAGGAGTCCGGGCGGAGCTGTTTTGATGTCGGCGGTGGAGCCCGGCTCCCGTAGGAGTCCGGGCGGAGCAGCGCTTGCTGATGGCGGTGGAGCCCGGCTCCCGTAGGAGTCCGGGCGGAGCTGTGCTGCAAACAAAGTCAAGGGTGAAGTCCGGCTCTCGTAGGAGTCCGGATTGAGCTTACCAGCAATTGATATTGAGAGCGGAGCGCGGCTCCCGTAGGAGTCAGGGCGGAGCCGTTTTGATGTCGGCGGCGGAGCCCGGCTCCCGTAGGAGTCCGGGCGGAGCAGCGCTTGCTGATGGCGGTGGAGCCCGGCTCCCGTAGGAGTCCGGGCGGAGCTGCGCCGTGGGTTCCGGTTGTGGGTATTTTATACCCAACAGTTGCATTGATTGATTTAAAAATTTATTTCTATGCTATCGACTTAGATTCGAACATACGAGATCACACTCAAAAGAAGGTTCTAACTGATTATGTGGCTGATCAATGATTGAGAATCGTTTAAGAGTTTAGTCGTCAATTCGATTGATAGTTAACATTATGCAAAAGTTGTTATGAATTTATTCACTGAGTATTAATGAATTAATAGATGATTAATTAGTAATTATATTACTGATTAACTCAATTTGATTGAGCAAAAAAGATTTGATAAAATCTAATTAAATTAGATTCAATTAGGTTTGACCCGATTAGGTTATGAGATGACTTAATCGCTAAGGAAGAATTATCCCTGATTTGATTAGGTCTTTGGTTCAATCAATTCCTAATTGGATTAGAATTTAATAAAAGATTTATGAATCTAACTAGATTAGGTTTCATCTATTTATTTAGGCTTAACCAAATGTGATTCTGTTTGGAGTCAAATAAGGAAACTAAGAGTCCATAAAAGATTGGACTCTTCTTCCATGCACCACCCAATTCTTGATGCCATTATTTCTCCATGCTGAAAAGTTTTTTGCATCATGTTTTGTCTACACAAAAGAGTGTTCTGCCCTCCCTTTCTCACATCCAAATATGGGTAATATCTGGTATTATATGGTAGGTTCAAATATGATTTGAATAAATTACCATATAAGATAAGGTTTGGCCTTATCTATAAACCTTGCCATCCACTCCCTTTTATTCCTTTCTTTTGTGTGACAAAAAGAGAAGTTTTGTGATGTAAAAAATCAGATTGAGATCTGATTTACCATGAAAAAATTTGAAAAGGGGCATCTCATATTTTTTGGATGGTGGAAATATGAGAGGATGTGAGAACATATGGAAGAGTCAAAATATTGTTGGACTCTTCATTCTAACCTCCTTATGTGCTCAAATAAAAGGAAATTTTATTCTCTTTTGTGCATGTAAGAAAGAAAAAAAGAGCTCTTCATGTTGAGGCTTTGGGCATGGGTTCATGACATGAAAGAAGAGGAGAGTCCTCTCCTTTTGGGTGAGTGAAAAATCTAGATTTTTAGGATTTGGTCCTAAGGGTTTGGGAAGAGAAAAAAAGAAGAGAGAAGAGCATCTCCTCTCTATACTTTTTTTATATCTTCATCTCCTCCAGATGTCCTTCTTCAAGCTATGAAAAGATTTGAGAGATTTGAAGAAAGGATCCAGATCAGCCAACAAAATGATCTTCGTGCGAGCTAGCACTCCCGAGAAGACTGATCAGATCGAAGCTTCGAATGAATTTTTCATAGAGGCCAAACTATTAGATTTGTGCTCTAGATGTCAGATTGGCTGACACATTCCTGTACAAATCTAAGAGTAAATTTATAATTTTGACTACAAATCAATAAATGGGTTATTCTTCTATTACATTGTGTACATTGTGTCTGTGATACATCCTTTGAGTTAGTAGGAATGTCAATTCATATTTTCAAGAGTTGAAAATTTAAGGCATGAATTTATATAACTAACTCATAAACAGCTCCTGACCATAGGATCATCATGAGGATGGTGATCGATCCAGAAGGTTGGTGTACGATCGCTTCCTTAGGATAGATGTGTCTTGACTCTACGGTGTGGAGATACCAGAGCGAGAGTACAAGTATTCATTGAGAACGAGAGTATTGAGCGTGACCATATCGAGCAGTCATAAAGAAGTCTACCTTCTCGTCGATGACTAACTCGATGCTGTAGTTGTGTGTCTAGTTCTTTGACCTGAGGTGCATCGACAGTTCATCTTGAGTGTGTTATAGTTTGACTACACCATAACTCGATCTTCTAGCCATTCGAAACCCTGAGGTGTATATTGGCTGTAGCATATTCATTGTAGGAACTAGGTCGCACCAAGATGGGATCTATCAACCTCGGTAGATAAGAGGAGTAGTCCTATGATGATCGAAAGATCAAGTCCTTAAGCCCATGGCCATGGCAGAGTGAAATAATGGAAAAAGAGTTTTCCATTGGGATTTCACATCGAACTCGGATCGATCAATTGATTCATATGACTGATGTTGGGTTTGATGAGTTCACCTTAACCCTAATTCAGTCAGGACTCATGATAGAGGAACTCAATCACACAGGTAGCTGCACCGAGAGGTTCGTCTTCAGTTTTGATGAGTTGTTATCACATACTGTTAGGTGTCACTGGTAGATTTTGGAAGCAATTAGAATGATATTGATGATCGATCATTCTAATTGTCTGAATCAGAAGAGTTCTGATCCATCGAAAGAAGTTTCGATGATGTCGATGATGAGATCATGACATGTCTCATTACTATACAGAATTGAACCTAACTGGATCACACAAACAAGGATTAGGGTCTGGATGTCATCAATTGGGCTAACCCAATTGATTTGGATAAGATACAATTAGGTTCAAGAAAATTGTGCTAGCACACGATTGAGCCTAACCTTCTCCTCATGTAATCTTTTCTGTCTCTACTGAGCCAAATATAATTTGACTTATCCAGAGAATCTTGAGAAGATTTTTCTCAGTCTAAATAAAGCTTGTCCAGCTCAAAAAAGGCTAGTCTTAATTCATGAGATGAATTTAAGACAAGCACCTGCTAATTCCTGTCACCTGCCAATTTCATTTTAGGACATTTGTCAAAAGTTGACATATGGGTCTTAAATTGAAGGCTACTTGGAAAGAGCTTATTAGAGGATTTTTGTAGAGCCAAACTACATCAATGGCATGAGCCCAATTGGATTAAGTGGGTGCCCCAAGTGGATAAGGTTGGAGAGTCTTGATAAGATTGGACTCTTTGGCGCCAATCTCTCTTTGCCCTTATCTAGTGTTGGTGCAAACTTTGAGATATAGGCTTGAGTTTTTATCTGATGTGATCAGATGACATCAATCAACTAATCAAATTTTTTTCAAAATTTATTAGAATTTTTTGACTGGTTGAATAATGTGGCACTGCGCAGCATACAGGGTCTATATAAACTCTTCTGCGCCTAGGGTTTTACGCTGAAGTTGTTTTATGCACCAAACCAAATATCTGCCACCCCCTCCCTTCTTCTCCATGTCCTCCCTACTCTCCTATTTCCCCTCTTCATGTCCAAGGAGTTGGACGTTCATCTGGTGCAAGAAAAAGACATGGTGATGCCTGGAACAGGAAGGCTGCAGGACATCTTCGAAAGGCTGCTGCTCCAACTTCAGAAAAAGTTCTGAAGCACTTCCAAATCAGATAGAGATCTGATTTTTGGAGAATAGATTTGTGAGGAGAAGATGTTATAGATCCTACCTAAGTAGATATCGGTAGAGGCTAGGAGTTTACGTGGCTACATCAGAACCTCGGGCTGTACTGAGATCATCTACAGGGTAATCAGATTACCCTTGAGATATGTCTATACTTCTCATACTTTTAGATTTAATTTTAGATTTTAAATATCAGATAATAAAATTAGATCTAATAGATATTAGATCTAAAATAGTGTAGGATAAAAGTTTTAAATTATTCTACCCCAGATTTGATGAAATCTGGAAGATCCTACAAAGGAAAAAGGTGGTTTTTTCCTTCAACTGGTATCAAAGTCAGGTTTTTGGCTCTATTTCAGATCTAATTTAGATCTAATTTTTATATTTATTTATTTAATATTTAAAATATTTTAGATATTATATCAGATATAATAAGATTTGAAATTAAAATATTTAAAATTAAATCTAAGAAGATCTAACATGCATGAGATGCATGACTAGACTAGGATTAGTTGAATCCATGAACAGTCTTAAGTTTTATGTTTTAATGAGATTAAAATATGAATTAAATTTAATTTATTTTTTATTTTTTTAAGATTATAAGTATTATAATCAGATTAGAAAATAAAAAATAAAATTTTAATTTTTTCATAAAATTGATCTGTTGCATGCCTAGACTAGTTGTAGAATTGTTCCAGTAACTTGTCTAGAATAGATTTAATTTTGAATAGTTTAATTTAAATCTTATTTTTTAGATATTACATGTGATGTATCAGATCTGAAAGCATGTTAATTAGATCAATTTTTGATACATAAGATGTATGCAAAGCATGTATTAGTTAGATCTTAAATTGTATATGAGATATGTAAATTTAGATCTAACTAGTTTTGTAGTTAAATTCATATTTCTGGTTAAGGTGTTCCTCATAGCCGTCTGGTCATAAGAATGAAATAAGATTTTAAGACCCCCTCTTCCCATTCAATGGGGTATTCTTATGATGTATAGGGGTGCTGCACGTTCATCCTTAATCAGAAATCAAAACTTACTTTTCTGTAAAATCCTAGATCCTGAAACTCTAGGATTTATTTTACATATTTTATTTATGAATCCAAACTTAATTAATAAATTAAGTTTATGAAACTAATTTAGTCTAAAATTGAGAATTTCAGATCTAAGATATTTTCATAAAATTGGGTTCGGGCTTGGGTAGCTCAATTAGGTCTAGCGGTTGATCAAACTGAATCAAGAGTTGGTTAGGTGGGATCATGATGAAGTGAATTTCAGTGCAGGGGTAAAACGATAATTTTAAAACTTTTTTAAAATTATAATTTTATAGTAGAAATTATTAATTAATCTAATTAATTAACATATATTAATCCTACACAAGGATCTAAATATGATATATATAGCATGTATTTAAATTTGAAATTTCAAATTCTACAGTAAATATTTTACTGTTATGTGTTCAGAACACATTACCTTCATTGAGGTAGTCGATCGCTGCAGTCTGATCATCATCGAAAAGGTCTTATTATTGCAATACAGCCACACAGTATGTCTGGCCTCCGTGGATCGTCCACACGAAGCTCCCGATCTGATCGGCTCCTCACGAATGCTAGTTCGTTGCAGAACCCTTTCGATGGTCGATGCTGATCGAACTCCTTCGATCGATGTCTGTCGACTCTTAGGATGCTCTAGATCATCAGCAGAAAAATTTGAGAGATTGATGAAGCTCTCTCTGAAGTTTAGTGGGCTCACGACACTTGTAGCTCACCTTCTCACTTTCCGAATCCTAGGCAGAAACCCTAGGGTACTCACAAAAGACCCTGCGCCCTTTCTCTCTTCTTTTCTTTTCTTTTCTTTTCTTTTCTTTTCTTTTCTTTTCTCACGCAGAAGGCCTTTCTCAAGCCACCCTTTCTCTCTCGGATCAGATATATACACACACGCCCCACCTTCTCTTTCCTTTTAAAATAGTGCAAGACAGCGTCTTTACAGCATTTTCACCGCGTGAGAGGATAAAGCTAGGTGGTTGCTCACTTGAATTCAAATCAAATTTGAATTCAAATGCCAACCAACCAATCTTTATCCACTCTTGGCATGAGAAGAAGGGGGCATGGGTTCTTTGTGCATGGAGAATTTACATGAGAAACTTTTTCTCGCGTAGAGAATGGGGCGCATAAAAGGATAAGGTGGCGCATGGATTAGTTGCCCATTCAAATTCAAACATTATTTGAATTTGAATGGCCAACCAACCTTATCATTATCCACACAAGTGGAGCACAAGGGAGGGCATGGAAAGGCTTCTGCATGGGAGAAAATTAATGAGAACTTGTTTCTCATGAATTCAAATAGGCGTAGGTGGGTGAGGTGGCGCAGAGAGATAAGTCAAAGGTGGTTTGAAATTTTAAACCAATCTAATTGAACCAACATTATCAAAATAGGTTAAGCACAATTAGACTAAGTTAAACCCAACACAATTAGGCTTAATTAGGCTCAATAAAATTTTAATCAAATCAAGAATTGACTAAGCCCAATCCCTGATCAGATCAGGGACCAAACCACCCGATGATTAGGTCAACTTTTAACCAAATCGATCCAACCCAGCTGAATCCAATTCAATTGGACTTGATCCAAAAATAATTACTCAATCAAATTGATTTAATTAGTGATCAAATCACTAATTAAACCTCTCATAAATATTGAGTCCAAATTTGATGAAAAATCGAACATCAAAGTCCATCGATATGAAACCTTGATCGAAGAGTCCCATACCAGTGGGACTCTTGACCCCGATACCCAAAATGTGTGGAACTCATGATCAGAGAATCCTGATTCTTGATTACAGAGTCTCAGACATGTAGGACTCAGAGTCCCCAAGTATTAGGACTCTTGGTCGAAGAGTCCCAATCCAGTGGGACTCTTCACCAGCCATCAGATCAGATAGGAACCTCTAATGTGTGTGACCCTGCAGGTTCGAACCTAAGCCGGTAGCACAGGAACCAATTCTTGTACTAATCGAAGTGATCATCTAGCAATGGTACCTGATGTCCAGATAGGTCAAATAGTTACAATCACAACACTCAGAACCTATGCGAATATGCTTACTGTATAATTCATCCCTTTTGACCCCTGTGTATAGGACGACTCAGGATTAAACTACCAACCCTAATCAGATCATCTGAATCGTGCTCAACTCAAACAGTCTTGTGACTTCTCATTAGGACTATCCTGGTCAAAGTTTTGCTAAATTGAAACACGACTATACACAGTTCCTTAAACTGGAGTGGTCAATCCCATCTTGACACATGCACCGACAAATCAAGTACTTGACTACACCCAGCAGCCTTCCGTCACTGAATTAGAAATTCAGATAGTTCAGTGCCTAAGTGCAGTGAGTTGCTTGCAAGTCACTGTAGCAGTCTCAGATTGGAGGGACAATTATATCCATATCCCATCGGAGCAAATCTTGACAGCAGAAAAAGCTCCAGAGTCGGTCATGTTCAGTACAGATATGCCCTTACATCTCACCTGTATGCCATACCAGTGTCTCCACACTCCTTGGTTAAGAGAACAACCAACCCATATGACACATAATGACCTATGCTTGATAAACATTATTGTCCTTGGTAACAACGTATCATTTGATCGCGAACAGGTTTAAGGACTAAATGACAAATCCTCCTTTGTCGAGTCTAAATAGTCCTAAGGACTTCACCACAACATAGAAGTTCATTAGAAGATGAAACAATTTGTGATTAAAAATATCAAAATAACTTTTATTAATTTATAATTCATATAGTAATACAAGAAAGAGCACAACTATCAATAGGCTGACGATTGGCTTTGGGACACTATTCCCAACAATCTCCCACTTGGCCTAAAGCCAATCGGTGCAGTATCTAATACCCATCTTCGATTTGAAGTCATCGAACTCCTTTACCGCAATGGCTTTAGTGAATGGGTCGGCCAGGTTCTCCTTCGATCGGTGTCTGCCACAGTGTGTTGTTTGGAACTCTTCTAGCAGACAGCCCCACCATTAAGGATAAAAATAAATCCCGACACACTCTTGCTGTCATCGTGATCAGACTGGAAACTGGAGTCTGTAAACCCTATAAGTCTCAAGTCTGATTCACCATAAACAAGGCACTGGTCCTTAGTATTTCTTAAATACTTCAGGATGGTTTTAACAACCTTCCATTGATTTTTCCCTGGATCAGATTGGTATCTACTTACTACCCCTAGTGAGTATGCCACATCTGGTCATGTACATGTCATGGCGTACATAATAGATTCCACTGTCAAAGTATATGAAATTCTACCCATACGCTCTCTCTCTTGAGGTGTTGTCAGATAATTCATCTTCGAGAGAAAAATTTCATGGCCTATCGATAGATAGCCTTTCTTGGAATTGTCCATACTGAACCTCTTCGGCATAGTATCAATGTATGTGGACTGGGATAAGCCAAGTAACCTTTTAGATCTATCCCTATAGATCCTCATCCCTAGAATGTAGGAAGCTTCTCCCAGATCCTTCATGGAGAACTGTGACGATAGCCAAATCTTTATTCCCTGTAATGCAGGGACATCATTCCCGATTAAGAGAATGTCATTCACATACAATACAAGAAATACCACTACTGGATAATTAGCCCACTTATAAATGCAGGGCTCTTCTCCATTCTTAACAAAGCCATACATCTTGATCGTCCTATCAAAACGTATGTTCCAACTCTAGGATGCCTGCTTAAGTCCATAAATAGACCTCTGTAGCCTGCACATCTTAGACTCATCTGTGGATGTGAATCCTTCAGGTTGTATCATATACACTTCTTTGTCCAGCTCTCTGTTTAGGAAAGCTATCTTCACATTCATCTGCCAGATTTCATAGACCAAATGGGCAGCTATCGCAAGCATAATCCGAATAGATTTGAGCATTACCACGGGAGAAAATATCTCGTCATAGTCTATACCATAATGTTGACGATATCTCTTGGCAACCAGACGGGCTTTATAGGTCTCCACCTTTCCGTCGCGCCCCTCTTCCTCTTGAAGACCCACTTACACCCTATGAATTTTACTCCTTCGGGTGGGTCAACCAATGTCCACACATCATTGACCTTCATGGACTCCATTTCGGATTTCATGGCCTCTAACCATTTCTCAGAGTTAGATCTCTACATTGCATCCATGTAGGTGATCGGATCCTCATTGTTTTCATCAAGCTCGACAGGATCATCGTCCCGGACCAAGAAATCATAGTATCTGTCCGGTTGACGTGGTACTCTACCAGACCGCCTTAAGGGTGCAGGAACAATGAGCTCCGGATTTGATCTAACCAAATCCGGTTCAGGTTCAACAACTTGTGTCGATTTTTTCACTTGCCGAACTTCCTCAAGTTCAACCTTAGAGGCAACAGTCTCTTCACCAAGGAACTCCTTTTCCAAAAAGATTGCCTTAAGGCTGACAAACACTTTTTGCTCATCAACTAGGTAGAAATAATACCCTTTGATCTCTTTTAGGTACCCTATGAAAAAATACTTGTCAGACCTAGGTCCAAGCTTGTCCGTAATTAAACGTTTAACATAAGTCAGACACCCCCAAACCCTGAGGTGCGAGAGTACTGGCTTACATCCTATCTATATCTCATAAGGCGTTTTGGTTACAGACTTACTCGAAACCCTATTTAGAAGGTAACAAGCTGATTCAAGCGCATATCCCCAGAGAAAGATCAACAGACCAGCAAACCCCATCATGGATCGAACCATGTCCAACAAGGTTCGATTCCTCCTTTCAAACACACCATTATGCTGTGGTGTTCCAGGAGGAGTCCACTGAGAGAGAATCACATTCTCTCCAAGATATGTCAGAAACTCATTGGAAAGATATTCACCTCCTCAATCAGATCGAAGAGTTTTAATACACTTTTCAGTTTGTTTATCTACCTCATTTTGAAATAGTTTGAACATTTCAAATGACTCCGACTTATGCTTCATTAAGTAGACATACCCATACCTCGATAGGTCATTTGTGAAGGTTATGAAGTAGAACTATCCACCTCTTACAATTGAGCTCATAGGTCCATATACATCAGAATGTATCAGACCCAAGAGTTCACTGGCTCACTCACCTTTTTCAGTAAAAGGTGATTTGGTCATCTTCCCAAGAAGACAGGACTCACAGGTTGGAAGTGATTCACAATCACCAATCTTCAAGAATTCCTTCTTGAGCCAATCTGTTTATCCTGTTCTTATTGATATGACCTAGCCTACAGTGCCAAAGATAGACTTCTGACATATTATCCATTCTAGGGCATTTACCGAAGATTTGAACTGTATTAACAGGCTATGATAGTAAGTAAATTTTATTATTTAGTTGTCCAACAAACATTGTAACACCATTCAAAATGATATTGCAAATATTTCTTTTTATTAAAAATTTATAACTATACATGGCCAATAGGCCTACAGAAATAATATTTAATAAAAAACTTGGATAATAGTGACATTCACTCAGAATTACATTACGAGAGTTGATTACAAGGCTCATGATTTCTAAAGCTAGAACTGAAACTTTGCTTCTATCTCCAACATTCAGGAATCTCTCGCCTTCATCAAATCTCCTACTGATTTACAGACCCTGCATCGAATTACAGATATGATAAGCGCTTTCGGTATCCAACACCTAGGCAGTAGTATCACAAATAAAAAAGTTGCAAGGTGTTATCATATAATTACCTTACTTCTTCTTCAGCCTGTTCAGGTCCAGGGAGGCAATGTATGGAGGATAGTTCCTCTTCCAGTGCCCCTGCTTCTTGCAAAAGAAGCACTCTGCCTGACTCTGGTCAAGCTTGCACTTCTTGGTCTGACCCTATGCAAATATCTCTGCATGCAGCTGCACCTTCTTATTATTCTTCTTCTTCTTCCCTTTCTTAAAGGATCGACGACCAGAAGAAGACCCTCCCACAACATTCATCGACTCCTTATGAAGCTGGTGGTTCTTCTCAAAGTTTTGCAGTAACCCCAACAAGCCATGGTAGTTCACTGCAGGTTTTGTCATCCGAAAATGAGTAAGGAAGGGGAGGAAGGACTTGGGCAAAGAATTAAAGATCGCATCCTTACCGAGCTGCTCATGCAAGGGAAAGCCCAGTTTACTTAGGTGCTCAATCATTTCGATCATGTACAATACATGATTAGTGACTGAGGCCCCATCCCTCATCTGAGCATTGAAAATGGCACAACTAGTTTTGTGCCTTTCAACATCATCAGGCGTGCCAAAGGAGTCATTCTACATTTGAAGCATCTCCTGCGGCTGGGCGTTCTCAAACCTGCAGTTGAACTCATCATTCATTGCCGCCAGCATTATGCACCGAACGGTGGTGAGGTCATTGAGCCACTTCTGATAAGTATCTCGGACCATCCCTCTAGCATTCGGGGCTGGCTCCTCAGGTGCCAGATCTGTTACTACATAAAGGATCTGTTCATGCTTAAGGATGATTTTCAATTTTTGATACCAGCTATTGAAATTAGATCCCATGAGCTTGTCATTATCTAATAATGACCGGAGCGATAGGGTAGTGGCCATAGCTGCATAAAAAAAAATCAGGCTTTTATTAGTACATAAATTATTAATACTAAAGACTTGAACTTTAGTCTAAAGTTTCTCCTAGTATTTTTATGAACTGGTAGCCTCAACTTCCAATTCAAAGAATTACTTTAATTCTTTAGTGGATACTAGAATCCACACAGACTACACACGAGTCCAACTTTGGCTGGTCAACCCATGTGCATCCATGGGTAGGTTCATAACCAGTTGTTTCTCTAAACAACTTCTAGTAATTGATTTTTGCCCCAGAACATAATCAGTAGGCTTTGGCCTCCACTGAAAAGATCTGGTTAGGTCCAACCATTAACATGACTTGATTTGATGAATCTGACCAATAAATGATCAAGCCCGACTTTGGCCGGCCAACCTGACCACCATTAAAAAGACTCAACCAAATGATCATATTATGAATGATAATTCCATTAGTCAATAAGTACCAGGCCTTTGGGCCTCCAGTGATTATTAAACTAATGGACTCATTATCACTCACTTAATGGAAGGCTATGACTTAGTTATCACTATAACTTAATCATTTTTAGGGACCTAATAATTTTTGAAGATTTTATTAAAGGATAGAAGAGAAGAAATTAATCAGCCAATTTCAATCCTCCCACTGACTTCACCAAGTCAGATTAAAAAGGATTTAATTAAAGTCGGCATTAGGAGCACCTAAATCAGTCACACTAATTTACCTAATGACATGGGTGAGCCCTAATCACCAAGTGATCTAATCAAAACTTAACTCACCAAGTTGGCCAGGTAAGTGAGATCAGTGGAAGGGATATGCCATTAACTCGTCAGAGATCGAATCAATGCGAGTAGCTCCCAGTTAAAAACCACTAGTTAGACTGCCGAACTTACCTTAGACACCAACCGGTTCATTAGTTTTAATTTGATCAACTTAGTAAATAGGGTTCCATCACGTAGCCATGAATTAAGTCCATCTTGGTCTAGTTAAAGACATGGATCCATTCAACTACAACTATTGGAGTTGAGTCTAGAGTGTCCTTGACCTAATCTAATTCAACTTTTGATTAGATTTGATCAATTACTCTAATTTAGTCTATTTCTTTAAGCTAACCTTAGGTCTAACCGAATTATGGACCTAATCCATCTAACCCATTGACCCATAAGTTTATACAATTGTCTTAGGTCTTAATTCATAATTCTAGACCAGCTAGACAACACTTAATTCTTTTTATTAAGTATTTGGGCTGATGGGTCAGGGTTTGGGATTTCGAAAATAATTTTCAAATTTGAAAGATTTTATTTTCTGTTCACCAAATGTGTTGACTCATTTCACAAACTGATCAGCATATTTCATAAACAGCAATCCTATTGCTAATTATATAACAAAAAATAACTCAATCAAAATAAATCATGAATATTTCTTTAGATCTAATCTAACACATTCATGATAAATTTTATAATTGAACCTTTATAATTAAGTCCTTTCACTGCTTCGTCTGCATGGGATATAATCGCTTGGTACCCCTACCGCCATAGGAGAACCCCATTGAAGGGAGGAGAGGGCCTTTAAACCCTACTTTTCTCCTATGATCGGACGACCATGGCAACCAACCCAATTAGACTACTTGCTACTTGGATCAAGTATATCTAAATATACCAATTTCAAAATTTAAATTTCAAATTTTAAATTTTAAATTTTAAATTTTAAATTATGAATTTTGAATTTCAAACAAATTTCAAATTTCAAATTTCAAATTTCAAATTTTGAATTTTGAATTTTAAATTTTAAATTTTAAATTTTGAATTTCAAATTTGAAATTTCAAACAAATTTCAAATTTTGAATTTTAAATTTTTGAATTTTGAATTTTAAATTTAAAATTTCAAATTTAAAATTTCAAACAAATTTTGAATTTTGAATTTTAAATTTTTGAATTTTGAATTTTAAATTTTAAATTTTAAAATTCAAATTTTGAATTTTGAATTTCAAAATCCAAATTCAGATTTCAAATTTAAACTTTTAGATTACTACTTAATCTACGCATGCAAATGTATATCATATTTTAGAACTGGCTCTGATACCATTTGAAGTGAATTTTAGTGTAGGGGTAAAATGATAATTTTAAATTTTTTTAAAAATTATTATTTTATAGTAAAAATTATTAATTAATCTAATTAATTAATATATATTAATCCTACATAAGGATCTAAATATGATATATATAGCATGTATTTAAATTTGAAATTTTGAATTCTACAGTAAACATTTTACTGTTATGTGTTCAGAACACATTACCTTCATGCAGGTAGTCGATCGCTGCAGTCTGATCACCGTCGGAAAGGTCTTATCATCGTAATATAGCCACACAGTATGTCTGACCTCCGTGGATCATCTACACGAAGCTTCCGATCTGATCGGCTCCTCACGAATGCTAGTTCATTGCAGAACCCTTTCGATGGCCGATGCTGATCGAACTCCTTCGATCGATGTCTGCCAACTCTTCAAATGCTCTAGATCATTAGCAAAGAAATTTGAGAGATTGATGAAGCTCTCCCTGAAGTTTGGTGGGCTCACGACACTCGTAGCTCACCTTCTCACTTTCCGAACCCTAGGCAGAAACCCTAAGATACTCACAAAAGACCCTGCGCCCTTTCTCTCTTCTTTTCTTTTCTTTTCTTTTCTCACGCAGAAGGCCTTTCTCACACTACCCTTTCTCTCTCAGATTAGATATATATACACGCACCCCACCTTCTCTTTCTTTTTAAAATGGTGCAAGACCACATCTTTACAGCATTTTCAACGCGTGAGAGGATAAAGCTAGGTGGTTGCTCACTTGAATTCAAATCGAATTTGAATTCAAATGCCAACCAACAAATCTTTATCCACTCTTGATGTGAGAAGAAGGGGGCGTGGGTTCTTTGTGCGTGGAGAATTTATACGAGAAAATTTTTCTCATGTAGAGAATGGGGCGCATAAAAGGATAAGGTGGCGCATGGATTAGTTGCCCATTCAAATTCAAACATTATTTGAATTTGAATGGCCATCCAACCTTATCATTATCCACACAAGTGGCGCACAAGGGAGGGCATGGGAAGGCTTCTGCATGGGAGAAAATTCATGAGAACTTGTTTCTCATGAATTCAAATAGGCACAGGTGGGTGAGGTGGTGCAGGGAGATAAGTCAAAGGTCGTTTAAAATTTTATACCAATCTAACTGAACCAACCTTATCAAAATAGGTTAAGCACAATTAGACTAAGTTAAACCCAATACAATTAGGCTTAATTAGGCTCAATAAAATCCTAATCAAATCAAGAATTGACTAAGTCCAACTCCTGATCAGATCAGGGACCAAACCACCTCAACGATTAGGTCAACTCTTAACCTAATCAGGTCAAACCCAACTGAATCTAATTCAATTGGACTTGATCCAAAAATAATTACTCAATCAAATTGATTTAATTAGCAATAAAATCACTAATTAAATCTCTCATAAATACTGAGTCCAAATTCGATGGGCAATCGGACATCAAAGTCCATCGATATGAAACCTTGATCGAAGAGTCCCAATCCAGTGAGACTCTTGACCCCGGTACCCAAAATGTGTGGAACTCATGATCAGAGAATCCTGATTCTCGATCATAGAGTTTTAGATATGTAGGACTTAGAGTCTTCAAGTATTAGGACTCTTGGTCGAAGAGTCCCAGTCCAATGGGACTCTTCACTAGCCATCAGATCAGATAGGAACCTCTAATGTGTGTGACCCCACAGGTTTGAACCTAAGCCGATAGCACATGAATTAATTTCTGTACTAATCGAAGTGACCATCTAGCAATGATATCCGACATCCGGATAGGTTGAATAGTCGCAATCACAACACTCAGAACCTACGTAAATATTGTTACTGTATAATTCATCCCTTTTGACCCCTGTGTATAGGATGACTCAGGGTTAAACTGTCAACCCTAATCTGATCATCCGAATCATGCTCAACTCAAATAGTCCTGTGACTCCTCACTAGGACTACCCTGGCCAAGGTTTTGCTAAATTGAAACACGACTGTACACAGCTCCTTAAACTGGAGTGGTCAATCCCATCTTGACACACGCACCGACAAGTCAAGTACTTGACTACACCCAGCAACCTTCCGTTACTGAATTAAAAATTCAGGTAGTCCAGTGCCTAAGTGCAGTGAGTTGCTTGCAAGTCACTATGGCAGTCTCAGGTCGAAGGAAAAGTTATACCCATATCCCATCGGAGAAAATCTTGACAATAGAAAAAGCTCCAGAGTCGGTCACGTTCAGTGCAGATGTACCCTTACATCTCACCTGTATGCCATACCAGTATCTCCACACTTCTTGGTTAAGAGGACGACCAACCCATATGGCACACAATGACCTATGCTTGATAAATGTTGTTGTCCTTGGTAACAACGTATCATTTGATCGCGAACAGGTTTAAGGACTAAACGACAAATCCTCCTTTGTCGAGTCTAAATAGTCCTAAGGACTTCACCACAACATAGGAGTTCATTAGAAGATGATACAATTTATGATAAAAAATATCAAAATAACTTTTATTAATTTATAATTCATATACTAATACAAGAAAGAGTACAACCATCAACAGGCTGATGATTGACTTTGGGATACTATTTCCAATTCATGAAAGCTAATAATTGACCAGCCTAATAGGATTAAGTCTGGGTCAAGGTCGAATCACATTTAGATGTGACTTGATCAAGTTAAGACCTAATTTGGCTCAGTGGTTAGAGTCTGGATTGTAAGCTAACCCAATTGGTTCTGGTTCGATAATTTGGTGTCTAAGGTAAGTTGGGCAGATGCGACCGACTAATTTTTAATTGGGAGCTACTCGACTCGAATGCGTTCTTGTCAAGTTAGTGGCATGTGCCTTCCACCGGTCTCACTTACCTGGCCATATATGTTGACCCAATTCTGATTTGAGGTAGCTAACAATTCGAGCTGACCCATGCCACTAGGTTAGTCATAATTGTTATGACTATATCAAATCAAGTTTAATGAGACCTAAATCAAATCTCCCTAAGAAAATATTAAGTCTAGGTCTTCCACCATTGTGAATGTGCGGGTCCTTCCCAGGATTGATTGTTCTTGATTGGTTACAGTAGCTCAGTTGCACCGAAAAGATGCAACCATGTCCATTAGGCATTGGATGCTATGAATTAGAGGATGGGTTGGGCTCAATATTCCAGATACGGTGAGGGACCCAATCAAGAATCTAGTTCGTGCAAATGGTGGGTCTAACTTAACTAAGGATTGGAGCAATATTCCAGACATGGTGAACTTCATGAATTAGAGACCAAGTTTTAGGTGCACCATGATTAGAGAATCATTGGACAAGAGTTGTCCACTCATCGGTTAACCCATCACCAATAATTGTTAGGTGAGGTGATGAGCCAGTTGGTGAGACCGCACCACCCACTAGAAATCACTGATCACGGAGATTTTCACATCTCTACCAAGGGAGTGTAGGGATCTGAGAAAATAGTGGGAGCCTAATTTGTTTAAAAATAAAACCCTTAAATAAATTGGTTAAGTCTGATTACAAAATCTAACTAGAAACTTTTCACTCTCTACAGAAAACATGTCTACCTCCAACCCCCTGACCAAAATATTAGACACCCACAGATTGACTGGATCCAATTTCAAAGACTGATTGAGAAACTACAGAATTGTTCTGGATTTTAAAAAATTGACTCATGTCTTGGACCAGGACCCACCTGCCATGCAAGCACATCCGATTGCTGAATAGAGAGCGTCTCTAGAAAAGTGGGCGGATGATAATAACAAAGCAAGGTACTATATGTTGGGGGCAATATCTGATGACTTGCAGTGCCAGCATGAAAATATTTTGACTACCCGCTAAATGTTGGCTCACCTACAAGAGTTGTTTGGTGAACAGAGTCACACGGCCAAGTATTAAGTCTGTCAAAAACTTTTTAAGGCCAAGATGCGTGATGGGCAGTCAGTCCAAGATCATTGTTTGACAATGATCAAAAATCTTAAGGAGCTTGAAAAACTTGGTATCATCTTAGACAAGGATTTTTAGATTGATGTGATCCTTCAGTCCTTGTTCGGTGCATATGGTCAGTTCATCATGAACTTCCATATGCATAAGATGCAGTGTACCTTGGCCGAGTTAATGAACATGCTGGTTGCGGCTGAGCTTTCTATGAAGGGTTCAAAAGATTCAGTTCTTACTGTGGAGCAGACTTCTTCCAAGAGAAAGTCTTTTGGAAAGAAAAAGAAGTCTACAAAGAAGCAGAAGGTGGATGGCAAGAAGAAGAAGATATGTCTACTTCATTACCTTTACCGATGATATATCTAGGTACGGGTATGTGTTTCTAATGAAACACAAGTCTGAAGCTTTTGAAAGGTTTAAAGAATTCAGACATAAAGTAGAAAAACAAACAGGAAAGTCCATTAAGGTTCTTCGATCAGATCGAGAAGGTGAATACCCTAGTCGGGAGTTCCTAGACTATCTTAAGGACAATGGTATAGTCTCTCAATGGACTTCACCTGAAATGCCTCAACTCAATGGAGATTCAGAATGGAGAAACCAGATCCTATTAGATATGGTCTGTTCCATGATGAGCTTCACGGACCTCCCTGAATTTCTTTGGGGACATTGTCTCATGACAGCAATATATGTATTGAATAGGGTTTCCTCTAAAATCGTTCCTACCATACCATATGAGATATGGCATGGTAAGAAGCCAAGTCTAAATCATCTCAGAATTTGGAGTTGTCCGGCTCATGTCAAGAGACAGCAGACGGATAAATTAGAGTTCAGGTCTTTTAGAGCTCGATTCATAGGATATCCTAAAGAGTCATTAGGATATTATTTTTATATTCTGAAAGACCACAATGTGATTATGAGTCAAAATGCTATTTTTTTAAAAAAATAATTTATTCAAGATGGTGGCATCAGAAGAATAATTAAGCTCAAGGAGAATGTCTCCCAAAAGCAACGAGCTAAAGAACTTGAGGAACCAAATCAATCAGAACTAGTCCTAACACAACCTCTTCCACCTCGTAGATCGACTAGGATTTCCCATCCTCCTGAAAGGTACTTAGGTACCATACAAGAGAATGTAGAGAAAATATTCCTCATGAGAAATGGGGTTCATGGTGATAATCCCAAGACCTATGATGAAGTGATATCAGATATCGACTCCGAGAAATGGTTAGAGGCAATGAGATCAGAAATTGACTCGATGCACTCAAACCAAGTCTGGACCTTGGTAGATCCACCTGAAGGTATTGTACCTATTGGGTGTAAATGGATCTTTAAGAGAAAGATAGATGCAGATGGGAATGTGGAGACATTCAAGGCTAGGCTCGTAGCGAAAGGTTATAGTCAGTGCGAAGGCATTGACTATCAGGATACCTTCTCGTCCGTAGCCATGCTAAAATCCATCCGCACATTGCTTGCTATTGCAGCCTATTTCGATTATGAAATATGACAGATGGATGTGAAAACAGCATTCTTAAATGGACATCTTGAGGAAGATATCTATATGGAACAGCCATTTGGTTTCACATCCAGTGATGATGATCACAAGGTCTGCAAGCTGCAAAGGTCCATTTATGGACTTAAGCAAGCATCTCGGAGCTGGAATACTTGCTTCAATGATGTGATCAAAATGTTTGGTTTCATCAAGAACGAGGAGGAACCATGTGTGTTCAAAAAGATCAGTGGGAGCATGGTTGTCTTTCTCGTATTGTACGTAGATGACATCCTCCTAATTGGGAATGACATTCCCATGTTGACCTCAGTCAAAGTATGGTTGTCTAAGGAGTTCTCTATGAAAGATCTAGGAGAGGCATCTTTTATACTGGGTATTAAGGTCTATAGAGATAGACCAAATAGGATGCTCGAACTTTCACAGAAGATGTATATAGAGGAGGTGCTAAAGAGGTTTAGCATGAGAAACTCCAAAAGAGATTTATTACCTTTTAGATATGGCATTCATCTCTCCAAGAAGATGTGCCCTAGCACACCTGAGGAGATTGAACGCATGAGCAAGATCCCTTATGCTTCGGCAATAGGGAGCCTCATGTATACCATGCTATGTGCACAACCTGATATAGCCCATGCTGTGAGTGTCACAAGCATATATCAGTCGAATCCAAGTGAAGAGCACTGGACTTCTATGAAATGTATCCTTAAGTACTTGAGAAGGACTAAGGATATGTTTCTAGTCTTTGGAAATGAAAAACTCCAGATTCAAAGATATACAGACTCAGACTTTATGTCTGATATAGATGATCGAAAGTCGACATCTGGGAGTCGTTCATTTGTAATGGTGGTGCAGTCAGCTGAAAGAGTTCCAAACAGATGGTGATTGCTGATTCCACCATAGAGGCAGAGTACATTGCTGCATCGAAAGCTGTGAAGGAGGCATTCTGGTACAAGAAATTTGCCGCAGAGCTTGGAGTGATGTCATCGATACCATACCTCTTTACTGCGACAATAATGATGCCATAGCCCTAGCTAAGGAACCAAGATCTCACCAGAAGTCCAAGCACATCGAGCAGCAATTCCATTTGATCCATGATTACCTCAAAAAGGATTATGTCGAGGTCAAGAGAGTCAACTCCACAGATAATATGGCAAACCTGCTGACTAAGCCATTGGGCTAGCAAAAGATCGAAGCCCACCTTGAGAAGATTGGACTTAGATATGTAGCCAATTGGCATTAGGTCAAGTGGGAGTTTGTTAGATGTGTGCCCTAGATGCCAGATTGGCTAACACATTTCTGTACAAATCTAAAGGTAAATTTGTAATTTTGACTATAAATCAATAAATGGGTTATTCTTCTATCACATTGTGTACATTGTGTCTATGATACATCATTTGAGTTAGTACGAATGTCAATTCATATTTTTAAGAGTTGAAAATTTAAGGCATGAATTTACATAACTAACTCATAAATAGCTCTTGACCATAGGATCATCACGAGGATGGTGATCGATCCAGAAAGTTGGTGTACGATCATTTTCTTAGGATAGATGTGTCTTGAGTCTACGGTGTGGAGACACTGGAGCGAGAGTATAGGTATTCATTGAGAACGAGAGTACTGAGCGTGACCATATCGAGCAGTCATAAAGAAGTCTACCTTCTCATCGATGACTAGCTCGATGCTGCAGTTGTGTGTCTAGTTCTTTGACCTGAGGTGCATCGACAGTTCATCTTGAGTGTGTTATAGTTTGACTACACCATAACTCAATCTCCTAGCCATTCAGAATTCTGAGGTGTATGTTGGCTGTAGCATATTCATTGTAGGAACTAGGTCGCACCAAGATGGGATCTATCAACCTCGGTAGATAAGAGGAGTAGTCCTATGACAATCGAAAGATCGAGTCCTTAAGCCCATAGCCATGGCAGAGTGAAATAATGGAAAAAAGAATTTTCATTTGGATTTCACATCAGACTCGGATCGATCGATTGATTCATATAACTGATGTTGGGTTTGATGAGTTCATCTTAACCCTAATTCAGTCGGAACTCATGATAGAGGAACTCAATCACACAAGTAGCTACACTGAGAGGTTCATCTTCAATTCTGATGGGTTGCCACTACATACTGCTAGGTGTCACTGGTAAATTTTGAAAGTAATTAGAATGATATTGATGATCGATCATTCTAATTGTCTGAATCAGAAGAGTTCTGGTCCATCAAAAAGAGTTTCGATGATGTCGATGATGAGATCATGACATGTCTCATTACCATACGAAATTGAATCTAACTGGATCACACAAATAAGGGTTAGGGTCTGGATGTCATCAATTGGGCTAACCCAATTGATTTGGATAAGATCTAATTAGGTTCAAAAAAATCGTGCTAGCATACGATTGAGCCTAACTTTCTCCTCATGTAATCTTTTCTATCTCTACTGAGCCAAATATGATTTGACTCATTCAGAGAACCTTAGGAAGGTTTTTCTCAGTCTAAATGAAGCTTGTCCAGCTCAAAAAATGCTTGTCTTAATTTATGAGATGAATTTAAGACAAGCACCTGCTAATTCCTATCACCTGCCAATTTCATTTTAGGATATTTATCAAAAGTTGACATATGGATCTTAAATTGAAGGCTACTTGGCAAGAGCTTATTGAAAGATTTTTGTGGAGCCAAATCACATCAAAGTGGGTGCCATAATTAGATTATGGTGCGAGCCCAATTGGATTAAGTGGGCACCCCAAGTGGATAAGGTTGGAGAGTCTTGATAAGATTGGACTCTTTGGCGCCAACCTCTCTTTGTCCTTATCCAGTGTTGGCATCAACTTTGAGATAGAGGCTTAGGTTCTTATCTGATGTGATCAGATGACATCAAGCAACCAATCAGAATTTTTTCAAAATTTATTGGAATTTTTTGATTGGTTGAATAATGTGGCACTGCACAGTATACAGGGTCTATATAAACCCTTCTATGCCTAGGGTTTTAGGCTGAAGTTATTTTATGCACCAAACCCAATAGCTACCACCCCCTCCCTTCTTCTCCATATCCTCCCTGCTCTCCTATCTCCCCTCTTCACGTCCAAGGAGTTGGACATTCATCTGGTGCAAGGAAAAGGCGTGGTGATGCCTGGAATAGGAAGGCTGTAGGACATCTTCAAAAGGCTGCTGCTCCAACTTCAGAAGGAGTTCTGAAGTACTTCCAAATCAGATAGAGATCTAATTTTTGGAGCATAGATTCATGAGGAGAAGATATTTCAGGTCCTACCTAAGTGGATTTCGGTAGAGGCCAAGCACTTGCATGGCTATATCAGAACCTCGGGCTGTGCTGAGATCATCTACAGGGTAATCAGATTACCCTTGAGGTATGTCTATACTTCTCATACTTTTAAATTTAATTTTAGATTTTAAATATCAGATAATAAAATTAGATCTAATAGATATTAGATCTAAAATAGCATAGGATAAAATTTTTAAATTATTTCACCCCAGATTTGATGAAATCTGGAAGATCCTACAAAAAAAAAAGGCAATTTTTCTCTTCACGGACATGTGTGTGACTGCGAGCAACCAGTAAGAATCTTTTTTACCATATCTCTCAGTAGTGATGATTGTCGATCCATGCTCAAGTATCAAGTTCTGAACTCAGATTAGAAGTAGATCTGATCTACTGCTCATATATATACATGTAGATTTTATCTTTTAATTTTTTTAGATTTTATATGCAACATATCATATCATAGATCATAGAGTAGGTTAATTTATTGATCTGATCATATGTATATTAGATTAATAAGATTAATCTAGTTGCTTTTCACTATAATTTATTTTGAAAATTTTTGAAATATATGCATGAAATCACCTATATTTTTCAACATTATAGGAAGATTAATTAGCGATTGATTGTTAATTAACTCAATTTGATTGAGTATTGAAGTTTGAATTAAATCAAATTGAATTAGATTCATTATGGTTTGACCCGATTAGTTTATGAGATGACCTAATTGCTAAGGATGTTCGATTTTTTATTCAAACTCGATTAATTTCTAATTTGATTAGAATTTAATCGAAACCTTTTATTATTTAATTATATCAGATAATCTAATTGGGTCTAATCTAATTTAGTTGGATCAAGAACCTAATTAAATAAGAACACATGTTTAAATTCAAATATAATGAGAACACCCTTTGCACCGCCTTTCACTATGCCTATCTTTTCTTCAAGTGTGAAAGAGGTTTCACATTGAATTTTTTGTGCCCAAAAAGTATGTGATGCCTTCTTCTATCCTCTTTGTATTAGAATTTTGCTGGATTGAGTTTGAGTTCAAATTGGTTTGAAATCAAACTTAAATCAAGAGTCCAAATTTTGTGGGACTCTTCCAAGCCACCGACCAGCCTTCTTTCTCACATATAAAATAATTTTTTGCATGGGTTTTTTGCACCAATTTGAGGTTTGTCGTGCCCTCTTCTGAGTCCTTTAGATGTAGATTAATTTTGGTTCAAAAAATAATTCAAATTTGATTTGAATTCATGATAAGATCATACCTTATTTGAACCTAAACCAAATTATCCAAACTCTTCATAGGACGCCACTTTAAGAAGGGCTGATTTTTGGTGCACCATATCAGATCAGATTTGGTGTGAGAGAACCTCAGAGAGGGAGAATGAAAAATCATAGAGAGGGGTGGGCATTCATGCATGAGAAAAAGAGGAAGAAGGTTCCTTTTTGGGGCATGACATCTGTGGGACTTCTAGGATTTCCTAGTTCTAGCTTTATGAGAGAGAAAAATAAAAAAAGTTTTATTTTTCTTCTTTCACACCATCTCCTCCTTGAAAAGCTCTATCTTCTAATCTAGAGGTATCTATTTGATCGAAAGAAAGGAGTCTCCATCAGTCATTCAGATCTTTCATCGCGAGCTAGCACTCCTGAGAAGAATCATCTGTTTGGGACTTCGAGTGGACTATCTGTAGAGATCGAACGTACTGTGCAGCTGCTCAATATCAAAAAGAACCTCCTACCATGTCGGTGATCATTGACTCATGATCAAGTAATAGGTTCTGAACTCATCGGATCAGATCTAATCATTAGATCTAATTCAGGGCATCGATACGATTTATGCAGTCTTTTCTTTCAGATCAAATTTTTTTTGTATATTATTTTTATGTCATAAATCTTTAGAAAGATAGTTTAGATCTAATCTAAAATATGTGTAAGAGATTAAATAGTTTAATCCACTGCATCTGCTATAAAAAATTTAAAAAATATATGCTTTGAACTACCTATTTTCCAACACCATGTGGATCCTTATCCAACCACCCATCAGTCTAGCATATATTTTGTAGCATGTGTTGACAAGTTATGGCATGGAAGAGGGAGATTGTGAGGGGCACATGTGCAAAACTCATGAAGAGTCGCCTAAGAGTCCTACTTTAAGGCAAAAGAAGGCTCATCTCAAACTGATTTTGGGTGTCTATTTATATCAGATAAGCTCTAAAAAACCTCCATTTACACATGGCAAAACCATAGGTTTTTTTAATTTAAAATTGGGATGCCATAGGCTTCTTTTCTTGGATGCACATGTGAGAGGTTGTGAAACGATGTATGTGTTCCCAAAGAGACTTTATCAAAAAGTCTCTTGAATTTTAATATGCCAATTGACATGGTCATTGGAACACATGAAGAGATGCTTCACACGACCCCTCTTCAAATATAAATAGAGGTCAGCAGATGGGAGGAGGGCATTTGAATCAATTCAGCCTTCTTATTCTGTTAAGACAAGAAACTCTCTCCCTCTCTTTTTTACACCCCTTGCCTTTTAGGACAAGCCCTTTTAGCCCAATCTAAGCCTAATTAGATTTAGGACAAGGCTCTAGAAGAGTCTTAAAAGAGTTAGTCAAGTTGCCAAGAAGCCAAAAGGAGATCTAAGTTAGGTTCGAGAAGCAGTTCAACCAAACCGAGTTAAGGTGCACTCGAGTCCAGCATTCGGGTTCAAGAAGGAGCATCTCTTTGAATCAATTTCTGTGTGGGTCCAGCATTCGGGTTCAAGAAGGAGTATCTCTTTGAATCAATTTCTGTGTGGATCACCAGTTGGAGGGTATACAATTATGTACCTATGGAAATATTGGAAATAGCGATTGAGATATTTATATGATTATATGCTTCAATTCATTATAGTTTATTAATTTGATTGAATAAATCATGGGGATCCTTGGATTTAGGATTTTAGGTGTTCTTGGATTTCATAAATAATTTTGAAATCTAACCTTTTGCTGCTTTACCTAAATCTAATAGTAGTATCAGAGCATGCTTTGATTAGTTCAATCAAATTATATTATTGGCTCCATAATCAAGGGTTTTAATATATTTATGTATTATGCAAATTAAACCCTAAATTTGAAATGCCATGTCAAGTACCATGTTTCATATGTTTTAATATTATGAATTGCTACATTAATTATGTTATTATTATATATGAATTCTTAGTAGCTTAGTATTTTTTGGGAACATAGTAAAGGCCATCCTACCATAGAGAACTATGGTGGAAGGGGTATTTGTATGAATCAAGAAAAGGAATCATGAAAAGATGATTGATATGCTGAATATATGTCATGAGTTGTAATGCATCATATGAAATGCTATAATTAGAGTATAAATGCTATATGATTGGAATGTGCATGAGATCATAAAATACTCATAAAAATTATATTAAGTTGTAGTGATAGCAACTGTGGGTTAACCAGATCTTGATCAGTTGATCAATTGGTGTCTAGGAAAGTGCTAAAGATGATTATTTAATTAGATCAGTTTGCTTATCTAACCAACTTATTAGTATCTAAGGAAAGCTATGGAGAGTCTCCCACCTACTTATCTGACCAATTTAGTTAAGCGATCATGAAATTGAAAAATCCTAATATTGAAAACACTACTTGAGGCCTTCCTTCATGCTAGGATAATTTTATGCCTAGAACCATAGTAAGTTTGTTATGCAACTACAAGACTTTGCTATGGAGACTGATGTAAATATATCTTGGTGCATTTAACTGCTTATGGCATATTTGAATATGTTGCTTTATTGTGCAACCACAAAAGTAACATTATTCAAATATGGCTATAAAAAAATGAAGGGCCAAACTTAACTAAGATATTATAATTTGTTATGTAACCACAAGGTTATAATTATCTTAGAGGCAAGTGTTCTATTGAGAATTACATAGATGCAATTGGAAAGGGTGTTCCCTACTCTCGAACTCATGAATATTTGTTGAATAACCATAAGGTATTTATGAAAAATAAAGATCTCAACCCCACTATGGAAACCAAGTTAGGGTTTCTCGCCTATCATATATGAGGGGTATGGTAGATGTGATAAAATAGTAAAAGACAAAATTAGATTTAAGTCCTCTTCTAATTATGCTTGTCATCATGAGTATTTGCTTCTATGTTATTCTTTTTTTAATGTAGAATATTTATGCATAAATGGCATCTTCATTTTCACTATGTAAAATTTTTGGACATAAATAAATTGATCGGTCCTAACTATGTGAATTGGTTGAGAAATTTGAGGCTTGTACTTAAAAAAAATCTCCTATATCCTCGACACTCCAGATTCAGGGTCGATCAGAGAAGATGCTACCAAGGAGAAAAGGGCCACATTCAAAATGTGGTAGAATAACAGTATGACCGTCAAATATTTATATTGGCCTCTATGAGTAATAAACTATAGAGGCAACATAATTGCATGGACTCTTAATCCATATTTCTCAACTTAAAAGAGTTGTATGGAGAGGAAAGTAGAACTACTCGATATGAAATATCGAAGCAGTTATTCCATATCAGAATGAGTAAAAACTTATCTGTGCAAGCCCATGTTTTGAAAATGATTGACTTAATCACATGATTAGGTCAATTAGATTTTGTTATGGATAGAGAGCTTTCTTTGGACTTGATCCTACAATCACTCTCCAAATTTTTTTCATAGTTTGTCATTAACTACCATATGAACAAACTGAAAATCACTTTGTCGGAGCTGTTAAATATGTTAAAGACAGCTGACAGTCACTTCAAGAGTGACAAAACTCATCTTCTTCTAGTGGATAAGAAGAAGATGGCAAAGTATAAGGGTTCAAAGAAAAATAGAAAGCTGAACCCTAAAGGTAGCAACTTTAAGAGAAAGAAGGCAAAGAAGATCTTCAAAGATGATACCCACATTCACTGCAGCAAGTGGAAACACTGGAAGAAAGATTGCAAGAGTTATCTTGCAAGTGTGAAGCCAGATGCCAGTGGAGCATCTAAAGATTTGTACATGATACAAACTAGTTTTTCATTAAATGCTCCAACTTCTAATTCATGGATATTGGATACTGCTTGTAGGTCTCATATATATAAATCATTGTAGGAACTACAAAAAATTAAAAGTTTGAAAAAAGGTGACTTCAGCTGTATGGAGCTAATAGAGAATCCATTCAAGCAGAAGCAGTTGGCACCTATTATTTATTTATAAATAGGGCAAGACCATTGTATTAAGAGATTGTTATTATATGCCCAATGTCATTAAAAATATTATCTATATACCAATGTTATTGAAATTGAAAGAATAGTGCCCTACAAGCCAATCACATGGGGATGCGAAGAGATTTTTCTGTGATATGTTTCTACTCATTTACATGACATTAGTTATTTTTATTTATGAAGTTTTATATTTTATCATTTGCTGCATCATATTTTTATGATTATGATAAATCTCATAGATTAGGACAATAATTTTAGGGCCATAATGAGATCATATCAATGAGATCTAAAATCTTGATAGCTCCAATCTAAAATATTTTCAATCATTGGATTATTGAGTCGGAGATCGATGATACCAGTAAGACTGGTATATCCTATGTATGCTCAACGGAGAAGGTGGTTGATCTCACAATCACTTGTGTGATGATACTAATATAAGGATATAGGTGCTCATTAGAGAATAAGTTCACTGAACTGATCCGTAAGAAAAATATCTAATGGAGCCTTATAGCATATTAACAGATGGTTCTTCAGTGGGAGTGGTGCATATAATCTTTTGATCTGAGATCATCATGGTACCTTATGTACATGGATCCTTACTTTAGTTTATTTTCTAGCACACCACTTTAAGATGTGTATAGGATATTCTGGATATGACGAAGTATATATGAAGATTGTGAGTGGTCAAAAAGGAATCGGTCACTCTTTATCCAAAGAGAGAACATCCTATGTGATCTCATAGGATGATGACTCTGAGAGTCTTTGGCCAGAGCAGGGATGAACAGTAGAAAAAATTTTTACTAGTTCATCAATTGAGTCATCATCATCGGATCGAGATACATATGGATAGACATTTGAGCTTGACATATTTTCATGACCATGGTCTTTCCAGGATGTTGTGTGATCGAAGGATTGAATTATACGATAATTCACCATGGAAGGATAATTTTAGTATTTTCATCAAATTTTAAATCTTTCAATTAGTCATGACATATTGCTAGACATCAATCTTAACTTGTGGACTCATCAAAATTAAAAGAGTTTAATTCGAGAATCAATTAGGAAGAGTCTTAGTTGATTGAGACTCTTGAGCTGACCTAATCTAATTGGATTAGGGTTATATCATGAGTCTGGATCCACTGCTGGCTAGATTTGAAACTCAATAGATTACACACAATAAAAATTTGGCCTTGATCCAATCTATTTGGACTTATTATAAATCCAATGGGTTAATTGAATTGCTAGCTAATCCAAGTTCTCAATTAAGTTCAGTGCAAATGTGTTTGTGCTAAACCTTATCTTGTTGCTTTGACTTAATGTGATTAAGTTTGAACTATCTAATTAATAGGTGGTTTATCTGATTTTTAATGAAAGAGTTTCATGTGAATAAACCTCCTCCACACCATATCCACACACACAAAATATATCACACCCATTTAATTTATGGTGTTAAGAAGGAAGAGTCTTTCTTAATAAAGTCTCTTAATTTTCTTACCATGTTTCACACATCCCATTAATTTGTATGCCAGCAGATAGCACCTTGGGATGACATGGGCATGGAAGAGGAGGAGTCCTTCTCTGAGAAGGAACTCCATGCCAAATTTATTTGGGACGTCCCCCCTTTTTGTGCAAAGAAATGGAAGAGTCCATTTCATGTCAAACTCTTAATTTCTTCCATTATTTCCATGCATTCTTTTTAATTCCTCATGTCATGGGATGGCCCTTGGGATTATGGGCATAGATAAGAAGGAGGAGTCTTTCTCTTGAAAAGAAATTGAACGCCACAAATTAAATGGATGCCACATATATACGTGACATATGGAAGAGTCTTAATTGTTAAGAACTCTTGAATTCTTCCACCATTTCCTTTTCTACGCACCATAAGATGGCATTCTGATTTTTTAACATAGAGGAAGAGTTCTTCTGTAGATGAAACACTTCTTATTCCATGCCATTATGCTTTAGTTTCCATGCAAAAATTAATTTGGTGCGTGTAATGAATAAGGGATGCCAAGAGTTGGCGACCCTTGGGAATTATGTGGCGCCCCTTCAAACCTTATATGTGCCCCATAAGATGAGAAAAAGTCAAAAAATATTTGAAGTGAAAAAAACAAGGAAAAGGGAAAGAAAAATAGAAAGGAAGAGAGAGAGAAAAAAGAAAGCATGAGATGCTTGTCTAAAAAATTAGATTATTCATGTGTTGAACTTATAATCTGATTTGTGTGTGGTGAGATCTTTTAAGAAAAAGTTCTTAGAGAGGTCCTAGTAGAGGTCTTGAAGGCATACATGCAATGGTGTAATCCGTTCTTGCGAAGGACGATTGGCAGCAAGCTTGCGAAGAAGGCTGCAGCACCATGACGAATTAAGAAAGGCCCTGATCAATCCTGTGTGGATCACCATTGGAGGACTTCTACTTTGGAGTCTCGTAGAGATATCAAGATTATCAGTTCATGATCTTTGTGTTGGTATATGGCTTTTGATCTTCTCTTATTATATATGCTTATGTTATTTGATTGCAATCATCAAGGTGTTCCTAGGACTTTTGTGTTCCAGTAGTCTAGTTTAAATCTTAAACTTATTTTCAATTATTGAATGTAAGTAAAAATTTTTGAAATTTATATTCTACTACGTCACTGAAATCCAACAGTGGTACCAGAGCCATCCTTGATTGATTCAATCAAATTTTATGTTATTTTTTTGATATGGATTAGATCCAGTTCAAACTATATCAAAATCAAATTTTTTGATTGATGTTTTGTTGATGTTCTTGATGTATTTTTATAAATGATAAATGTTATCAATCTATAATCGAACCTTGGATATAAAATTTTATGATCTTTAGACTTATGTGACAAGTTTAAGATTAGATCTCATAATCTAATTTTTGATAGAATTGAAATCCAATGTATGTAATGTGCGGAGCCTTGGAATGCTACATATGGATGTACACTGTCAAGATTTAGGATTTTTGTATTTGATGCATTTATCTAAGATTCAAGGGCCGACCACTATGTTATTGGGCACTCACCATTGTGGGTCAACCATCTTGATTATTGCCCGAGGTATGAACGGAACCGAAAAAATTTGGTCATGGAAAGGAAGCATCAAACATGGATTAGGATTTTTGCTGGTGGATTTGTTTAACTATAATTCATTGATCTAAAGTATTTAGAATTAATGATTATCGATTAAAACATATTTATAGTTCTATTTTGATTAGAAATTATGTTTAATTTAGGTTAATCAAATTATCATTTACCTAATTGGATTAGGATTTGAGTCGTGGTTAACCGAATCTATGCTAACCTAATTGGATTAGGGTTAATCTAAGAATTGATCAATCTAACTCAAATGGATGATAAATGATTGACTTAAATTTAAACTTTGGATCAAGAGTTGAATCCGAATAAAAAATCCTAGTCGGATCCTATGACCATAAATTTAAACATTTTTATTGACATGTGTATGAATGATATCACAATGATAATAACATGAGTAGTTTGTTATAATATTTTATAATTATTATAAAAATACATGTTGTATAGTTATGGACTATGGAATATTTATGTGATAGATGTATGCATGAATGTTTTAATGTTAGCTAATTATATTAATGCATCTGCAAGAGTTGCAATAGGGGTTGGGTGCTCCTGATGCATTGTATTATTAGTTAAACCTTTCTTTTGTATGTTTCCAACTGTTGATTAAGATTTTTATATATTGATGTAAAATTATAGAAAAAAATTATTTGAGAATAGATGGTGTTGGGTATAAAATACCCCCCAGCCGAAGTTCGTGACAGGAGTGACCCTCCGGAGATTCTACCGACTTCCGACCTTCGGCGACATCTTTCCGAACCTCTCTGGCGGCCGAGCCTCTGCAACACTCCCAAGTTTTGCCAACGGATAAGCCCCCACCAGCGTCGACCGGATTCTTCATGACGGACGGACTCCACCCAAGTTTCCACGATGATCGACCACCTTCTAGACTGCATCCGGACTCCTACGGGAGTCGGACTTCGTCCCCGACTTCAATTGCAGGTAGACTTCGTCTGGACTCCTACGGGAGCCGGACTTCGTCCCCAACTTCAATTCCAAGTAGACTTCATCCAGACTCCTACGGGAGCCGGACTTCATCCCCGACTCTGACTGCACGAAGACTTCATCTGGACTCCTACGGGAATCGGACTTCATCCCCGACTCCGGCTGTAGGAAGACTTCGTCCGGACTCCTACGGGAGCCGAACTTCATCCCCAACTTCAATTACAGGTAGACTTCATCCGGACTCCTACAGGAGTCAGACTTCGTCCCCGACTTCAATTGCAGGTAGACTTCATCCAGACTCCTACGGGAGCCGGACTTCGTCCCCGACTTCAATTGCAGGTAGACTTCGTCTGGACTCCTACAGGAGCCGGACTTCATCCCCGACTCCGGCTGCAGGAAGACTTCGTCCAGACTCTTACGGGAGCCGGACTTCGTCCCCGACTTCAATTGCGGGTAGACTTCGTCCGGACTCCTATGGGAGCCGGACTTCATCCGGACTCCTATGGGAGCCAGACTTCATCCCCGACTTCAATTGCAGGTAGACTTCGTCCGGACTCCTACAGGAGCCAGACTTCGTCCCCAACTTCAATTGCAGGTAGACTTCATCCGGACTCCTACGGGAGCCAGACTTCATCTCCGACTTCAATTGCAGCTAGACTTCGTCCAGACTCCTACGGGAGCCGGACTTTGTCCCCGACTCCGACTGCAGGAAGACTTCGCTCGGACTCCTACGGGAGCCGGACTTCATCCCCGACTCTGGCTGCAGAAAGACTTCATCCGGACTCCTACGGGAGCCGGACTTTATCCCCGACTCTGGCTGCAGGAAGACTTCGTCCGGACTCCTACGGGAGTCGGACTTCATCCCCGACTTCAATTGCAGGTAGACTTCATCCGGACTCCTAAGGGAGCTGAACTTCATCCCCGACTTCAATTGCAGGTAGACTTCGTTCGGACTCCTAAGGGAGCCGGACTTCGTCCCCGACTTCAATTGCAGGTAGACTTCATCCGGACTCCTACGGGAGCCGGACTTCATCCCCGACTCCGACTGCAGGAAGACTTTGCCTGGACTCCTACAGGAGCCGGACTTCATCCCTGACTCCAGCTGCAGGAAGACTTCGTCTGGACTCCTACGGGAGGACTTCGTCTGGACTCCTATGGGAGCCGGACTTCATCCCCGACTCCGACTGCAAGAAGACTTCGCCCGGACTCCTACGGGAGCCAAACTTCTGCCCTAAATTTCTGTTGTAATTAGATCTCACCACGAACTCCTACAAGGGCTAGACTCCGAGCTTTTACTGCAAGCGACTCACTCCGAGTTTTCGCTGCAAACGATCTACTTCAAATTTCTACCACGAGCGGCCCGTGCCAGATTCCCACCGTAAGCCTTCACCCGAGTTTCCATTATGGATGAATTCCTTTCGGATTTCTGCTGCAGACAGGCCTTGATCGAGATTCCTCGATAAATGATCCCCATCCGGACTTCTACGGAGATCGGACTCCGACTGAACTTCTATAAGCGGGCAAATACCGTGCTCACGGAATCCAGTAGCTGGACCCCTCCGATGGATGAACCTCTCCAGCACCATCCGGCATCCACCATCGGTCGACCCTCTGTCGAAGTCTGTGCTAAATCGAACTGCATCTGCGGAAAGCCTCTGACCGAGCTCCCACGGCAAGTGGTCCTCGCCTGCAGCCTTAACGCCCAAGGCACCCAACAGGATTTGCAACATCCGAACTCCTCTCGGATGGATGGCTACCTTTCTTCGCCAGGCACCTCAACCAAACTTCAGCCAACAGGCTCGAACCCCCTGGCAGTCCTCAGTAACGGCCATGACTCTGCTCCGCTTCCTGCGACGAATCCCACGAGGCTCCATCACTCCCTGGCAGGCCTCAATAACGACCACGACTCTGCTCCACTTCCTGCGATGGATCCCACACGGCTCCATCACCCCCTGGCAGACCACAGTAATGGCCACGACTCTGCTCCACTTCCTGCGATGGATACCGCACGGCTCCTCCACCCTCTGGTAAGTCGCGACAACGGACGCCGCTCCACTCCCCGCAACAGACTCCATGTGGCAGGTCCCGATGATGGCCACGATTCTACTCCACTACTCTTCACAACAAACTCCTCCTGACCCCGAGCGGCCCACTGCCAGACGGTTACAAACATCGCTATCAGTCTATTGCACCCTCCGCCTATAAAAGGGGGACCCCAGATACGTTATTCTCTAAGCTCTAATTTCTATCCCAAAACTCTACTAAAATTTTCATTCGAGCACTCCATTCTTGTTGAGGCAGAGAACTGACTTGAGCATCGGAGGGTCTTGTCGGAGCACCCCCAACTCTGGTTTAGACTTCCTTTGCAGGTCCCGACGGCGACCGCGACTCCCTCGACTCCAGCTTCTCCGACGCAGACAGATTTTTGCACCAACAGGATTGATGCTAGAGGAAGGGTGCTGTGTCTTCGCAGTACCCTTGTTCTTAAAAGAGCGCTCAATGGGACTGCCTCCGATCATCTTTTCCAAAGTCCACTCCTCCTTCCCCCACTAGGTCTTCACCCGATGCCTCCCCGCAAAGCATCCATGCGGCGATCCACGACCTACGTGGCCAGATCTCAGGCTCCGGCCTCACCTCCAGTTTCTCAGCCTCCTCCCCCTCCTCCGACAACGACGGTTGGCATGGAGCAATTCGACCTACCGGTGCAGCAGGTCAGAGGCCTCACTGAAGCTGTGCAGGCCATACAACAGTAGTAGCAGCTGCAGGCATCAATGCGACTGGAGAGAGCATCACCAGAACTTCAAAATTTGGTGGTAGGATGGGCCACTTGGGCCAGCCACCCTATCTTTCTCGAAAAGATGAATACGAGGGTGGAGAGCCCTCAGTCAGATCACGATTCCACCCCTGGAAGATCTCTACCTCCATTCTGTCAGAAGACCCTCGAGACCTGTAATCGAGAGGATTTCCTAGACCAGAGGCTCCAGGAGATGAACCGACAGATCGAAGAACTCCGCCACGCTCCCCCTGCTTATGGTGAGGATATTTGTACTGACCCTCCCTTTTCTCAAATGATCATGCAGGAATCGATCCCGCCGAACTTCAAGCTCCCTCAGTTTGAGAGCTACGATGGAACTTCGGACCCAGTTGACCACCTGGAGGCCTTTCAGACAATGATGCTGCTTCATGACGCGCCCGACGCCATCCTGTGCCGAGCTTTCCCATCCACCTTGAAGGGAGCGGTGAGAAATTGATACTCGACGCTGAAGCCGGGTACCATCTTTTCCTTTGATTAAATGAGCCACTAGTTTGTGGCTCATTTTGTTAGCAACCGGCATCCCCAGAGGGGTTGGAGTCCCTCATCAACATCAAGCAAAGGGAGGGGGAGTCCATTCGGGCTTACATCAACCATTTCAATATCGCCGCATTGGAGGTCCAAAACTTGGACCAATCGATCATGATGGCCACTCTGAAAGGCGGCCTTCAGAAGAACGACCTTCTATTCTCCCTGAAAAATAAGTACTCCAGGGATTTTGCTGATTTGTTGGCTCGGGCTGAGGGGTACGCCCGAGCAGAAGAAGCCTTCAAGATGAAGGATGAGGAGACCGCGAGAGAGCGGCAGGCGGGAGACTCGAGTAAGCCCGCAGTCGAGAAAGGGGCGAGAGAAGCTCGACCGCATTCTCGGACTCCCTCCGGGCACAAGCGCACCCAGACTCCTCCCCGAGCGCGCAGACAGAGAAGCCCGGAGCACCGAGTCCACCGGGGGTCTCCCCCAGGGAGATTTTGCAGCTATGCCCCCCTCAACGCATCGAAGACCCAGGTGCTGATGGAAGTCAGAGAGCAGCTCCCAAGACCAGAAAGGATGCGCACGCACCCCAAAAAGTGTAATCCTAATAAGTTCTGCCTCTACCATCGTGACCACGGCCACGACACGGAAGAATGCATTCAGCTCCGAGATGAGATTGAGGAGCTCATCAGATGAGGTCGGCTCGATAGGTTCATTCGACGCCGGCCTGAGGGTAGAGAGGATCGACCAAGGGCCCTACCGCAGCCTGAACCGTCGAGGAGGGAAGAGCAGCCCGGGGATCGGCCTCCAATTGGGATCATCAACTCCATCTCTGAAGGACTTTGACAGGAAGCAGATCTTCTACAGTCCTGGGATTTGAAAAATTTGTAAATGTATTGCGAACGATCCCGCTTTAAATCAAGATTCCTTTCAGACTTGCACATCTTTCCTTTTTTGGCATAGACTTGTAACGATAGGGGACGACCCCATCGGACAATGAAAACAAACCCTAATGTGGGCAAAGTTGAAAGTCCGGTTACTTTTAGACCGGATGGGGGGAGAGGCCATACAGTGCCCATATGCGCCCCCACAATCATGTTAGGGACAGGAGGAGAACCTCGCCCTAACATGAGCAAGGTCGAAAGCCCGGTTACTTGTAGACCGGATGGGGGGAGAGGCCATACAGCACCCATATGCGCCCCCACAGTCATGTTAGGCACAGGAGGAGAACCTCGCCCTAACATGATCAAGGTCGAAGGCCCGGTTGCTTTTAGATCGGATGGGGGGAGAGGCCACACAGCGCCCATATGCGCCCCCACAGCCATGTTAGGGACAGGAGGAGAATCTCTCCCTAACATGAGCAAGGTCGAAGGCCCGATTACTTATAGACCGGATGGGGAGAGAGGCCACACAGTGCTTATATGCACCCCCACAGCCATGTTAGGAACAGGAGGAGAACCTCGTCCTAACATGAGCAAGGTCGAAGGCCCAGTTACTTGCAGACCAGATGGAGGGAGAGGCCATACAGCGCCCATATGCACCCCCACAACCATGTTAGGGACAGGAGGAGAACCTCGCCCTATCATGAGCAAGGTTGAAGGCCCAGTTACTTGTAGACCGGATGGGGGGAGAGGCCACACAGCACCCATATGTGCCCCTGCAGCCCTGTTAGGAACAGAAGGAGAACCTCGTCCTAACCTGAGCTGAAATCGATCACATCAAAAATAGGGGAAGAACCTCGTCTCGACACCAATTAAGGTCCGACCATTCGAGACCCGGCAAGAAAGAAGAAAACCTTCTCGACGACCCTTCTACACTATTACGACTCCGTAAAAAGCTAGGGAGAACCCTTGCCTAAAAAAAAAAAAAAAAAAGGAGGGAAATGTGAAGGAACAGCGGCAGGCTACCCCAACAAAAAATGGAGGCCGAACTATACTAAAAGCACAAAGGACCTCATCTCCATGAAGAAGAAGGAAGAGAAAGTAAGATCTACGATCACGAACAAAAAGGTAAATCAACACGACGATGGCTAGAAACCTCCAAGCGGTGTCGACGCCGAACCAATCAAAAGCACAAGAAACTCGGTAATGACGACCTAATACAAAGATGAACAAGGAACCTTCGAACAACATCGACATCGCACGGGACAAAAATGAAAGAAGTCCGGCGCATGACAATTCAACACGACGTATGGGTAAGGTAACAAATACCTTTTCATTTCATTAGCAAAATGTGCGTTACAGAGCCTGCAAGGCCAAAAAAAAAAATAAAAAATAAAAATAACAACAACAACAACAACGACGACAACAAATAGACAAGCGGCAAAAGAAGACACTTAGAGGGACGAAAGACAAAAAGAGCCCTAAGGGGGCCCGGCTTCCTCCGACTTCGAACTTTCGGCTTCGACCCTCATCAGGGAGTGCCTTAAGCTCTAGACTTCTTCTTCCAATTTCTTCTCTCTCATTAGCATTTTCATATATCTCTGATGAAGTCGCTGGCTTTCGTTCTCCACCTCTCGATGCCTTTTTCTCAGAACCTCAGATTCCGCCTCTGCATCCTTGACTGCCTGCTGTTCGTATACCAGCTGGATCTTCAATTGCTGCAGTTCGGCCTTCCCCTCCCTAAGGGCGACAGATAGCTCTTCTATGGTTCTTCTCAGGGATTGGAGTTCGTCGGGATCCCGAACGGGAGCAAACTGAGCTCCTTCAGCTAGCTGCCTTTGAAGGCGGGCAACCTCGTCGGTCGCCATCCTGAGCTTCCCCTATAGTCGTCCACTTGCTTGCACCAGCTGGCCCGGTACACGTTATAGCTCGCCTCGGCATCCTGGAGCTGTTGCTGAAGGTCGGAGAACTTCTTCGACCATTCCCGATCACTGTCGGCCCGAGTCGAAAGTCAGGACGAGCTTCCTGGCAACTGGCTAATCTTCTCCTGTGCAGCCGACAGCTCCACTCTGAGAGAGCTGATCTTGGCAGCTTGGGCCCAAGATCAGTTGCTGGCGCGCTTCTTATGTTCCTCGAGCTCCTTCTCAAAGTTCACTTTCCTCCGGCTGTACTCCATGATCCCCTTCACATGGAGGTTCCGAAAGTAGGTGGCCTCAGAGTGGCTCTCCCTCAACTTGCGAAGTTCGCCCTCCATCTCCTTCACCCCTTTTGTTAAATGATGAACTTTCTTCTTCAGATGTTGGATCATGGACTTCAGCGGAATCCCCTGTGGCAGGAGAAACGCTTCGGCAGGACACTGCCATCGGGAGACAAAAGCGTCAAGGCGCGTCTCATTGCAGAAAGCAAAACAAAGAAAAAAGGGGAGCAGAGTGGAGAAGCCCTCCAAAAGGAGAAACCCAATTTTATTGATTGAATGTTTCTTAAAGAAAAGAGGGAAAAGAAAAATTACAATAAAAGAAAAATACAAAGTCAGAGGTCTCAGACCTCTGAAATAGGAGTTGGGGAGCTCGGTGTTCCCAGAAGGGGGGCTGTGGTGGCAGTAGCAGTGGGAGAGGGACCAGCTTCATCTTCAGATGCCTCGTCCAAGAAGCTGAGGTCAAGCTCGGGAAATTTCTTGACCACCTTCTCTTGACAGAGCTCGAATCCTTTGATGAATGCTTCTTGGCCGAACTTGACATTTAGGTCCCTCATATCCGTAGAGGCCTTGAACTCCTCCACCGCTAGAACCCTGGCCTCCAAGACCAGGACCGAAATCTGCTCCATCAAATTTGCGACCTCAGCCTTCACCTTCCTCACCATCTCCTCCGAGGTCTGCTTTTCTTTCTCAAGGGCCTCTTGAAGGTTGACTACCTCGGCAGCCTTTTCTTTGAGGTGAGCAACTTCGGCCCGACGACTTTCCTCCGCCTGGATGGCGTCCCTCCTCGCCCGGTTCGTCGCCTCGATATTGGCAAGGAGCTGGTGCCCGATCTGCAAGGATGGCTAGGAGGTCAGAACGAAGGTTGAGAAGCTAATTAAATGAAGGTGCGAAGGGAAGGAGGAAAGTGAATCTGTTTACCTCGAGGAAGGACCCTAGGGAGTCCCAAACCCGCTGTTCGGGATCGACGTGATCAATCCTCTGGATGACTTCGGGCAGGATGCAGCCGTCGATCAATCGCTCTATCAGGTCCCTGTCATTAAAGGAATTCTCCCCCGGCTCTCCTTCAGAACCGAGGGACTCTTCGATGGTGGCTCGGCGGCTACTCACCCTGCAGCCACTGACTTCCTTCTCCTCTCCCTCTCAACCCCTGGCGCCTCCTCGAAGCAGACCCCCGAAGCGGGAGCCTCAGCGGGGGAACTCCTTGAAGAGGCCTGGGGAGCCGGAGGTTCGGTGTCTGAAGGAATGTCAACCGCGAGGGCCGCCTGGGCAGGCATGGCCGAGCTCGTCTCCTCCATTCTGGCCTTCTTTGCCGATCTGGAGGCCGCGGTGCCTTTTCTTTTATGAGCCTTGAGGCCCCTGGTGAGCATCCATGCTGCTTCGGCATCCATTCCTAAGAAGAAAAAAAAAGAAGAGAGGAAAAGAGATCAGTAATGGAGTGAAAAAGGAAGAAGTAACGCATAAAAAAAAAAAGAAGAGAGAGGAAAAGAGATCAGTAATGGAGTGAAAAAGGAAGAAGTGACGCGTAAAAAAAAAAGAGAGAAGAAGAGCGGGAGAAAAGAAAAGGAAAGGAAAGATGGGATACTCGCAGGGTCCAGAGGGCTCAAGCCAATGTTGAACAAAAACTGCTCCTTCAGAAGGTTGGGAAGGGAAGGAGTTGAGTAACTAAGAAGTTTCTGGGTGGCCTGAAGGTCGTCCTCCCCCAGGCTAGGAGACCTGCGGACAGAGTCCCTTAGGGAGCCCCAAGGGGGCAATCCTAGCGTCAAGGTCGGGCATTGGACGAAGAGGTACTTCCCCTTCCAGTTATGGATTGAAGAGGGAGCACCTTTCAGCAATCCCTTCTTGCCAAACTGGAGGGAGAAATACCACCAGTCCTTCACCGAGGGGTGGCGCTTGAAGGTGTAAAAATATCTTAACAAAGAAAGAGATGGCTGAACTTCGACTATGTGGCAAAGGGAGAGGAACCCTATCAAAAACCTAAAGGAATTCGGCGCAACTGAGCTAAAGAAATATCTAAAAAATGAAAAAGGGCGACGACGAAGCGCAGAAGCAGAAGCCGGAGTCCGGCACGGAAGGCCTCCTGATACAGGAAAAAACGGCCAGGTGAGGGGGTGCTAGCCCGGTCGGCGGTATCAGGAAGCTCTAGATCATACTCCGGAGGAACTTCATACTGAACCCTTATCAGTAAAAGTTCATCCGGAGTCAGAGAATAGGGAATGGCACCCAGCGCAAAAATCGAACGAGGCCTAGCCCTAGATGTGGGTTCGTCTACGGTGTGGGGGTTCTGGGGGGCTGAGGCGGACGAACTCCTGAAACCACTAGAGGCGGAGGTGCCAGAATATATTTCAAACAAAGACCCTAAAAATCCTAGAGAAATCAGGCGGAATAAAAGGCGAAAGGTTTGCGGGAGATCAAACCAGAGGAATGCGGCAGAAGAAAAATGGAGAAAGGGCACCTAGATGGCAAGAAGAGAAACGAAAGTTTCAGGACTAACCTAGGTCGCTTCGAAGGATGTAGAGGGGCGAGGACAGGGATGACTCGAAGAATGCTTAGGGCCAAGGTGGACGCCAAAGAGGGTCAGAGCTCTCGAAGTGAAGGCAGACACCGACAGAACTCTTAGGCAGAATGAGACTCCTGAAGGCAGAAAGGCGGGTTTAAATGACCCTGCGATCCAGCGCTATAATGATCTCGGATCTCCCCAGGCCGACCCACGCTCGCCACGTATCCCATTCGCCACCGCAGGTGGCTAAAAGTGGCTGACAGCTGACAGAGCCATTACTGCACCGTACCTGGGCCAACGCTCCAGTGGGAATTTCGAAAGGTCCCTTCGGATCGCCCTGATTTGAAAAGACTCTAGCACGCACGCATTAAATGCCAGAATATCTGAGGGCGATCGTGCACAGGATTCAAGGGGACAACTTCGGCTGTGAAAATTTCTCTGTACTTCCTTCATTCGAAACTCAAACTCGAAAGTAGGGGGACTGGTGTTGGGTATAAAATACCCCCCAGTCGAAGTTCGTGACAGGAGTGACCCTCTGGAGATTCTACCGACTTTCGACCTTCAGTGACATCTTTCCGAACCTCTTTGGCGGCTGAGCCTCCGTAACACTCCCAAGTTTTGCCGACGGATAAGCCCCCACCAGTGTCGACCAGATTCTTCACGACGGACGGACTCCACATAAGTTTCCATGATGATCGACCACCTTCTAGACTACATCCGGACTCCTACGGGAGCCGGACTTCATCCCCGACTTCAATTGCAGGTAGACTTCGTCCGGACTCCTACGGGAGCTGGACTTCGTCTCCGACTTCAATTCCAGGTAGACTTCGTCCGGACTCCTACGGGAGCCAGACTTCGTCCCCGACTCCAGCTGCAGGAAGACTTCGTCCGGACTCCTATGGGAGCCGGACTTCATCCCCGACTCCGGCTGCAGAAAGACTTCGTCCGGACTCCTACGGGAGTCGGACTTCGTCCCTGACTCCGGCTGCAGGAAGACTTTGTCCGGACTCCTATGGGAGCCGGACTTCATCTCCGACTTCAATTGCAGGTAGACTTCGTCTGGACTCCTACGGGAGCCGGACTTCATCCCCGACTTCAATTGCAGGTAGACTTCGTCCGGACTCCTATGGGAGCCGGACTTCATCCCCGACTCCGGCTGCAGGAAAACTTCGTCCGGACTCCTACGGGAGCCGGACTTCATCCCCGACTTCAGTTGTAGGTAGACTTCGTCCGGACTCCTACAGGAGCCGGACTTCATCCCCGATATCAATTGCAGGTAGACTTCGTCCGGACTCCTACGGGAGCCGGACTTCATCCCCGACTTCAATTGCAGGTAGACTTCGTCCGAACTCCTACGGGAGCCAGACTTCGTCCCCTACTTCAATTGCAGGTAGACATCATCCGGACTCCTACGGGAGCCAGACTTCGTCCTCGACTTCAATTGCAGGTAGACTTCGTCTGGACTCCTACGGGAGCTGGACTTCGTCCCCGACTCCGGCTGTAGGAAGACTTCGCCCGGACTCCTATGGGAGCCGGACTTCATCCCCGACTCCGGCTGCAGCAAGACTTCGTCCGGACTCCTACGGGAGCCGGACTTCATCCCCGACTCCGACTGCAGGAAGACTTCGTCCAGACTCCTACGAGAGCCGAACTTCATCCCCGACTTCAATTGCAGGTAGACTTCGTCCGAACTCCTACGGGAGCCGGACTTCGTCCCTGACTTCAATTGCAGGTAGACTTCGTCCGGACTCCTACGGGAGCCGAACTTCATCCCCGACTTCAATTGCAGGTGGACTTCGTCCAGACTCCTACGGGAGCCGGACTTCGTCCCTGACTTCAATTGCAGGTAGACTTCATCCGGACTCCTACGAGAGCCGGACTTCATCCCCGACTCCGGCTGCAGGAAGACTTCGCCCAAACTCCTACGGGAGCCAAACTTCATCCCCGACTCCAGCTGTAGGAAGACTTTGCCCAAACTCCTACGGGAGCCAGACTTCGTCCCCGACTCCGGCTGCAGGAAGACTTCATCTGGACTCCTACGGGAGCCGGACTTCGTCCCCGACTCTGGCTGCAGGAAGACTTCATCCGGACTCCTACGGGAGCCGGACTTCATCCCCGACTCCGACTGCAGGAAGACTTCGCCCGGACTCCTACGGGAGCCGGACTTCCGCCCTAAATTTCTATTGCAGGTAGATCTCACCCCAAACTCCTACAAGGGCCGGACTCCGAGCTTCTACTGCAAGCGACCCACTCTGAGTTTTCGCTGCAAACGACCTACTTCAAATTTCTACCACGAGCGGTCCGTGCCAGATTCCCACCGTAAGCCTTCACTCGAGCTTCTATTATGGATGAATTCCTTTCGAATTTTTGTTGCAGACAGGCCTTGGCCGAGACTCCTCGACAAATGATCCCCATTCAGGCTTCTACGGAGATCGAACTTCGACCGAACTTCTATAAGCAGGCAAATGCCGTGCTCACGGAATCCAGTAGCTGGACCCCTCCGAAGGATGAACCTCTCCAGCACCATCCGGCATCCACCGTCGGTCGACCCTCTATCAAAGTCTGTGTGAAACTGGACTGCGTCTGCAGAAAGCCTCTGACCGAGCTCCCACAGCAAGTGGTCCTCACCTGCAGCCTTAACGCCCAAGGCACCCAACAGGATTTGCAACATCCGAGCTCCTCTCGGATGGATGGCTACCTCTCTTCGCCAGGCACCTCAATCAAACTTCGGCCGACAGGCCCAGACCCCCTGGCAGCCCTCAGTAATGGCCATGACTCTGCTCTGCTTCCTGCGACGGATCCCAGGTGGCTCCATCACTCCCTGGCAGGCCTCAGTAACGGCCACAACTCTGCTCCACTTCCTGCGATGGATCCCACGCGGCTCCATCACTCCCTGGCAGACCACAGTAATGGCCACGACTCTGCTCTACTTTCTGTGATGGATACCGCACGGCTCCTCCACCCTCTGGCAAGTCACGACAACGAATGCCACTCCACTCCCCGCAACAGACTCCACGTGGCAGGGCCCGGTGATGGCCACGATTCCACTCCACTACTCTTCACAACAAACTCCTGACCCCGAGCGGCCCACTGCCAAACGGTTACAAACATCGCTATCAGTCTGTTGCACCCTTCGCCTATAAAAGGGGGACCCCAGATACGTTATTCTCTAAGCTCTAATTTCTATCCCAAAACTCTGCTAAAATTTTTGTTCGAGTACTCCATTCTTGTTGAGGTAGAGAACTGACTTGAGCATCGGAGGGTCTTGCCGAAGCACCCCCAACTCTAGTTTAGACTTCCTTTGCAGGTCCCGGCGGCAACCGCGACTCCCTCGACTCCAGCTTCTCCGATGTTGGCGGATTTTTGCACCAACAGATAGAAATTTTTTCTTTCTATTTTCAAGTAAAGATTAAGCATTCATGGTAGACTTCATGGAAATGAAGACTAGACTACCAGGCAATTGGAGAGCGAAAGTGCATTAAGTTAACCATGAGATAGTTTAATTTATGATATACCTAGGGTTAGACCCATAAATCATCCTGTGGCTTGGATGATTTTTTCTAAAGTCCATAATCATTAAATTTTCTTTTTATACTCTTACATGCTGGTAGTTAGAATTAAATTAGATTGCATATGATGCATGAATATATGTTTTGGATGTGCATGAGACCTAAATCCCTCATATAAATTATATTAAGTCATAATGGCGAAGTGTTAAGAACACTACCTATGCCTTCCTTCATGCTAAGCCTGTATTATGTCAAGAACCGTAGTAGGCTTGTTGTGCTATCCATAAAGCTTGCTATAGGGACTGATTTGATACTGTCTTGGTGCATAATGAAGTTAATGGTACTTAATTCATACTAAATCAATAGAGTATGTCAAAAACTGTGTAAGTTTATTGTGCTATCCACAAGACTTGCTATAGTGATTTGTATGATGTTGATTTAGTGATGCTTATGGTATTTTCTGATAGTGCTGCCTTGTTGTGCTATCCACAAGGATAGTATTATTCAGATATGACCATATAGGATTGAAGAGTATGGGTAACACCCGGCCCGTTGGGCCTTAAACCCAAAAATCCAAAAAAAAAAAAGAAATTGAAGAAGACTCCGGGAGTCTTCTTCTCCTCCGATCGGCTCCTAATCGGAGTCAGAAAACCTTGCTAGGGAGGAGTCAAACTCCTCCCTCCAGCTCTATTTAAGGGGGAGACCCTTCTCAGGGAGTCTTCTCCTCCGATTGGCTCCTAATCGGAGTCAGAAAATCTTGCCGGGGAGGAGTCAAACTCCTCCCTCCAGCTCTATTTAAGGGGGAGACCCTTCTCCCTTCTTTCCATGAAAGAATATTGGAGCAAAATGACGAGGATCGTTGAAAATTGCTCACGGAAGCCATCACCGTGCTCGCATCAATTTCTCATTGGAGAGATCACCGAAGCTCGAGGAAAGCTATGATTTCTCTTTCCCTCTTCTCTTCCTTTCTTCACGTGCCTGTGAGCATGATCGTCGGTGATCGAAGTCGCCAAATTTTGTTAGGGAAAAAGTCTCCTATTCCATCCCTTTTATTCCTAGTTTTTTGGTGCCAGTGGTCACCATCGACCGTCGGCTTTGGTTCCTCTAGGCTGTACCATCGCAGCCCCTCCTACCGCCAGCCACCATCATGCCAGCCATGCTTCTGATTGACCGAATAAGGGGGGACCACACGATCCCCTGTTTCGCCCAAAAGAAACCACGGGAAGAAAAAATAAAGAAAAAAGAAAAAAAAAAGAAGAAAAAGAAAAAAAAGGAAAAAAAAAGGAAATAAATAAATAAATAATATAAATAAAAAATAAGAGAAAGTTTTTCTCTCTTCTCCCTCCCTTCAGCCTAAACCATTACTTTCTCTCTCTAGAATTGGACCTTTTTTCTCTACTTTTTTTCTCTAGAATTTTTTCTCTCTAGATTATTTCTCTCTCTTGATGGATTTTTTTCTCTCAAAGTTTTCTAAGATTACCATAGTGAAAGGCTTCCTTTTGATGATCTTGATCGAGTTTAGTGAAGTGTCCGATCCTAAGTGAGGTTTTGATTTAGGATTTACTTAGATTTAATTTTGAATTAGAATTAATGTAAGAATATAATTTTGAATAATAGACACTGGAGAATCTCCTAAAAGTTAATCGATCTGTTCATTTAGTGATCTGTGAAAGATAAGTAATGAATCATCTTCTCAAGATATTTTATATTTATTCTAAAAATAAATTATTATTCTTTAAAATTATGCATGATTTATGAAATTATATTTTGAAAGAAAAGTGCTTTTAAAATATTATGATTCATCGATTATGCATATGTTCAATGAGAATTATGGTATGTTATGATACAAAAATATTTTGATACAGATTAGATTTATGCTCTCAGCCTAACTATATTTTGGTGGGCTCGCCAATAGGGATCATACGTTGGTATTCAGTGGATCCTATCAGTGGAGATTATGCGCTGGTATTTAGTGGACTCTGTCAGTGGGGGTTGTGCACTGGTATTTAGTGGACCCTGCCAGTGGGGGTTGTACGCTGGTATTCAATGGCCTCCGCTAGTAGGGGTTAAACATTGGTCATAGTCGAGGCTGTTGAGTTATAAGTATTTTGATTCGAATTAAATTTATGATTATTATATATGAATATTTGAAAAGATTGAATTTGAATTGAATTAGTATAAAATATATTTTTATATTTATTCACAGTATTTATTCTTGAATATCATAAAATATCTAAAATGTCTAGTTGAGATATTTATTACTTACTGAGTTGTCTAGCTCATTATCTTTTTTTTATTTTTTAGATTCAGATAATTAATTACGAGCGTGGATAATAATGTTGGGATAGAGCTTTTAGAGGCGAGATTTAATATTGTCAACTTCATTGAATTTACATCTATTATTTTATTTTTAGTAAAATTTTATTGGATGTAAGATATTTGATTTAGTTATTTAAATTAAAGTTGAATAATAATTATTTAAATTTTATTCCACTACGATGCATTGATATCGTGATGAGATGCCTTGCATGCTTATAGAGAGAATTCTTCATAAGTATGCGGTGGTTGCCACGACCTTCGACTCGTGATCTTGAGATAGAGGCATGATAATTAATGTGGTATCAGAGCATAAGTGGATAAATTATGATACATAGAATCAAACATGAGTATAGGTGGGTAGACATCAAGAATATTGGGACGTTAAAGTATGAGTTTCATAATAAACCCATCCTAACAAAAAGATAAATGAATCTAATAAGGTTTTACTACTATAAGGTTATTATGCCTTCCTGTAGAATGATAAGAACTACTTAAGGGATGGCAAGAGAGACATCACAACCACGAGATGGTAGCACCTCCCATCTGACTAGTGGCATCCCTCAAGAGGAGAGAGTCGTAGATCCTATTGGGAGTACTTCGAGAGTACGTTAGGAACCGAATATGGCTTAATTAATATAGACCCTAATTGGGATGGTACAAATACAATAACAAATACAACAGAAAATGTTTGAACAGTAGCAGATACAACGAGATGCACAACAACATCAACATCCACCACCACAACATGGAGAGTAGCCTGTACAATGGAACAATATTTCAAAATTTAAAAAGCTTGTTCCTCCAGCTTTCAAGGGGACTACTAAACCTTTAGAGGCTGATAACTAGATAATAGAGATAGAGAAGACTTTCATTGTCCAAGAGTTCCGTGATGAAGAAAAAATTCAATATGCAGCTTATTTACTACAAGGAGAAGTATACAACTGGTGTCAGCGACTACAGTGTAAGTACGAACAAGATGGTGAAATATTTACCTGGAAAAGATTTTGGATTGCATTCTATGATCAGTATTTTCCTCGAAGTATAAAGATCCAGAAAGAATAAGAGTTTATTTATCTAAAGCAAAAGGGTATGAGTGTGACTGAATATGAAGCAAAATTTATAGAGTTAGCAAATTTTGCTTCAAGATTAATGGATGGTGAGCAAGAACATGTTCACAAGTTTGAGATGGGACTGAGAACTGAAATTTGAAAACAAGGGGTTCCATATGAATTGACAACTTATGCAGATGTGGTAAACAAAGCACTGATAATTAAAAAAGAAGTCAATGAAGAACAGATGGAAAGGGAAAGAAAGCAAAGAAAGAGGGCAAGATCAAATGATATGCAAGGGTAGAATAGTAAAAACATCAAAAGTTCAGCTAAGAGAGCAATAGATAATAACAAGACTCAACAGATTAATAGTGAACAGTGCTCTAGATGTGGCAGAAATCATACTGACAAGGATTGCCATTGGAATACAAGTGCTTGTTTCAAATGTGGTCAGATGGATCATAAAATTGCTAACTGCCTACTAAATACTGAAAATCAATTTGGCCAAAGAACTTATGAAGGACAAAACAAGGGTGGTGGGCAGATTTCTAAAATCCAGGAAAGAGTTTATGCTCTTACTCAACAGAATGCACAGGCTTCCAATGCAGTGGTGACAGGTAAAAAAAATTTCAAGGATGAAAATTACTATTAGGGAGGAAGAATGTAACACCCAGTCTGTTGGGCCTTAAATCCAAAAGCCCAAAAAAAAAGGAAATTGAAGAAGACTCCCACAGGGAGTCTTCTTCTCCTCCGATCGGCTCCTAATCGAAGTCGGAAAACCTTGCTTGGGAGGAGTCAAACTCTTCCCTCCAGCTCTATTTAAGGGAAAAACCCTTGTCCCTTCTTCCCACAAAAGAATATCAGAGTGAAATGGCGAGGATCATCAGAAATCGCTCACAAAAGCCGTCACCATGCTCTCCTCAATTTCTCATCGAAAAGGTCATCGGAGCTCGAGGTAAGCTGCGATTTCTCTTCCCCTCTTCTCTCCCTTTCTTCACATGCCTGTGAGCTTGATTGCCGATGACCAGAGTCATTGAATTATATCGAGAAAAAGGTCTCCTGTTCCGTCCCTTTTATTCTTGGTTTTTCGGCACCGGTGGTCACCGCCGGCTTTGGTTCCTCTGGGCTGCACTGTTGCAGCCCCTCCTGCTGTAAGCCACCATCGTGCTAGCCATGCTTCTGATCGATCGAACAAGGGGGGACCACACGATCTCCTATTTCGCCCAAAAGAAACCATGGGAAGAAAAAAAGAAAAAGAAAAAGGAAAAAAAAAGGAAGAAGAAAAAGAAAAAAAAGGGAAAAAAGGAATAAATAAATAAATAAATAATATAAATAAAAAAATATGAGGGAAAATTTCTCTCTCTTCTCTCTCCCCCTTTAGCCTAATCCATTACTTTCTCTCTCTAGAATTGGACCTTCTCTCTCTACTCTCTCTCTAGAAATTTCTCTCTCTAGATTGTTTCTCTCTCTTATTGGATTTTTCTCTCTCAAAGTTTTTTAAGATTACCATAGTGAAAGGCTTTCTTTTGATGATCTTGATCGAGTTTAGTGAAGTGTCCGATCCTAAGTGGGATTTTGATTTAGGATTTGTTTAGATTTAATTTTGAATTAGAATTAATGCAAGAATATAATTTTGAATAATAGGTACTGAAGAATCTTCTAAAGGTTAATCGATCTGTTCATTCAGTGGTCTGTGAAAGGTAAGTAATGAATCATCTTCTCAAGATATTTCATATTTATTTTAAAAATAAATAATTATTCTTTGAAATTATGCATGATTTATGAAATTGTATTTTGAAAAAAAAGTACTTTTGAAATATTATGGTTCATCGATTATGCATATATTCAGCGAGAATTATGGTATTTTATGATACAAAAGTATTTTGATACAGACTGAATTTATGCTCTCAGCCTAACTATATTTTAGTGGGCCCCACCAATGAAGATCGTACGTTGATATTCAGTGGACCCTGCCAGTGAGGGTTGTGCGCTGGTATTTAGTGAACCATGCTAGTGGAGGTTGTGTACTGGTATTTAGTGGACCCTGTTAGTGGGGCTAGTGCACTGGTATTTAGTGGACCCCGTCAATGAGGGTTAGATATTGGTCATAGTCGAGGCTATTGAGTTACGAGTGTTTTGATTCGAATCAGATTTATGATTATATTATATATGAATATTTAAAAAGATTGAATCAGTATGAAATATATTTTTATATTTATTCACAGTATTTGTTCTTGAATATCATATAATATCTGAAATATCTAGTTGAGATATTTATCACTTACTGGGCTGTCTAGCTCATTCTCTTTCTTTTTATTTTTCAGATTTAGATAATTAATTATGAGCATGGGTAATAATGTTGGGACAGAGCTTTTAGAGGTGAGATTTAGCATTGTCAACTTTATTGAATTTATATCTATTATTTTATTTTTAGTAAAACTTTATTGGATGTAAAAAATTTGATTTAGTTATTTAAATTAAAATTAAATAATAATTATTTAAATTTTATTTTACTGTAATGCATTGATATCGTAATGAGATGCCTTGCATGCTTATGGAGAGAGTTCTTCATAAGTATGCGGTGGTTGCCACGACCTTCGACTCGCGATCTCGAGTCGGGGGTGTGGCAATTAATGTAGTGTCATAGTATAAATGGATAAATTATGACACATAGAATCAGACATGAGTGTAGGTGGGTAGACATCAGAAATATTGGGACGTTAAAGTATGAGTTTCATAATAAATTCATCCTAACAAATAGATAAATGAATCTAACAAACTTTTACTACTACAAGGTTATTATGCCTCCCTGTAGAATGACATGAACTACTCAAGGGATTGCAAGAGAGACATCACAACCACAAGATGGTAGCACTCCCCATCTGACTAGTGGCACCCCTCAGGAGAAGAGAGTCGTAGATCCTATTGGGAGTACTTCGAGAGTATGTCAGGAACTAGATATGGCTCAATTTATGCAGACCCTAATTGAGATGGTTCAAATGCAATAACAAATACAGCAGTAAATGCTTGAACAGTAGCAGATACAACGAGATGCATAACAATATCAGCATCCACCACCACAACATGGAGAGCAGCTAGTACAACGGAACAATATTTTAGAATTTAAAAAGCTTGCTCCTCCAGCTTTCAAGGGGACTACTGAACCTTTGGAGGCTACAACTAGATAATGGAGATGGAGAAGGCCTTCGCTGTCCAAGAGTGTCGTGATAAAGAAAAGATTCGATATGCATCTTATTTACTACAAGGAGAAGCATACAACTGCTGTCAGCGACTATAACGTAAGTACAAACAAGATGGTGAAATACTTATCTGGGAAAGATTTTGGATTGCATTCTACGATCAGTATTTTTTTCAGAATATAAGGATCTAGAAAGAACAAGAGTTTATTTATCTAAAGCAAAAAGATATGAGTGTGACTGAATATGAAGTAAAATTTATAGAGTTAGCAAAATTTGCTCCGAGATTAGTGGATGGTGAGCCAGAATGTGTTCACAAGTTTGAGATGGGACTGAGAACTGAAATTCAAAAATAAGTGGTTCTATATGAATTGACAACTTATGCAGATGTGGTAAACAAAGCACTGATAATTGAAAGAGAAGTCAGTGAAGAATGCATGGTAAGGGAAAGAAAGCAAAGAAAGAGGGCAAGATCAAATGATACGCAAGGGCAGAATAACAAAAACATCAAAAGTTCAGCTAAGGGAGCAATAGATAATAATAAGACTCAACAGATTAATAGTGAATGGTGCTCCAGATGTGGCAGAAATCATGCAAACAAGGATTGCCATTAGAATATAAGTGCTTATTTCAAATGTAGTCAGATGGATCATAAAATTGCTAATTGCCTGCTAAATACTGAAAATCAATTTGGCCAAAAAACTTATGAAGGACAAAACAAAGGTGGTGGGTAGATTTTTAAAACCCAGGAAAGAGTTTATGCTCTTACTCAACAGAACGCACAGGCTTCCAATGCAGTGGTGACAGGCATAAAAAATTTTGAGGATGAAATTTATTTTTAGGGGGGAAGAATGTAACACCCGGCCCGTTGGGCCTTAAACCCAAAAGCCCAAAAAAAAATAAATTGAAGAAGACTCCCTACGGGTGTCTTCTTCTCCTCTGATCGGCTCCCAATCAAAGTCGAAAAACCATGTCGTGGAGAAGTCAAACTCCTTCCTTCGGCTCTATTTAAGGGGGAGACACTTCATTCTTCTTTCGATGAAAGAATATCAGAGCGAAATGATGAGGATCGTCGGAAATCACTCGCAAAAATCGTCATCGTGCTCACCTCAATTTCTTGCCAGAGAGGTCACCGGAGCTCGAGGTAAGCCATAATTTCTCTTCCCCTCTTCTCTCCCTTCCTTCACATGCCTGTGAGTATGATCGTCGATGATCGGAGCGTCGAATTTTGTTGGAGAAAAAGTCTCCTGTTCCGTCCCTTTTATTCTTGGTTTTTCTGCGTCGGTGGTCACCGCCGACCACCGACTTTGATTCCTCTGGGCTGCACCATCGCAGCCCCTCCTGCCACCGACCACCATCATGCCGGCCACGCTTCTAATCGATCGAACAAGGGGGGACCACACGGTCCCCTATTTCGCCCAAAAGAAACCACGGGAAAAAAAAAAGAAAAAGAAAAAGAAAAAAGAAAAAGAAAAAGAAAAAGGAAGAAGAAAAAAAAAGGGGCAAAAGAAAAAGAAAAATAAATAAATAAATAAATAATATAAATTAAAAAAATGAGAGAAAGTTTCTCTCTCTTCTCTCTCTCCCTTCAGCCTGAACCATTGCTTTCTCTCTCTAGAAATGGATTTTTTCTCTACTTTCTCTTTCTAAAATTTTTTTTCTCTAGATTATTTCTCTCTCTTGATGGATTTCTCTCTCTTAAAATTTTTTAAGATTAGCATAGTGAAAGACTGTCTTTTGATGATCTTGATCGAGTTTAGTGAAGTGTCTGATTCTAAGTGGGGTTTTGATTTAAAATTTGTTTAGATTTAATTTTGAATTAGAATTAATGCAAGAATATCATTTTGAATAATAGATACTGAAGAATCTCTTAAAGGTTAATCGATCTGTTCGTTCAGTAGTCTATGAAAGGTAAGTAATAAATCATCTTCTCAAGATATTTTATATTTATTCTAAAAATAAATAATTATTCTTTAAAATTATACATGATTTATAAAATTATGTTTTGAAAGAAAAGTGCTTTTGAAATATTATGATACATTGATTATGCATATGTTCAGTGAGAATTATGGTATGTTATGATACAAAAATATTTTGATACAGATCAAATTTATACTCTTAACCTAACAATATTTCAATAGGCCCCATCAATGGGGATCATACATTGGTATTCAGTAGACCCTGTCAGTGGAGGTTGTGCGCTGGTATTTAGTGGATCCTGTCAGTGAAAGTTGAGCGCTGGTATTTAGTGAACCTTGCCAATGAGGGTTGTATACTGGTATTCATTGGATCCCACCAATGGAGGTTAAATGTTGGTCATAGTCGAAGCTGTTGAGTTACAAGTATTTTGATTTGAATCTGATTTATGATTATATTATATGTGAATATTTGAAAAGATTGAATTTGCATTGAATTAGCATGAAATATATTTTTATATTTATTCATAGTATTTGTTCTTGAATATCATATAATATCTAAAATGTCTAGTTCAGATATTTATTACTTATTGGGCTGTCTAGCTCATTATCTTTCTTTTTATTTTTCAGATTCAGATAATTAATTGCGAGCGTGGGTAATAATATTAGGATAGAGCTTTTGGAGGTGAGATTTAGCATTATCAACTTCATTGAATTTACATCTATTATTTTATTTTTAGTAAAATTTTATTGGATGTAAGACATTTGATTTAGTTATTTAAATTAAAATTGAATAATAATTATTTGAATTTTATTCTGTTGTGATGTATTGATATCGTGATGAGATGTCTTGCATGCTTATGGAGAGAGTTCTTCATAAGTATGTGGTGGTTGCCACGACCTTCGACTCACGATCTCAAGTCGAGGGCGTGACAATTAATGTGGTATCAGAGCATAAGTGGATAAATTATGACACATAGAATCAGACATGAGTGTAGGTGGGTAGACATCAAAAATATTGGGACGTTAAAGTATAAGTTTCATAAAAAACCCATCTTAACAAATAGATAAATGAATCTAATAAGGTTTTACTACTATAAGGTTATTATGCCTCCCCGTAGAATGACAAGAACTACTCAGGGGATTGCAAGAGAAACATCACAACCACAAGATGGTAGCACTCCCCATCTGACTAGTGGCACCCCTTAGAAAAAGAGAGTCGTAGATCCTATTGGGAGTACTTTGAGAGTACATTAGGAATCAGATATGGCTCAATTAATACAGATCCTAATTAGGATGGTACAAGCGCAACAACAAATACAGTAGCAAATGCTTGAATAGTAGTAGATACAAAGAGATGCACAACAATATCAGCATCCACCACCACAACATGGAGAGCAGCAAGTACAATGAAATAATATTTTAGAATTTAAAAAGCTTGCTCCTCCAGCTTTCAAGGGGACTACTGATCCTTTGGAGGCTGATAACTGGGTAATGGAGATGGAGAAGGCCTTCGCTGTCCAAGAGTGCCATAATGAGAAAAAGATTCGATATGCAGTTTATTTACTATAAGAAAAAGCATACAACTGGTGTCAGCAACTACAGCATAAGTACAGACAAGATGGTGAAATACTTATCTGAGAAAGATTTCGGATTGCATTCTACAATCAGTATTTTCCTTGGAGTATAAGGATCCAGAAAGAACAAGAGTTTATTTATCTGAAGTTAAAGGGTATGAGTGTGACTGAATATGAATCAAAATTTACACAGTTAGCAAAATTTGCTTCGAGATTAGTGGATGGTGAGCAAGAACGTGTTCACAAGTTTGAAATGGGACTGAGAACTGAAATTCGAAAATAAGTGGTTCCATATGAATTGACAACTTATGCAGATGTGGTAAATAAAGCACTGATAATTGAAAGAGAAGTCAATGAAGAATGCATGGAAAAGGAAAGAAAGCAAAGAAAGAGGGCAAGATCAAATGATACGTAAGAGCAGAATAGTAAAAACATCAAAAGTTTAGCTAAGGGAGCAATAGATAATAACAAGACTCAATAAATTAATAGTGAACGGTGCTCCAAATGTGGCAAAAATCATGCGGACAAGGATTGCCATTGGAATACAGATGCTTGTCAAATGTGGTCAGATGGATCATAAAATTACTAACTGCCTGCTAAATATTGAAAATCAATTTGGCCAAAGAACTTATGAAGGACAAAACAAGGGCGGTGGGCAGATTTCTAAAATCAAGGGAAGAGTTTATGCTCTTACTCAACAGAACGCACAGGCTTCCAATACAGTGGTGATAGGTACAAAAAATTTTGAGGATGAAATTTATTTTTAGGGGGGAAGAATATAACACCCGGCCCATTGGGCCTTAAACCCAAATGCCCAAAAAAAAAAAAAGAAATTGAAGAAGACTCCCAGCGGGTGTCTTCTTCTCCTCTGATCGGCTCCTAATCGAAGTCGGAAAACCTTATCAGGGAGGAGTCAAACTCCTCCCTCTGGCTCTATTTAAGGGGGAGACCCTTCTTCCTTCTTCATATGAAAGAATATCAGAGCAAAATGGCAAGGATCATTGGAAATCGCTCACAGAAGCCATCACCGTGCTCGCCTCAATTTCTCATCGAAGAGGTCACCAGAGCTCGAGGTAAGCCATGATTTTTCTTCCCCTCTTCTCTCCCTTCTTTCATGTGCCTGTGAGCGCGATCGCCGGCGACCGGAGTCATCGAATTTTAACAAAGAAGAAGTCCCCTGTTCCGTCTCTTTTATTCTTGATTTTTCGGTGCCGGTGGTCACTGCCAACCATCAGCTTTGGTTCCTCTAGGCTGCATCGTCATAGCCCCTCCTGCCGTCGGCCACCATCGTAGCCCCTCCTACCGTCGGCCACCATCATGCCGGCCACACTTCTGATCGACCGAACAAGGGGGGACCACATAGTCCCCTGTTTCGCCCAAAAGAAACCATGGGAAGAAAAAAAGAAAAAGAAAAAGGAAAAAGAAAAAGAAAAAGGAAGAAGAAAAAAAAAGAAGAAAAGAAAAAAGAAATAAATAAATAAATAAATAAGTAATATAAATAAAAAAAAATATGGGATAAAGTTTCTCTCCCTTTCCTCTCTCCCTTCTGCCTGAACCATTACTTTCTTTCTCTAGAATTGGACTTTCTCTCTACTTTCTCTCTCTAAAATTATCTCTCTCTAGATTATTTCTCTCTCTTGATGGATTTCTCTCTCTCAAAGTTTTTTAAGATTAGCATAGTGAAAGACTTCCTTTTGATCATCTTGATTGAGTTTAGTGAAGTGTCCGATCTTAAGTGAGATTTTGATTTAGGATTTGTTTAGATTTAATTTTGAATTAGAATTAATGCAAGAATATAATTTTGAATAATAAGCACTGAAGAATCTCCTAAAGGTTAATCGATCTATTCGTTCAGTAGTCTATGAAAGATAAGTAATGAATTATCTTCTCAAGATATTTCATATTTATTTTGAAAATAAATAATTATTCTTTAAAATTATACATGATTTATGAAATTATATTTCGAAAGAAAAGTACTTTTGAAATATTATGGTTCATCGATTATATATATGTTCAGTGAGAATTATGGTATGTTATGATACAACAGTATTTTGATACAGATTAGATTTATGCTCTCAGCTTAATGATGTTTTAGTGGGCCCCACCAATGGGGATCATACATTGATATTTAGTGAATCCTGCCAGTGAGAGTTGTGCGCTGGTATTTAGTAGACCCTATCAGTGGAGATTGTATGCTGGTATTTAGTGGACCCTGCCAGTGGAGGTTATGCACTGGTATTCAGTGGACCCGCTAATAGGGGTTAAACATTGGTCATAGTCGAGGCTGTTAAGTTACGAGTGTTTTGATTCGAATCGGATTTATGATTATATTATATGTGAATATTTGAAAAGATTGAATTTGCATTGAATTAGCATGAAATATATTTTTATATTTATTCACAGTATTTCTTCTTGAATATCATATAATATCTAAAATATCTAATTGAGATATTTATTATTTACTGGGCTATCTAGCTCATTACCTTTCTTTTTATTTTTTAGATTTAGATAATTAATTGCGAGCGTGGATAATAATGTTGGGACAGAGCTTTTAAAGGTGAGATTTAGCATTGTCAACTTCATTGAATTTATATCTATTATTTTATTTTTAGTGAAACTTTATTGGATGTAAGATATTTGATTTAGTTATTTGAATTAAAGTTGAATAATAATTATTTAAATTTTATTCCACTGTGATGCATTGATATCGTGATGAGATGCTTTGCATGCTTATGGAGAGAGTTCTTCATAAGTATGCGACGGTTGCCATGACCTTTGACTCATGATCTTGAGTTAGGGACGTGACAGTATGACTTAACTAAAATACTATAATATGTTATGCTATCCACAAGACTATAAGTATTTTAGAGGTAAAAGTTATGTTGAGAGTTGCATGAGATGCAATTAGTAAAGAGTTACCTACCCTTGAACTCATAGGAACTTGTTGTGCTGTTCATAAAGCTTTTTATGAGGAATTGGGATCTCAACCCCACTAAGAAATTTGATAATAGGTTTCTCATTTTCATACTTGAGGACTATGAAATTTGTTAAAATAGTGAGAGACACAATTAGATAAAAATCTCATCTAAATTGTACATGTCATCATGAGTAGTCCCTTTTATGTTCTTATATGTACATTTGCATCTTCACTATCACTGCATAGAATATTTTTAAACTGACCGAACTTTATGGAATGGTTAAGAAAATGAAGGTGAAGAATGTCTTCACTAATGATATCTAATTGCATATACAGCAATGATAAGCATTAGAAATAAATTGCAAGAGTTGTCTTGCAAATGTAAAACAATAGCAGAATACAAAAGTTGCATCTGCTAATAATTTATATATGATACAAACTAATTATCATTGAATATTTCAGCTTTAAAATTTTGGGTATGTGATACCTTATAAAGATTCCACTTAGGCAAAGTGTTACTGGACCTATAAAGCTGAAGTGAGATGACTAGTTGCCTTTTGGCACTGATGGATAGTCCATTCATGTTGAGGTTGTAGGAACCTATATAACCTTCTAGCAAGGTTTAGAAACTAGTAGATCATTGTAATATGCCTGAATTTATCAAAAATATTATTTCAAATCTTTGCTATTGTAGCATGTTTTTGAAATTAATGTAAAGAGTAAAAGTTACTCTCATTCTAATAAATTTTAGGACTATGATCTCATATTTCTATTACTCAATGATGTTGTTCTTCATGTTGATGAGAACAAGTAATGAATATGTGATGGTCATATATCTCTGGTATTGCCAAATTAGCCATTTTTGTGAGTCAAAAATAAATAAGTAATACAAAGAAGAGTTCTTTATCTATATGATTTTGAATCATTTAGAACTTATAAATCTTGTCTCATGGATAAAATGACTAAGATCCCATTTACTAGACATGAGAAAAGATGCGAGTAAATTATTAGGTCTTGAACATATGGATGTTCGAAGATTAATAATATCACGACCAAGAGATGGACACTTCATATGAGATATGGTGTGTTCCTTAAATTTGCTTCACAAATCTTATTATCTCATTCTGAGGAGATGTCCTAGAAGTTGCTGTATATATTTTGAATTAGATATCATAAAAATCTGTTACTAGCACTCCATATGAGATATAGAGAAAAGGCAAAAGGCAGGTTGCCCAACTAATGTGAAAAAAGTTGATGTATATAAGTTTGTGCTAGATCAGATTTTGTATAAATTTATAGATTATCCTATGAGTAGTATGTGATACTATTTCTTCTACCCTACTGGATAAAAAATGTTTTCTCAGTAGGTATGCCACCTTTTAGGAAAAAAAAATTTCTAAAAAGGGGATAATAGGAGGATAATTAAACTTGACAAGTTCAAAACCTATAAACTATTGGGAATTGTGTCCTAAAGCCAATCGTTTAACGATTATGCTAATTATAAATATATATAAATTGATAAATAATAAAAGTTATTTGATATTTTTCATCATAAGGATACATCTTCTAATGAATTTTTATATTATGATGAAGTTCTTAGGACTATTTTGATTGATAAAGAAAGATTTATCGTATAGTCCTTAAAGTAGTTCACGATCAAACGATACGCTATTACAAAGACGATAGCGATATCAAGTGTAGGTCGTTATGTGCCATATGCATTGGTTGTCCTTGAAACCAAATGGTATGGAGATACTGGTATGGCATGTAGGTGAGATATAGGAATACATCGTCATTGAACGTGACCAACTGCGGAACACTGCTGTCAAGGGTAGCTTGCGAAAGGTATGGGTATAAGTATCCCTCCAATCTGAGATCACCACGGTGACTTGCAAGCAACTCACTATACTTTGGTACTAGACTAACTGAGTTTTTAATTCAGTGATGGAAAGTTTCTGGATACAGTCAAATACTTGCTAAGTCAGTGCGTAAGTCAAGATGGGATTGACCCCTCCGAATTAATAGGAGATATATATCAATGTATTTTAATTTAGTAAAACCTAGGTCTGGATAATCCATGTGATGGATTCGAAAAAGATTGAAATATAATGTGGATGACTTATCTAGGATTGATAGTTAAATTTTTGGTCATTCTCTAGCATTAGGATCAAAGGGATGAATTATACGGTAACCATACGCCAATAGGTTCTTGAATGTTGCTTCACCATCATTCGACCTATCCGAATGTCGGATCATCATTACTAGATGGTTACATCGATTGGTTCAGAAAGGTATTTGTGTACTACCAGCTTAGGTTCAAACCTATGGTGTCATACTCAAAAAAAATTTCTAACTGATCATATGGCTGATCAACGATTGAGAATCATTCAAGGGCTTAATCATCAATTCGATTGATGGTTAATCTTATACAAAAATTATAATAAATTAATTTACTAAATATTAATAAATTAATAGATAATTAATTAATAATTAAATTACTGATTAGCTCAATTTGATTGAGCAAAGAAGATTAAATGAAATCTAATTGAATTAGATTCAATTAGGTTTGACCCAATTAGATTATGAGATGACCTAATCACTAAGAGAGAATTATTCCTGATTTGATCAGAACTTTGGTTCAGTCAATTTTTAATTTGATTAAGATTTGATTAAAAATTTATACACCTAATTAGATTGGGTTTCATATATTTTATTAGGGCTAAATCAGATGTGATTTGGTTTGGATTCAAATAAGAAAATTAAGAGTCCTTATTGGAATAGGACTCTTCTCCCTGTGCCAACCCAATTGCATGCCATATATCTCCACACACAAAATTATTTTATGTGAGATTTCTTTACACCAAAGAGTCCTTTCCTTATCTATCTCAGGTTCAAATTTCATTTGGTTTTGATAAAAGGAAGGTTCTGAAATTGGATTTCAAAATATTTCTTATCAGGAGATCTGTTCTCATCCAGATCAATCTCTCCACACCAATAAATTTATTTCTCCCTATATGTATAATATTTTAAGGAGATTTTTTATAAAAGATTAGTTAGAGAATTTATTTATTTTATAAAAATATGGAAAGAGACATCTCATATTTTTTTTGATATATTTTGGGACATAGAATTATGAAGGAAGGCAAAATTTGGTAAGAGTCCAGGATCACTAGGACTCCTCACACCACCTCCTTACATACCTATAAAATGGGATTTTATGGTTTCTTTTATGTGTGTAAGATACTAGAAAAGAGATCTTCACATGGTAGAAGTTTGGACATGGTTCATGATGTGAAAAATAAAGAAGAGGATCTTCTTTTTTGGGGTGTGCGCAAAAATCTGAATTTTAAGTTTTTAGTTCTAAAGGTTTGGGAGGAGGAAATAAATTAGAAGAAAATTATTTTTTTCATCTTTTTTTCACCTCTTCATCTCCTATACAAGTTCATCTTCAATCTCTAAAAAAGTTTCAAAGATTTAAAAAAAAGATCAAAATCAGCCAAGAAGAAGGTCTTCGCACGAGCTAGCACTCCCGAGAGGACCAATCAGATCGGGGCCTCGAATAGATTTTTCGTAGAGGTTAGATACATGTGCGGCTACGAGCAACTACCAAGGATTCTCTCCATCATGTCTCTCAACAGTGATGATTATCGATCTGTAATCAGGTATGGTGTTCTAGACTCAGATTAGAAGTAGATGTGATCTACTACTCATATGCATGCATGCTGATTTTATCTTCAGATTATTTAAATTTTATATGCAACATAACAGGTCATAGATCTTAGGGTAGGTTGATTTGATGATTAGATCATATACATATTAGATTAATTTGATTAAGTTAGTTGTCTTCCACTATAATTTTTTCAAAAAAAAATTAAAATACATGTATGAAATCACTTGCATTCTCCAATAGTGCTATCGGAGCCTAGGTTCGTTATGACATAATTTATGTGTATATTAAATCTAAATTTTAATTTTATTTAGATCTGATATGTGATATTTTGATATAAATTTAATTAATGATTGATCGTACAAACTGACATAAGGTTATTCTACTATAGGATTTACCCCTTACAGTGAAAAATTATCCTAGTTTATGCTGATCCTAGATAAAATTTGATTTTATGTCATACATATTGTTGGTGCAAAAATCCGCTTGCGTCGGAGAAAGTGGAGTCGAGAGAGTCGCGGTCGCCGCCGGGACCTGCAAAGAAAGTCTAAACCGGAGGTGGGGTTGCTCCGGCAAGACCCTCCGACGCTCAAGTCAGTTCTTTGCCTCAACAAGAATGGAGTGCTCAAATGGAGAATTTAGCAGAGTTTTGAGATAAAAAGTGAGAGCTTATCGAATAACGTATCTGGGGTTTCCCTTTTATAGACGGAGAGGGCAACAGATTGATAGCGATGCCTGTAACCGTCTGGTAGTGGGCCGCCTAGAGTCAGGAGGAATTTATTGCGGAGAGTAGTGGAGTAGGGTCGTGGCTATCGCCGTGGCTTGCCACGTGGGATCAGTTACGGGGAGTGGAGCGGCGTTTGCTGTCGTGACTCATCTGGGGGTGGTGGAATCGCACAGGATCCGCCATAGGGAGTGGAGCAGAATCATGGCCGTTAATACGGCCTGTCAGGGAGTAATGGAGCCGCTTAGGGCCCGCCGTAGAGAGTGGAGCAGTGTTGTCCATTATGGTGGCCTGCCAGGGGGTCCAAACTCGTTGGCCGAAGTTCGGTTGGAGCTGGTGACGGAGCTCGGCTCCCGTAGGAGTCCGGGCGAGGTCTTCCCGTAGTCGGAATAGAAGATGGAGTCTGGCTTCCATAGGAACCTGGATGAAGTCCACTCGCAGTCGGTCGAGTCGAGGATGAAGTTCGGCTCCCGTAGGAGTCGAGATGAAGTCCTCCTGCAATTAAAGTCAAAGGCGAAGTCTGACCCCCGTAGGAGTCTGGACAAGGCATACCAGCAGTTGATGTTGAGGATGGAGTCCGGCTCCCGTAGGAGTCTGGACGAAGTCCTCTCGGAGTAGAAGTCGTGGGTGGAGCCCGGCTCCCGTAGGAGTCCGGGCGGAGTCCTCTCGGAGTCGAAGTCGTGGGCGGAGCCCAGCTCCCGTAGGAGTCTGGGCGGAGTCCGCAAGGGCTAATCCTGTTGAGAACTTCGGCCGTGGGTATTTTATACCCAACACTAGTCCCCCTACTTTCGAGTTTGAATTTCGAATGAAGGAAGTACAGAGAGATTGGCATGGCCGAAGTTGTCCCCTCGAATCCTGCGCACAACCATCCTTGGATATGTCAGCATTTAATGTGCGCACGCCAGAGCCCTTTTTTTGGTTAGGGCGACCTGAGGAGTCTTTTCGAAACTCCCGTCGAAACGCAAGCCCAAGCGTCACGCTATGGAAATTTGCAAACAGTCAATCCTCGATAGCGGCGAGTGGGACACGCAGGACACGTGGTAAGCACCGGTTGGCCTAGGGACACCCGCCGTCATAATTGCGCTAAGATCCGCTGCCTATTTAAACCCCCTACCCTTCCTTCGGGGCTTCATTCTGCCAAAAGGATGGCACCTTTCTTTCATCTGAGAGCCTAGCTACTCAGCCACTTCCTTGGTGCCCCTGTCAACTCCGAGCGTCCTCCACGTCGGTCCTTGCCGTCTTCAGCCCCCCTATTCCTCTCCAAGGGGTTTCCCCGTCATGTCCTCCACCCCGGAGGCCATCCTCAAGGGGATGTCAAGGGCTTGGAGGAAGGCAAGGAGGAGAACAGCGGTCGGTGAGTTCTCTGGCCATCGAGCGGCCGCTGAGGGTCCCCATCATTTTGAAGGGGGCTCGAGGAAGAATTCCTTCGACAACAGGGGTTTAATAACGGGGGCCGTCGGTAAAGGCATTCTTCCTGAGAATTTTGGAGTAGCAAGATGGGGTGATACTGGTCAAGAGGGCAGAGCTGTCGTCACAAGCTGTGGCGGGATCCTTGATGTCATCGGGGCCGAGGGACCAGAAGCGGTCGACGTCGACGGTGGGGCAGTGAAACTTGTTGCGGGGATGGTGGAAGTAGCGCATGCCAATCTTGCCGGAGCATTTTCGACGGTGGCTGTCACGGAGCATTCGGTGATGACGCATATCTCTAGTGCCACCGCTGCCCCTGGGGTGACTCCGGTTCTTCTTGAAACAGGTCTTCATCGCCGCAGCCGTTGCCCCTACCACCCCCGGGAATCCATCCCATCCTTTTCCCCCTAAGGTTGGGACTTCGGAGGTGGAGCAAAACAAGGTGGGGCGAAAGCTGATGGGCCCGTCACACGCACTGGACAACGCAGCTGGGAAGGACAGAAATGGGAAGAGAAGTTTGCAGCTTGAAGCGACCTCCGGTGTATCCTTTCCAAATCGTGTTCGCGAGACTTGCAATGATGTATATTTTTTTTTCCTGGCCCACCGGGTCTTGTAACGTACATCTTGTTAATTGAAAAATGAAAAGGAGATTTTGTTACCTCGTCCGCATCTTGCATCGAATAGTTGTCTGTCGAACTTCTTTATTCTTCTTTCTTCTTTCTTCCTCCTTTTCTTTTTTTTTTTTCTTTTACGTCGTCCTAAGGTCACCGGTGGCCCCTTTTATTCGTGTTGGATTGTCATTTGCCGAGCTCCTTTTCGACTTTTATGCCATTCGAAGGTATCCGATTGCCATTGCACCAACCCATCTTTTCCGTCAATGGTCGCAGGCTCGCCCGGGGCCATTCGGGCTTGGGGTCCCTCTTAGGGCTTGAGTTCGGGAGTTTGAGCTTCTGTCACCCTGAGTAAGTTGTCCTATTTTGCGTCGAAAGCTTCCTTGAAAGCTGGGACTCCCGATGGGAGCCCCAATCCTTGCTGTGACAGGGTTTTCTGCACCTTGGCCGCTGTTTGTTTTCCAATCGTCGCTGTTGTGGTCCATTGCCTTCCTTTTTTCTTTTTGCTTGGAGTTTTTCTTCGCTGAAGTCGAGGTGAAGTTTGGCTCCCGTGGGAGTCTGGACGAAGAACACTAGTTGTTGAAGTTGGTGACGAAGTTCGGCTCCCGTAGGAGTCCGGGCGGAGAGTCCCTCTTGAAGTTGGAGTTATAGGCGGAGCCCAGCTCCCGTAGGAGTCCGGGTGGAGTCCCCTGCAATTGAAGTCAGGTACGAAGTCCGACTCCCGTAGGAGTCCGGACGGAGCTTACCGGTAGTTGAAGTTGGCGACGAAGCCTGGCTCCCGTAGGAGTCCGGGCGGAGGCCTTCTTGCGGTAGAAGTCACGGACGGAGCCCGGCTCCCGTAGGAGTCCGGGCCTTCGGCTTTGCTCGAGTTAGGGCGAGGTTCTCCTTCTATTCTTAGCAGGACTATGGGGGCGCATATGGGCGTTGCAGGGCCTCTCCCCCCGTCCGATCTAAATAGAACCGGGCCTTCGACTTTGCTCAAGTTAGGGCGAGGTTCTCCTCCTGTCCCTAACAGGGCTGTGGGGGCGCATATGGGCGTTGCAGGGCCTCTCCCCCCATCCGGTCTAAATGGAATCGGGCCTTCGACTTTGCTCAAGTTAGGGCGAGGTTCTCCTCCTGTCCCTAACAGGGCTGTGGGGGCGCATATAGGCGTTGCAGGGCCTCTCCCCCCATCCGGTCTAAATGGAACCGGGCCTTCGACTTTGCTCAAGTTAGGGTGAGATTCTCCTCCTGTCCCTAACAGGGCTGTGGGGGCACATATGGGCGTTGCAGGGCCTCTCCCCCCATCCGGTCTAAATGGAACCGGGCCTTCGACTTTGCTCAAGTTAGGGCGAGGTTCTCCTCCTGTCCCTAACAGGGCTGTGGGGGCGCATATGGGTGTTGCAGGGCCTCTCCCCCCATCCGGTCTAAATGGAACCGGGCCTTCGACTTTGCTCAAGTTAGGGCGAGGTTCTCCTCCTGTCCCTAACAGGGCTGTGGGGGCGCATATGGACGTTGCAGGGCCTCTCCCCCCATCCGGTCTAAATGGAACCGGGCCTTCGACTTTGCTCAAGTTAGGGCGAGGTTCTCCTCCTGTCCCTAACAGGGCTGTGGGGGCGCATATGGGCGTTGCAGGGCCTCTCCCCCCATCCGGTCTAAATGGAACCGGGCCTTCGACTTTGCTCAAGTTAGGGCGAGGTTCTCCTCCTGTCCCTAACAGGGCTGTGGGGGCGCATATGGGCGTTGCAGGGCCTCTCCCCCCATCCGGTCTAAATGGAATCGGGCCTTCGACTTTGTCGGGACGACGTTTCCCCTTCGTTTCTGACACAGTTTGTGCGAATTGTTCAAAGACATACAGGTATGCAACTTTCAATTAAAATGAAGTTATTGGTAGTACACCCGTAAGTTTTTCGAGCTCCACGGTCACGGGAGGTCGGCTCCTCCGAGTTCCTTAAGATAATAAGTTTCTGGCCGGACTACTTCTCTGACTTCATATGGTCCTTCCCAGTCTGGGGCGAGTTTCCCCCGGTCCTGAGGTTGCGAGACAGTAGCTCGTCGAAGCACTAGATCTCCTGCTTTAAAGGCTTTGTTCTTGACCCGGGCGTTGTAATATCGAGCAACTTTCTGTCTGTAGGCTGCCATTCGAACCTGAGCAATCTCCCATCTTTCTTCCAGCAGGTCGAGGTTGGCTCTAAGACTTTATGAATTTTGATGTTCGTTGAATGCCACGACTCGTGCCGATGGGAGTTTAAGCTCGATTGGGATGACGGCTTCCGTACCGAAGGCTAAAGCAAAGGGGGTCTCCCTCGTAGGTAGCCTCTGGGTAGTTCGATACACCCACAGCACATGATAAAGCTCGTCCGCCCAAGTTTCCTTTGCTTTTTCAAGCCTTGTCTTAATCCCCTGCAAAAGGGTTCTGTTAGTCACCTCAGCTTCGCCGTTCGCTTGGGGATGGGCTACTGATGTGAAGTTATGGGAGATGTTTAGATCTTCACAGAATTCGGTGAATTTTGCTCCCGCAAATTGCCGTCCATTATCAGTGATTAGGATTCTAGGCAGATCGAACCTACACACGATCGACTTCCAGATGAAATCTTGCACTTTTGCTTCTGTGATTTTCGCTAGTGGTTCGGTTTCAACCCATTTGGTGAAGTAGTCGATCGCTACAAGGAAGAATTTTTTTTGCCCAGACGCCATGGGAAAGGGGCCAAGGATATCCATCCCCCATTGTGCAAAAGGCCATGGGGCACTCAAGGGTGTGAGCTCGGTGGCGGGCTATCTCTGGACGTTGGCGTATCTCTGGCATCGATCACACTTTTTGACATATTCAATCGAATCATGATGCATCGTTGGCCACTAATATCCTTGGCAGAGCAACTTGTGGGATAAAGATCTAGCTCCCACATGGTTTCCGCAAATTCTTTCATGTACTTCCCACAAGGAGTAGTCAGCTTCCGAGGGCCGGAGATATTTTAAGAGGGGTAAAGAGTATGATCTCTTGTACAATTTGCTCTCATAAAGGAGGTATCTGGAGGCTTGATTTCGGAGCTTCCGAGCTTCTTTCGCATCCTGGGGGAGGACTCCATCTCTGAGATAGATTATCAGTGGGTCGATCCAGCTGGGTTCGTGGTCAATCTCCATCACGGGCCGCAACTCTTCTATACTTGGGTGCTTCAGAACTTCAAAGAGAACGCCTTTGGGCAACTCGGCCAGAGCCAACGTTGCCAGCTTGGAGAGAAGGTCAGCTCTGGTATTCTCCAACCTTGGAATCTACCTAATGTTGAAGCTGCTAAAGGCGGGGGTAAGCTCCTTTACTTTCTCAAGGTATTTGGCCATACTGTCCTCCCGTGCTTCATAACTCCCGCTGACTTGTCCCACCACCAGTTGGGAGTCGCTGTGTACCTGGAGTTGACCTATTTCCAGCTCTTTAGCGATCCTTAGTCCTGCGATCAGAGCTTCATATTCCGCTCCATTGTTTGTTGCGGGGAACTCGAAACACAGAGCGTACTCCGTGATGACTCCCTCTGGACTGACCAAGATCAGGCCTGCACCTGCGCCCGACATGTTGGAAGATCCATCCACATAGAGGGTCCAAGAGCGATCGGAGGGATTAGCCTCTTCGTTGGGGGAGTTCGGTTGAGACTTCAGGTCGTCAACTTTGCTTTGCTCAGGTTCAGCCTCCTCTGGGATGGTACACTCTACAATGAAGTCTGCCAGTATTTGGGCCTTCACTGTTGGTCTGGGTCAGTAGTTGATATCAAATTCCGTGAGCTCGATCGCCCATTTTGCCATTCTCCCGGAGGTGTCCGCCCAGTGCAAAACCGCCTTGATCGGTTGATTGGTGAGTAGCGTCACGGTGTGCCCTTGAAAGTAGGGTCGGAGCCTCCGAGCTGCAATCAACAAGGCATAAGTCAGTTTTTCTAATTTGGTGTACCTGGTCTCGGCGTCCCTCAGCGTGCGGCTAACGTAGTAGACTGGTCGTTGGACTTTCGCTTCTTCTTTGACAAGGACGGCCACGAGGGCCATGGGAGAGACCGCTAGGTATAAAAATAGTTCCTCCCCAGGTTCAGGCTTTGCCAACAGCGGGGGTGAGCCAAGGTAGCTTCTTAACTCTTCGAATGCCTGTTGGCACTCAGAGGTCCAACAGAAGTTCTTCAGCTGCTTGAGGGTTTGAAAGAAGGGCAAGCACCGTTCGGCCGACCTTGCGACGAAGCGATTAAGGGCCGCTATCCTCCCCGTGAGGTGCTGCACCTCTTTGATCGATTTTGGGGCGGCCATCTCCTGGATGGCGCGAATTTTCTCTGGATTGGCCTTGATCCCATGCCCTGATACCATGAAGCCCAGGAACTTTCCTGAGGTTACTCCGAAAGCGCATTTAGTGGGGTTCAGCTTCATTCTATATTTTCAGAGAGCGTCGAAGGTCTCCTCGAGGTCGGCGACATGATTTCTGGAAGACTTATTTTTTACGAGCATATCGTCCACGTAGACCTCCATGTTTCGGCCGATCTGCTCTTTGAAGATTTTGTTCACCAACCGTTGGTAGGTTGCGCCCGCATTCTTGAGGCCGAAAGGCATGACCCTGTAACAGTAAAGGCCACGATTAGTGATGAAAGCTGTCTTCTCTTCATCTTCCGACGCCATTCTAATTTGATTATAGCCGGAGAACGCGTCCATAAAGGTGAGGAGCTCATGGCCTGAGGTCGCGTCCACCAGTTGGTCGATTCTGGGAAGGGGGTAGCTGTCCTTTGGGCAAGCCTTATTTAGCTTTTTGAAGTCTATGCACATCCTCCACTTGCCATTTTCTTTTTTGACCTGGACAATATTGGAAATCCAATCAGGATAATTGACTTCCTTAATGAATCCGGCCTTGAGGAGCTTATCCACTTTTTCGGCTATCGCCTTCTGCCTCTCTGGGGTATGACTCTGGATTTTTTTCTTTCATCGGTCGATGCTTTGGATCGACGGCCAGATGATGCTCCATGTCTTCCGTGTCAATCCCCGACATGTCCGCTGGAACCCAAGCGAAAACGTCCGCATTTCTTCGTAGAAAATCAATGAGACGCGTCCGCACATCCTCCCCCAGGTTGGAGCCGATTAGCGTTATATGCTCCGTGTTCCCATCATTCAAAGGGATTGGTACCAGATCTTCGATTGGGGCACCCCTCTCTTCGGTGAGGTCATCGCGAGCATCTAGTCCATCGATGGGACAGGGGTCAGATTGATCGCTTCTTTGCAAGGCGATGTTGTAGCAGTGTCTGGCCAGGGCTTGGTCTCTCCGGACCTCTCCGATCCCCTGGTTGGTGGAGAACTTCAACTTCAAATGGTAGGTCGATACGACAGCTCGGAGAGCATTGAGGCCAGGTCGGCCGAGGATTGCATTGTAGGCGGATGGCGCCTTCACCACCAAGAAATTCACTAGAGCCCTGGACTGCTTTGGATATTGACCCGCGGCCATAGTCAAAGTTATCATCCCTTCCGTCGGAACGGCATCGTCGGTAAACCCTACCAAGGGGGAGCTAATCGACCTCAGATGACCGTTAAGAGTGGACATTCTTGAAAAGGCATCGTAGAACAAGATGTTGGCTGAACTTCCATTGTCGACAAGAATGCGACGGATGTCATAATTTGCTATATTTAAGGAAACTACGACCGCGTCGTTATGAGGGAATTGGACTCCCTGAGTGTCCTCTTCAGTAAAAGTTATGGGCTCTTCAGTCTTTTGTCGTTTGGGAGATACAGACGGTATGTTGGTCATTTCCCGCCGGGATCCTCCCGAGATGATGTTGGCGGAATCCGTCGGAGGCCGATTGTTCGGCCACTCCCTGCTGGCGATCATAGTTGGAGGATGCGGGGCCTGGGAAACCACAGGCATGATCGGGGTCTGGGATATGGCCGCCGAGGCCGTGGGTATTTGTGCGGACGCTTTGCGAGAAGACATCAGGCAAGGAGTGGGTGCCGGAAGAGACGATCGGAGGCGGCTCCGTTGAGTGCTCCTTTAAGAACAAGGGTACTGCAAAGACACGTCCCTTCCTCTAGCACCAATCCTGTTGGTGCAAAAATCTGCTTGCACTGGAGAAGCTGGAGTCGAGGGAGTCGCGGTCGCCACCGGGACCTGCAAAGGAAGTCTAAACTGGAGGTGGGGTTGCTCCGGCAAGACCCTGCGACGCTCAAGTCAGTTCTCTGCCTCAACAAGAATGGAGGGCTCGAACGAAGAATTTAGCAGAGTTTTGAGATAAAAAGTGAGAGCTTATCGAATAACGTATCTGGGGTTTCCCTTTTATAGACGGAGAGGGCAACAGATTGATAGCGACGCCTGTAACCGTCTGGTAGTGGGCCGCCTAGAGTCAGGAGGAATTTATTGTGGAGAGTAGTGGAGTAGAGTCGTGGCTATCACCGTGGCTCGCCACGTGGGATCAGTTACGGGGAGTGGAGCGGCATCTGCTGTCGTGACTCATCTGGGGGTGGTGAAATCGCACAGGATCCGCCGCAGGGAGTGGAGCAGAATCATGGCCGTTAATACGGCCTGTCAGGGAGTAATGGAGCCGCTTAGGGCCCACCGTAGAGAGTGGAGCAGTGTTGTCCGTTATGGTGGCCTGCCAGGGGGTCCAAACTCATTGGCCGAAGTTCGGTTGGAGCTGGTGACGGAGCTCGGCTCCCGTAGGAGTCCGGGCGTGGTCTTCCCGTAGTCGGAATAGAAGATGGAGTCTGGCTTCCATAGGAACCTGGACGAAGTCCACTCGCAGTCGGTCGAGTCGAGGATGAAGTTCGGCTCCCGTAGGAGTCGGGATGAAGTCCTCCTGCAATTAAAGTCAAAGGCGAAGTCCGGCCCCCGTAGGAGTTCGGACAAGGCATACCAGCAGTTGATGTTGAGGATGGAGCCCAGCTCCCGTAGGATTCTGGATGAAGTCCTCTCGGAGTCGAAGTCGTGGGCGGAGCCCGGCTCCCGTAGGAGTCCGGGTGGAGTCCTCTCGGAGCCGAAGTCGTGGGCGGAGCCCGGCTCCCGTAGGAGTCCGGGCGGAGTCTGCAAGGGCTAATCCTGTTGAGAACTTCGGCCGTGGGTATTTTATACCCAACACATATAATATTTATGATCTGATTTAGATATAATCTAAAATTATAATCAGATCTGATATAATTTAGATTAGATCTAAATTCATGCATATATGATATATGATTAGATTAGATGATCCAATTTGCAAGTACTTGGATTAGGTTGATCACCAAACTGTCCGGTCATAAGAGCAAAAAGAGTTTAAAGGCCTTCTCTTTCATTCGATGAGATGCTCTTATAGCGTGTAGGGGTGCCATGTGATTAGATCCCATGAAGAAGAAAGCGAAAGGAGAAAACTTACTTTCTTACAAAATCTTAGATCTTGAAACCCTCGGTGTTGTTATATGTGATGCAAGTTACGAAGAAGTTAGTTACATCTAATCTTATTTAATCAAAATTATTTTGATTTAAAATCATAAAAAAATTAGATTTAATCTAAAAAATTTTATGATTTACATATAAAAATTATTTTCAAAATCTTAACCATGTTGATGCAAAATTTAATTAAAAATTAAGTATAAAATCGATTAGATCTAGAATTATGATTTAAGATCTAATGATATTCACATAAAATATGGGGGTATGGGTTAGCTTAGATCAGGTCCTCTTAATTGGGTTAGACCTAAGGTTAGAATCAAAGAGTGAATAGACTAATTAGAGAAATTGATTAAATCTAACTAAATATTGAATTAGATTAAAATCAGAATTTTTCTAGAACCAATACAATAGTTGTAGATGGTCAAGTCCATATCTTTGATTAAACCAAATAGACCTTGATTATGGCTCAGTGGTTAAATTCAAATCATTAGATTGATCAAATCAAAACTAATTAACCAATTGGTGTGTAAGATAAGTTCAACATTTTTTATCGATGATTTTTAATTGGAAATGGCTTATCTAGCCATTTCGATGGTATCTCAGACAAGCTTAATAGACCCTCCCACCAATCTCACTTACCTGACCAATTTGATAAATTATGTCTTGATTAGACCGCTAAGTAATTCGAGTTGATCTATGTCATTAAGGTTGATCAGTGTGACTGATCTAGGTGCCATTTCAACCAGTATGATCCTTATCCAATTCAATGACTTGATGAAGTCAGTGAGAGGATTGTAGTTTACTAGTTGATCTCGTCTAATCTCTTCTCTAAATTGATTAAATCTTCTAAATTAGTAGGTCCATAAAATGAGCTAGTTATGGGGATAACTAGATCATAGCCTCCCATTAAGGTGAATGATAATAGATCCATTATTTCTGATTGACATTGCAGGCACTATCAGTCTGGTGTTCTCTTTGAATGATGAAATTATCATTCATCATATAATGATTCTGTTATACTATCTGATGATGGTTGGGTTGATCGAGCCATCCTCGGGCCTGATCATTCATTAGTTAGAAACACTAAGTAGATTCATGTTAATGGTTTGACCTAATCAAAAATTTCAGAGGTGGTCCATCACTTACTGAAATAAAATCTGAGGTAAAATTAATTACTAAAAATTATTTGAAGAAATAATTAATTGAGAATCTATCCATAGATACATATGGGTTGATCGAGCCATCCTCGGACTTGTATGCAGTCTGTGTGAATTCTAGTACCCACTAAAGAATTAAGGTAATTCTTTGAATTAGAAGTAGAGGCTATCAATTCGTATAAAATAGTGAGAGAACCTTTAGACTAAAGTTCAAGTCTTTAGGCTTAATCAATTTATAAACATAGAGGTCTTGTATTTTTCTTTCAGTTATGGCCAGATGTCTGTTACTCCATTCACTGTTTGATAGTGACTGATTTATAGGATCCAACTTCGATAATTAGTATCGGAAGTTGCAAATAGTTCTAAAGCATGAATAGATCCTAAATATGATTATGGATCTAGCACCTAAAGTTTTCACATCCAAAACATGTGATACGATCAAAGATACTTATCAGAAGTGGCCACATGATCATATCATCATGTGGTATTTTTTGAAAGAACAAAGAACATGAATTTAGTTATAAATTCATTGATGCTCAGTGGGAGAAAATTCTTCAAATGTTGAAGAAATTCTTTCGCACCTCTGAAGATATGTCTTCAGTGAGGCAATAATTCTTTAAGAAAGAAAAAAGAAAAAAAAAGATGCAAAAGAATCGTGCTTGGGCTAATAAGTCTGAACTGATAAAAAAGTCTAAGGTTAACCTAGTCTGATAGAGTCTCTTGATCCGAACAGGCTAAGGAAGAGAAATCAGCAAAGGATTGCTGAACAAGGTATTTATATGATAACACCTTGTGATTTTTCTATCTGTGACACTACTATCTGGATATTGGATATCGAAAGTCCATGCAAATTGTTGCAACAACTTCAGGTTAGTAGAAAGTTTAAAAATAGTAAGAGGTTCCTGAACATTGAAGTTGGAAGTTTTGTTCTAATTCTGATTTTAGGAATCATCGAGCTTATGTTTAATTCCAACAATATCATTTTAGTGATTGTCACTATTGTCTAATGATTTTGTGATATCATTATGAATGATGTCAAAATCATATAAAAAACTAAAAAATAATATTTTTGAATAGTCACAGCCTATTAGTATATTGTACACAATCAAACAAACTCTCTAAAATAGATAATGTCATAAAAGCTTACCTTTGGCAATTTAGGCTCGGTCATATAAATAAGAATAAGATCAACAAGTGATAATTCTTAAGGTCAATGATTGTAAATCATTATCAACCTATTAATTCTATCTTCTTAATAAGATGACCAAGTCACCTTTTACTGGAAAAGGTGAACAAGCTAATGATGTTCTAAGTCTGATACATATTGATATATTGGATCTACAAATATGTTAGTCATAAATTTAAATTATTTAAAATATTTAAATAATTTTATAATAAGGTAGAGAAACAAACTGGAAAGAGTATTAAAATTTTTTGATCAGATCAAAGAGGAGAATGCCCTTCCGGTGAGTTTTTGACAAATCTAAAAGAGAATAAGGATTCTCTTTTATTGGAATCAACTTTGTTAGACATAGTTTGATCCATGATGAGATTTGCAAGTCCGTCAGTCTTCTTTTAAGGTGATACTATTAAGACTATTTGTCATATTCTGAACTAGATTCTGAACTAATCAGTCGCAAGGACTCCATATGAGATATGGACTAGGCGTAAGTCAATATTCTCTTACCTTAAGGTTTGAGAGTGTTTGTTTTATGTCGAGCATTTGCAGACCGATTAGCTTGAATCTCAAACCTATATATATTATTTTGTAGGGTACTTCAAAGAATCTAGAGAATATAACTTCTATCATACTAAAGAACAAAAGTTATTCGGTATTTTTTTTAGAAAAAGAGTACCTTGGTGAAGGTACTGATGCCTTTTTAATATAGAACTTATGAAGTTCGATAGATAGAAAAACTGACATAATCTAGTGAACCCATAAAATTAGATTTGATTAGATCAAACTCAAAACCCATTGTAAAAGCACAATCAAGAAGATCTAGTAGAGTACTGCATCCGTTAGATAGAGACTTCAATTTCTAGATTTGGGACGTGATCCTGTTGAACTCGATGAGAACAACAAGGATCTGATCACCAACATGGATGCCATGCAGAGGTCCAACTCTGATTAATGGCTTGGAGCCATAGAGTCTGAAATGAAGTCCATAAAGATCAATGGTGTATGGATATTTGTTGATTCACTCGAAGGGTAAAACCTGTAGAGTGTAAGTGGATCTTCAATAGGATCAGAGTAGCACAGATGAGAAGGTGGAGACCTACAAAGCTCATTTGGTTGCTTAAGGATATTGTCAACATTATGGTATTGATCATAACGAGATATTTTCTCTTGTGACAATGCTAAATATTTTGGAGTTGGAACGTGTATTTTGATAAGTGATCAAAATGCATGGCTTTGTTGAGAACAAAGAAGAACCCTGCAAATACAAATGAATTAATAGTTCTGTGAGTGTATATCTTATTTTGTATGTGAATAAAATTCTCTTAATCGAAATGACATTCTTTACATTATAGAGAATAAAGGTTTCGCTGTTACTATTGTTCTCCATAAAAGACTTTGAGAAAAGCATATCTCATCTTAGTGACGAAGATCTATAGAGATAAATCTAAGAGGCTGCTTGAATTTTCTCAGTCCCACATACATAAAGTATTTATAAGTAAAATTTATTCTATCATGTACACCATGTATGAGACTGGATATGGTATACTTATTAGGATAGCGAGAGGATACTTGCAAGATTTGGATTAGAATCACTGGTAGGACATCCTTAGGTATTTGAGAAATACTAAGGATCAGTGACTCAGTTATGAAGAATCTGACTTAAAATTTATGAAATATAACTTCAGTTTTTAGCAAGAACGTGTCAGAATACATCCTTACCCTAAATAATGGAGCAATATGCTGGAAAAGTTTCAAGCAAAAAAATATAGCCAAATTCAAATTGCGAGGCAGAATGCATTGCAGCATTCGATGCTTGCAAGGAAGCTATACGATTGTACAGGTTCAATGGCAAGCTAGGAGTGGCACCCTCTGATAATGATCCTGCTATATTGTATAGCACCGGAGCCATAGCTTATGCCAAAGAGCCAAAGTCCCATTAGCTCATCAGGCATTCTGCATCGCTACCCCCTTATTCGAAAAAAAAATCTGTTAAGGTGACGTCAATCTTTAGAAGATCGACAGAAAGAAGAATGTGACCAACCCATTTTACTAAAGCCTCGATATCTAGGAGTTTTGAGATGATAAATTGAAGATGGGTATGTGATACTATATTGATTGGTTTTAGTCCAAGTGGGAGTTGTTGAGAATTATGTTCTAAAGTCAATCGTTTGACGATTATGCCAATTATAAATGTATATGAATTGATAAATAATAAAAATTATTTGATATTTTTTATCACAAGATTATATCTTCTAATAAACTCTTATGCTGTGATAAAGTCTTTAGGACTACTTTGATCGATAAAGAAAGATTTATCGTGTAGTCCTTAAACTAGTTTGCGACCAAACGATACACTATTACAAGGATGATAGCGATATCAAGTGTATGTCGTTGTGTGCTGTATGCATTGGTTGTTCTTGTAATCAAATGGTATAGAGATACTGGTATGGCATCTAGGTGAGATATAGGAGTATATCATCACAGAACATGACCAACTGCAGAGCACTCTACTGTCAAGGATAGCTCCCGAAGGGTATGGGTTTAAGTATCCCTCCGACCTGAGATCACCACGATGACTTGCAAGCAACTCACTGTACTTTGGTGTCGGACTAACTGAGTTTTTAATTCAATGATAAAAGATTTTTGGATACAGTCAAGTACTTTTCAAGTGAGTGCATGAGTCAAGATGGGATTGACCCCTCCGAATTAGAAGGAGATATGCATCAGTGTATTTCAATTTAGCAAAATTTAGATCCAGATAATTCATGTGATGGATTTAAAAAAGATTAAAATATAATATGGATGATGTATCTAGGATTGACAGTTAAATCCTTGATCGTCCTCAAGCATTAGGGTCAAAGAGATGAATTATATGGTAACCATACGCCAATAGGTTCTTGAATGTTGCTTCGCCATCATTCGACCTATTCAGACGTCGGGTCATCATTACTAAATAGTTACATCGATTGGTTTAAGAAGGTATTTCTGTACTACTGACTTAGATTCAAACCTATGAGGTTACACTCAAAAGAAGTTTCTAACTGACCATGTGGCTGATCAATGATTGAGAATTGTTCAAGGGCTTAATCGTCAATTCGATTGATGGTTAACCTTATGCAAAAGTTATAATAAATTAATTCACCAAGTATTAGTAAATTAATAAAAAATTAATTAATAATTAAATTACTGATTAACTTAATTTGATTGAGCAAAGAAGATTAAATAAAATCTAATTAAATTGGATTCAATTAGATTTGACCTGATTAGATTATGAGATGACCTAATCGCTTAGGGAGAATTATCCCTGATTTGTTTAGGATTTTGGTTCAGTCAATTTTTAATTTAATTAAGATTTGATTAAAAATTTATAAACCTAATTAGATTAGATTTCATATATTTTATTTGGACTAAACCAAATGTAATTTGGTTTGGATTCAAATAAGAAAATTAAGAGTCCTTATTGGAATAGAACTCTTCTCCTGGTGCCAACCCAGATTGCACGCCATATTCTTCACACACAAAATTATTTTGTGTAATATTTTTTTACACCAAAGAGTTTTTTCTATTATCTATCTCATTTCAAATTTGATTTAATTTTGATAAAAGGAAGGTTCTGAAATTAGATTTCAAAATATTCTTTATCAGGAGAATCTGTTCTCATTCAGATCAACCTCTCCATACCAATAAATTATTTTCTCCTTATATATGTGACATTCTAAGAAGATTTTTTATAAGAGATTATATGGAGTACTGATTTATCATAAAAAAATATGAGAAGGAACATCCTATATTTTATTGGTGCATTTTGGGATATAGAATTGTGAAGAAAGGTAGAATCCTGTAAGAGTTCAGGATCACTAGGACTCTTCATCCTACCTCCTTATATGCCTATAAAATTGGATTTTATGGTTTTTTTTATATGTGTAAGATGCCAGAAGAGAGCTCTTCATGTGGTAGAAGTTTGGGCATAGTTCATGATGTAAAAAATAGAGAGGGGGGTCCTCTTTCTTGGGGTATGCACAAAAACCTGAATTTCAGGTTTTTGGTTCTAAGGGTTTGGGAAGAGAAAATAAATTAGAAAAATATTATTTTTTCTCCATCTTTCTTTCACTTCTTCGTCTCCTCCAAAAGTTTATCTTAAACTTTTAGAAAGATTCTAAAAATTTAAAAAAAAAATCAGATAAGCCAAGAAGAAGGTCTTCGCATGAGCTAGCACTCCCGAGAAGATCGATCAGATCGGGGCTTCGAGTGGTCGGACATGTGTGCGGCTGTGAGCAACTAGCAAAGATCCTCTCTATCATATCTCTCAATAGTGGTGATCATCGACCCATGATCAGGTATGGAGTTCGGAACTTAGATTAGAAGTAGATGTGATCTGCTGCTCATATGCATGGATGCTGATTTTATCTTCAGATTATTTCAGATTTTATATGCAACATAACATGTCATAGATCTTAGAGTAGGTTGATTTGATGATTAGACCATATGTATATTAGATTAATTTGATTAATCTAGTTATCTTCCACTATATTTTTTTTGAAAAAGTTTTAAAATATATGCATGAAATTGCCTGCATTCTCCAACATAAACTATCCCATCATAACCTGTGGAATGTCCACTAGTTGATCCATGACCAAATGTGCTCATTGATGAGGCACAACCATAAAACACACCTCCTCACTGAAGGTCAATCCGAGTGTGTAATGTACCTCTCAAATATGAGTTTGTCATTGAAATTGATGATGCACCATACACCATTGAGAATGATGTTTTCTTGATCTATTCAGAAATTGTCATGAGTAAAGACTCTGATAGTTGGCTTGAAATCATGACATCTGAAATGAACTCCCTATACATCAACCAAGTATGGACTATGGTTGAAGCACCTATGGATATGACCTAACAGGTTGCTATCAGGGATGTCTATCCAAATTTTTGCTATTGCCACACACCATCTAGAGAATTAGTCTCTAGTGGGAGGGCAAATATATTTATGGATTAAAACTGGCATTAAGGAGTAAGTACTTCTATTTTTGTTGAGATAATCAAAATATTTGATTTTATCAAATATAGATGAACCATATGTGTATGCAAGAAGATAGGTGAGAGTCCCACTAACTTCTTGATAATGTATGTGAGTGAGATACAGCATATTGGAAAAGTAGTCCCAATATTGCACTCGATCAATGATATACTTATCACAAAAATTTTCATGGAAAAAGACTTGGGTTAAGCATCCAATATACTAGGCATCTATAGGGATACATGCAAGTGGATGCTGGGTTTATCTCAGTCTAGGTATATAAAATTTATGTTGAAGGTGTTCAACATGAATGGGTGTAAAGGAGTTTACTTACCCATATATTCAATGTACTTTGTCTGATGTGATTTATGCTTTGTACATAATCATTGATTTTAGACAGATCCATGATAGGATCTTTGAAAATCATGAAAAATATTCTCAAAGTACTTGAGAAGTACTATAGAGACAGTGAATTGAAAGAGTTCCAAACAGCAAACTGTGTTAAACTTAGTTAAATACTGTTACTAAAGAGTGCTAAAGAAAGTTGTCTGATAAAAAGATCATCACTGAGTTGGGTGTGGTCTCACTAGGTACCCACGCACATCCTAGGCACTTTCATCTCATTCATGATTTGATCATAAAATGAGTTCATATAAAGAACAGTATAATAGGATCAGTTTACTAAGCCTTACACTGCAGCAGTGTGTTCGCCACCTTGATTACATGGGCATCAGGTATAGGAGCAATTGGCTTTAGTGCAAGTAGGAGATTGAAAGAATAGTGCCCTACAAGCCAATCACATGAGGATGCGAAGGGACTCTTCTGTGATATCTTCCTACTCATTTGCATGATATTAGTTATTTTTATTTATGAGGTATTGTATTTTATCATTTGCTGCATCATATTTTTATGATTATGATAAACCCCATAGATTAGGATAATAATTTGAAGGCCATGATGAGATCATGCTAGTGAGAGCTAAAATCTTGATAGCCTCAATCTAAAATATTTTTAGTCATTGGATCATTGAGTCGGAGATCGATAATATCGATAAGACTGGTATATCCTATGTATGCTCAATGGAGAGAGTGGTTGATCTCACAATCACTTGTGTAGTGACACTAATACAAAGATGTAGGTGCTCATTAGAGAATGAGTTCACTGAACTGACCTGCAGGAAGAATATCTGATGGAGCCTTACAGCATGTTAACAGATGGTTCTTCAGTGAGAGTGGTGTATGTGATCCTTTGACCTGAGATCACCATAGTATATTGTACATGGACCCTTACTTTGGTTTATTTCCTAGCACACCACTTTGAGATGTGTGTGGGATATTCTGGGTATGATGAAGTGTGCATGAAGGTTGTGAGTGGTCAATAAAGAATTGGTCACTCCTTATAGGAGGAGAGAACATCCTGTGTGATCTCATAGGATGATGACTCTAAGAGTCTCTGATCAGAGCAGGAATGAACAGTAGAAAAGATTTCTACTAGTTCATCAATCGAGTCATCATTATTGAATCAAAATACATATGGATAAGTATTTGAGCTTGACATATTTTCATACTTATGGCCTTTTTGGAATATTGTGTGATCGAAAGATTGAATTGCACGGTAACTCACCATGGAAGGATAATTTTAATATTTTTATCAAATTTTAAATCTTTCAGATAGTCATGACACATTGCTAGACATCAATCTTAACTTGTGGACTCATCAGAATTAAAAGATTTTAATTTAAAAATTGATTAGGAAGAGTCTTAGTTGATTGAGACTCTTGAGCTGACCTAATCTAATCAGATTAGGGTTATATTATGAGTCTGGATCCACTGCTGGCTAGATTTGGAACCCAATGGGTCACACATAATAAGAATTTGGTTTTGGTCTAATCTTTTTGAATTTATTATAAATCCAATGGGTTAATTGAATTGCTAGCACATGAATTAACCCAAATTTTTAATTGGATTCAGTGCAAATGTGTTTGTGCTAAACCTTGTCTTATTGTCTGGACCTAATGTGATTAGGTTTGAACCATCTAATTAATAGGTGGTTTATCTAATTTTTAATGGAAGAGTTCCATGTGAATAAACCTCCTCCACACCATATCCACATGCACAAAATATGTCATGCCCATTTAATTTATGGCATTAAGAAGGAAGAGTCCTTCTTAATAAAGTCTCTTAATTTTTTTACCGTGTTTCACACGTCTTATTAATTTGTGCACCATCAGATGGTGCTTTGGGATAATGTGGGCATGGAAGAGGAGAAGGAGTCCTTCTCTGAGAAGGAACTCCATGCCAAATTTGTTTGGGACATCCTCTTTTCTTGTGCGAAGAAATGGAAGAGTCCATTTCATGTCAAACTCTTAATTCCTTCCACTATTTTCATGCATTCCTTTTAATTCCTTATGTCATGGGATAGCTCTTGGGATTGTGGGCATAGATAAGATGGAGGAGTCTTTCTCTTGGAAGAAAATTGAACACCACAAATTAAATGGACACCACATATATATGTGACACATGGAAGAGTCTTAATTATTAAGGACTCTTGAATTCTTCCACCATTTTCTTTTCCATGCACCATAAGATGGTGTTCTGATTTTTTTATGCAAAGGAAAAGTCCTTCTACAAATAAAACACTTCTTATTCCATGCCATTATGCTGTAGTTTCCATACAAAAATTAATTTGATGCATGTAATGAATAAGGGACGCAAAGAGTTGGCGCCCCTTAGGAATTATGTGGCGCCCCTTCATACCTTATATAAGGGGTGTCCCATATGGGATAAAATCCATCCAAAATTAGCATTAGATATGGGATTATATGAGAAAAAGTTAGAAAAAATCTAAAGTGAAAAAGATAAGGAAAAAGGAGAGAAAAATAGAAAGAAATAGAGAAAGAGAAAAAGAAAAACATGAGATGCTTGTCCAAAAAATCAGATTGTTCATGTGTTGAACTTATAATCTGATTTGCGTATGATGAGATCTTTTAAGGAAAGATTTTTAGAAAGGTCCTAATGGAGGTCTTAAAGGTATACAAGTAATGATGTAATCCATTCTTGCGAAAGACGATCAGCAGTGAGCTTGTAAAGAAGGCTGCAGCACCATGACGAATTGAAAAGGACTCTCATCAATCCTGTGTGGATCACCTTTGGAGGGCTTCTACTTTGGAGTCTCATGGAGATATTAAGATTATCAATTTATGATCTTCGTATTGATATATGGCTTTTGATCTTCTCTTGTTATATATGCTTATGTTATTTGATTGCAATCATCAAGGTATTCCTATGGCTTTTGTGTTTTAGTAGTCTAGTTTAAATGTTAAATTTATTTTCAATTATTGAATATAAGTAAAAATTTTTAAAATTTATATTCTGCTGTATCACCAAAATCCAACAAAAATATGGTTATGAAATAAAAGCAAAGAGCAATTGTTGCTCTATTTTTCTATCTAATGAGTTTATTGGGAATGCATATATGGATAATGGTCTCTTAGTACTTCCACTTAATGATAATATTTTTTATGATGGATAAAAATAAGAAAAAAGAAATAAAAAATGATAATATGATATATCTCTTGTTAGATATATACTCTAGAAGTCAATTATTGGCTAACACATTTTGTAATTCAATGCCTTAAATTTTGTACTTATAATATTTTTATATTAATAAAGGGTTTTCTTTTTCTAATTATCTTTATGTATCCATGATTTATTCTAAAAATTAACAAAGATGATTTTTTTATATTCTCAAGGTGTTGAAAATTTGAGACATATATTAATTAGTGGTTAGTTTTTAAATACTTCCAATCAAAAGATCATCACGGAGGATAGTGATCAATCCATTCAAGATCGATGAACGGTTCACTTTTCTTATGGATAGATGAGTCTCGAGGCTGCAGTGTAGGGATACTGGGGTGAGGATGTGGGTGGTTGTAAGAGAACAACTTATACTGAGCTGACCAATATGAGAAACCATTTAGATGTCTACTCACTTATCAGTGGTTGACTCGATGCTGCAGTGGTATGGGTGGTTCTTTGACCTGCGATGTCATTGATAATTTATAACGAGACTGCTGAGTTTGACTGTATATTTTCTTGATCCCTAGCCATTCAGGCTCTTACTGTATATGTTGGCTATAGTAGGTTCAGATTCACTGTTTGGAGTAGAATGCACCTATATGGAATCTATCGATCTTGGTAAAAAAAAAGAAGTCCTATGCGATCCACAAGACTGAACTCAGAAAGTCTTTAACCAAAGCAAGTATAAATACTAAAAAAAAAATTTATGAGATTCACAGATAAACTTGAATCAAGCCAATCTAGCATTGATTGATGATGGGATCTGACGAGTTCTCCATGACCTCCATCAAGTCGGGACTCACTATAGAAGAACTGAATCATACGATAACTGTATCTAGGAGTTCACACTTTTATTCTATTGAATTATCATTACATACTGCTAGATATCACTGATGGATTGTGAGACTCATCGGGCATCGTCTTGATTATCGATGACCCTCGAAAGATAGAGCTAAAATTATTTCAACTCATCAAAAAGAGTTTCAATGATATTGTGATGGAGATCATAATATATTTCACTACCAGATAGAATAAAATCTATGAAGTTATATATTAAGAGATTTAATCTTGAATTAATCAATTAGACTTGTAAAGTTCTAATTAGGTTAAGATTTATTGAAATCCTATTGAGTTTATGAGAACTATGCTAGCACATGGTTAAACCTAATTCCTCTTGAGACTGCGATTCCTTATTAGATAAGGATTGGATCAAATCCATAGTAATGAATTTAATCTAAATCCATTTTAATTTGGAGCACCTATCTATTGGCCTAAAAGGATTGGATTAAGTCAATAAGTTGGCTAACTAATTTCTTATTTTCTCTCTTGTTATTTTCTAATGTGATGTAGAAATTATTGGAAAGAAGAGATGGCACCTGCCCTTGGATAGGATGTGAGATAGAGAGAGACCCACTTCCTCTCTTGCTTAGGTGTGGAAGGAGAGAGAGAGAGGGGCCATGCCCCCTCTCTTGTGCATGAAAACCCTAAGGGGGCGCCAACACTTGGTGCCCCAACTACTTGCCCCTTTTGATTTGGGGTGCCCACTCAGTCTACCTTTTCTGAGTGGAGTGCCTCATCTACTTGCCAAAGGAGGTGAAGCCCATACTAATTAAATCTAATTTTTTTTAAAAATAATCAGATTAAAAAGATAAAAATTCTTATGAGATTAGGACTAGTCTTTTTAGGTTGATTGGTTCTTGATTTGGAATCAAGAAAGGGCTATATAAAGAGATGGTCTCTTAGGATTTTATAATTATTGAATTTTAAGAATTCAAAACTTCTTCTTTCCTTCTCCATGATTCTCATCTTCTTCCTCTCTTTCCAATACCTAAGGGTTGGGCATCCATCATCCCACATGTCTGAGTTGAGAGTAGTCTCTTCTACAGCAAGAAACAAGGAGAAAAGTCTGCAGTTCAAGGGTTGTGATTGCAATCAAGATCAACAGTTGATCAAGCTTCAAAGAAGCTAAGATTCTACTTAAAGAAGAAGGATCTACTATAAGAAAAAAGATTCAACATTGATCCCAGTGGATACCTATAAAGGTTGGATACGTGTGCGGCTCAAGAAACTTCAAATCTAAGATCATCGGTAGCAGTGTTTTTCAACCCACGTAAAGATATTGAGATTCGATCTTATCTTTATTTTAATTTTTAAATTATATGCATATCTTTATTCCTAAGCTCAGGTAAAAATAGATGAGATCTATTACATATGGGGTTAAAGGGTTTAACTTAGTTCGTTTCTGCTGCTCTTCAAAAAGGTTTTGAAATCTATACATGCAATCCTACCCGATTTTCTAATAGTGGTATCAGAGCCACTAATTTTTTAAGACATATATAATCTGATTTTTACTCTTAGATCTAAAAGTTTTGTTGATTAGAATTAATCCTATGTTGGTATAAGGTTGTCTCGGTATAGGATTTACCCCCTATATTAAAAAAGTTGTCCTAACACAAGATTGATTAATTTTGAAAACTATTTTTGAAATATTTAAATCAATCTTTTAGATCTAAAAATTAATATATATATTATATCTTATTTTATTTTTTACATCTAAAATTAGAATAATTAAATATTTACATCGAACTGATATAAGGTTGTCCTAATATAGAGTTTACCTCCTATATTGAAAAGGTTGTCCTAGTTTGATGCGAATTAATTTTTTAAATTTTTAAAATATTTTAATTATTATTTTAAATCTATTTATGCATATATTTGATATGTATAAATTTAGTTTTAGATCTAAAATTATATATATATATATAGTCTAGATCTAAAACTATATATATGTGATATATGACATTAGGTTTAGATCTGAAATTATTTCAAGATCATAAGTCACTAATGCATGCAATGAAATATAATCTAAAAAATTATTTTTAAAATCTAAAAATTATATTATTGCATGTGGAAATGGTTGAACAAATTAGGTCTAATAATTAAACTACTATTAGGGTCAATTGATTAGATCAAGCTAAAATCCATTGTCAATTTTGAGCAGTTCATTGAACCTAATCAATGTTTGATTAGGATTAGATCAAAGAGACTCAAAGTCAAGTTTAGTTATAATTGATCGCATCGATTCACATTTTGATATGAATTGATTGACTCAAGATCAAATTTAGCTCAGTGGTTTGGGCCTGTTTCAATAGGTTAATCTGATCGATTCTAATCAACTAATTTGATGTCTAAGACAAGTATGTAGATGATGGTTATTTAATTGATTTTGTTGTCTGACTTGGCTAATTTGACTGGTGTCTAAGGAAAGCAATGGAGGGATCCTAACTCATCTTAACTTATCTAGCCATTTTGGGAGATTCAGGTTCGCACTAGGTTGCTTGTTGACTAGAGTTCACCCATGCCAACTAGGCTGATTAGACATGTGCATGTGCTGACCTGAATTTGATCAGTCAGATGTCAAATCTACTACTTTAGAAGAGACTTAAACCTATATATCCTCACTAAATATTAAGTCTAGAGGTCTTCCATCATTCTAGAGATGCGGATGCCTTCTTGGCATTGATCGTTCTCGATTGGTTATAGTGATTCGGTTGCATCGAGAAGGTACAATCACTCTATTGACATTTGATACCCCGAGATAGAGATGGGATTGGACTCAATAACTATTAGGTGAGAATCTCAATGATGATTTTATGTCCGCTGGTGAATGATGGGTCTGACTTAACTAAGAAATATACCAATAACTATTAGGTGAGGCCACAGGATTAGAGACCAAACCCACTATATCTTGCTTAGTAAAGCAATAGATAAGGTGCTGTCCACTCATCGATCTATGCTCATCAATAACTATTAGGTGAGATATGTATGGATCAGTGGGACTGCAGTATCCACTTAAAATCGATCACGTATATATTTTTATTTCTCCACCTGAGGAGTGTGGGAGATTCAAAAAAATAGTGGAAGCCTTTATTTGTTTTTAAAGTCCCTAAAACAAATATTTTATAAGTACAAACATCCAACTAGAAATTGATCTCTCTGCAGATAACCATATCGAGTGCCAATCCTTTAGCTCGTATCCTTGATATCAATAGGTTGATCGAAATAAATTACAAAGACTAACTTTGGAATTTAAGAATTATTTTCAGTTCTAAGAAACTAACCCATGTCCTTGACCAGAATGCACCGTGTTACTAGCTCATCCATCCTCTGATCAACAAGCCACACTTGAGAAGTGGATGGATGAGGACAACAAGATGAAGTGTTACATTCTAGCATCCATGTCTAATGATCTTCCACAACAGTATCAAGATATAAGGACTACCAAGGAGATGCTGACTCACTGACAAGAGTTGTATGGTAAGCAGAGTCATACAGCTCGCTTTGAGGTCTTCCAGAGACTATTCAGAGTGAAAATACGTGATGGACAATCTGTCAATGACCATTGTTTGACAATGATCAAGGATATCGAGGAGCTTCAGAAGCTCGGTATAAACATGGACAAGAAATTACAGGTGAATTTGATCCTTCAATCTCTTCCTGATCAATATGGGTAGTTCATCATGAACTTGTAGGAACCAGATCTAGGGTTTCAGGGTTAGATCTTGAAACTTTTTCAAGATCATACAGCGGAAGACTAAAATAAATCAAAATTTATTTTCTAAGATTAGAAAATCCCTAGATCTAAGATCCTATTACATGATTATTACATAGCATTAAATAAAAAATTAAAATATATATAAATATAGTATGAACTACATGTTGATCATATCAACATGTTTCTATACTAGCTACATCTAATGTATGTATTAAATAATAGATCAGATCTATTACCTTGCAAGTTAGATGCTCTAACCTCGCTGATCCAGGCTTAAGGATGATGTTGCAAGCTGCACACACGTCCGGCCTCTAGGAGTCGTCCACAGGAGCCCACAAATCTCGATCAGAAGTCCTGCTTCAGGAAATCAGCACAGTATGCTAGTACTGCGCTGATCCTTCTTTGATGGTTGATCAGGTGCCTCCTTCTTCTTGATTTGGACTCTTCCAAAGATGAAAAGTAGAAGGAGGAGTTTCAGATCTGAGACACTCTCAGAAAACTCAAGATGGAGGGAGGAAAGATATGAAAACAAAAACCCAAGAAGAAGACCCTCTTCTTCTTCACGTTTTTCTCTCTAGACACCCAAACTTGCATCTTTTATATCTCTACGACCTAAAGGTATTTATCTCTAATTTTTGGATGGTAGAAAGGCCTCTCAAATATCTATCTCTATTTAAAATTTCACAAAGAAACTCATCTTATATAGAGAGATATGATAGAGTCCTTGTCTAGGTCAAACACCTAGTCAAGGCTTATCCAAACATGGCAAGTTAAGGGACGCCCAACTCTTGAGCACCTCCTCCATATTTTCATGTATGGATCACCAAAAAAGGGTATACAATATAAACCCTAAAAGCCACAAAAATTCCAAAAAAAATTTGGATAAATTCGGTGCAAAATTGAAAGAGTTTTGGATTTCTAAAACTCTATCTCATAGAATTCGAAATCCAAACTTATTCCTTTTAGATTTGATCCAAATCACCTTCCATGTAAGAAAGAAGAGAGGAGACCTTTTGTGAACATGGGAGAGATCTGGAAGAGGGCTTTTGTCGCACAAAATAAGTGAAGATTGGCGTTGAATAAGAGAGAGGGCGTGGAGAAGGTTTATGTGGCGCAAGGTGGAATCCTAGTCCTACTAGGATTCTGTCTCATAACTTGTTTTAATTTGGTTTTCCAAACCAAATCAAATCAAAATTAGATCAATCCAATTAAAATAGGTCTTAACCTAATTAAGAACCTAATTTAATCAGATTAAATTAGATTTAAATCTGATTTAATTTTTTAATCAAATTAGAAATTAGATTGACCCAAGTCCTAGTTGAACTAGGACTAGTCTTTCCTTGCACTTGGCTTATCCAATAAACCAATTGGACTTGATCCAATCAAGCCCAAACCAAATCTAATTAAATTATATTTAATTAGACTTAATCTCAGCCCATTGGCTTAATCAAATTAAGCCAATTAGCAATCAAATTGCTAATCGATCCTCCTGCAACACTTGCACTGGGTTAAATGTCAATCGTATTGATTATTTAACCCTATAATGATTCTTAATCGTTGATCAACCATCCGATCAGATCATGAACTCTAATGTGTGTGACCTCATAGGTCCGAACCTAAGCCGATAGCATAGAAACAAATTTCTATACCAATCGAAGTGACCATCTAGCAATGGTACCCGACGTCCGGATAGGTCGAATGTGTAGAACAACATCCTTAGAACCCATGCGGATATAGTTTTCATATAATTCATCCCCTTGATCAAAATGATCATAGGACACCCCAGAGTTTAACTGTCAACTCTGATCAGGTTGTCCACATTGTATTTCAAAATATCAAATCCATCTGATGGATTACCCTGGCCAAGGTTTTGCTAAATTGAAATACAGCGACTCATTCTTCTCTAACTCTTGGAGTGGTCAATCCCATCTCGATCACACTCTGACTTCGCAAGTACTTGACTGTGCCCAGAAGCCTTCCATCCCTGAATTAGAAATTCAGTTAGTCCAGTACCAAAGCACAGTGAGTTGCTTGCAAGTCACTGAGGCAATCTCAAGTCTAAGGGACACTTATACCTATATCCCATCAGAGACATTCTCGACAGCAGAATGCTCTGGAGTTGGTCACGTTCAATGTCGATGTACCCTTACATCTCACCTGTATGCCATACCAGTATCTCCACACTCCTTGGTTAAGAGGACAACCAACCCATATGGCCTACAGCGACCTATGCTTGATAGAAGCTGTCGTCCTTATTAACAGCCTATCATTTGGTCGTGAACAGTTTTAAGGACTAATCGATAAATCCTCTCTTTATCGAACCTAAATAGTCCTAAGGACTTTATCATAACAACGGAGTTCATTAGAAGATGAAAGCTTATGATGAAGATGCCAAATATATTTTATTTATTAACAAATCAATTACAATACTTGGTTGCTCAACCGTCAACAGCTTGACGATTGGCTTTTTGGGACACATTTTCCAACAACTCCCACTTGTCCTAAAGCCACTCGGCACAGTATCTAATACCCATCTTCGACTTGTGGTTATCGAACTCCTTTATCGCCAGGGCTTTAGTGAAGGGGTCAGCTAGGTTCTCCTTTCCGTCGATCTTCTGAAGGTCGACGTCACCTCGATCCACGATCTCTACGATCAGGTGGAAGCGGTGCAAGATGTGCTTCGTCCGCTAATGTGCTTTGGGTTCCTTCACCTGAGCTATGGCACCAGTGCTGTCGCAGTAGAGCAGGACTGGACCATCGAGAGAGGGTGCTACTCCGAGCTCGTTGATGAATTTCCTCAACCACACAGCTTCCTTCGCGGCATCTGATGCTGCGATATACTCCGCTTCACAAACAGAGTCTGCCACAGTATGCTGCTTGGAACTCTTCTAGCAGATGGCTCCACCATTCAGAGTAAAGATATAACCCGACACGCTCCTGCTGTCATCATGGTCAGATTGAAAGCTAGAGTCTGTGAACCCCACAAGTTTCAGATCTGACTTGCCATAAACCAACCATTGGTCCTTAGTATTTCTCAAATACTTAAGGATGGCTTTGACCACTTTCCAGTGGTTTTCTCCAGGATCAGATTGGTATCTACTCACTACTCCTAGTGAGTATGCCACATCTGGTCTTGTACATGTCATGGCGTACATGATAGATCCCACGACTGAAGCATATGGGACTCTACTCATACGCTCTCTCTCTTCAGGAGTTGTCGGACAATCCTTCTTAGAGAGAAATTCCATGGCCTATCGGTAGATAGTCCTTCTTGGAATTCTCCATGCTGAACCTCTTCAGCACAGTGTCTATGTACATGGACTGGGATAACCCAAGCATCCTTTTAGATCTATCCCTATAGATCTTCATCCCTAGGATGTAGGATGCTTCACCCAAGTCCTTCATGGAGAACTGTGATGACAACCAAACTTTTATTCCCTGTAGTGCGGGGATGTCATTCCCGATTAAGAGAATGTCATCCACGTACAAGACAAGGAATACCACAACTGGACCATTTGCCCATTTATAGATGCAGGGCTCTTCTCCATTCTTAATGAAGCCATACGTTTTGATCACCTTATCAAAATGCATGTTCCAACTCCGAGAAGCTTGCTTCAATCCATAAATGGATCTCTGAAGCTTGCACACCTTGGACTCATCTGTGGATGTAAATCCTTCAGGTTGTATCATATACACCTCTTCAGTCAGCTCTCCATTCAGGAAAGCTGTCTTTACATCCATCTGCCAGATCTCATAATCCAGATGGGCAGCTATTGCAAGCATTATCCGAATAGATTTGAGCATTGCCACAGGAGAAAACGTCTCGTCATAGTCAATACCATAACGTTGACGATACCCCTTGGCAACCAGACGGGCTTTATAGGTCTCCACCTTTCCGTCTGCGCCCCTCTTCCTTTTGAAGATCCATTTACACCCAATGGGTTTAACCCCTTCAGGTGGGTCAACCAATGTCCATACATCGTTGACCTTCATGGACTCCATTTCGGATTTCATGGCTTCAAGCCATTTCTCAGAATCAGGTCTCTGCATAGCATCCATATAGGTGATCGGATCCTCATTATTCTCATCAAGTTCGATGGGATCACCGTCCTGGACCAAGAAACTGTAGTATCTGTCCGGCTGACGCGGTACTCTACCGGATCGCCTTAATGGTGCAGGTATATTGGGCTCCGGATGTGATCTAATCATATCCGACTCAGGTTCAGCTATTGGTGTCGGTCCTTCTACCTGTTGAACTTCATCAAGTTCAACCTTAGAGGCAACGGTTCCTTCACCAAGGAACTCCTTTTCTAAAAAGATTGCCTTAAGGCTGACGAACACCTTTTGTTCATCAGCATGGTAGAAAAAATATCCTTTTGTCTCTTTGGGGTACCCTATGAATGAGCATTTGTCAGACCTAGGTCCAAGTTTGTCTGTGACTAATCGTTTGACATAGGCCGGGCACCCCCAGACCCTAAGGTGTGAAAGTGCTGGCTTACGTCCCGTCCATATCTCATATGGAGTCTTAATTACAGACTTACTTGGAATCCTATTTAACAGATAACAGGCCGATTCGAGTGCATATCCCCAGAAGGATATCAGCAAGCTAGCAAAAACCAATCATGGATCGGACCATGTCTAACAAAGTCTGATTCCTCCTTTCAAACACACCATTATGCTGTGGTGTTCCTGGAGGAGTCCATAGGGAGAAAATCCCATTCTCTCCTAGATATGTGAGAAACTCACTAGAAAGGTATTCTCCTCCTCGATCAGATCGAAGAGTTTTAATACTCTTCCCAGTTTGTTTTTCCACTTCACTTCAGAATCGTTTGAACATTTCAAATGAATCCGACTTATGTTTCATCAGATAGACATATCCATATAGGTATAGGTCATCCGTGAAAGCTATGAAGTAGAAATATCCACCTCTAGCACTGGTGCTCATGGGTTCGCATACATCAGTATGTACTAGGCCCAAGAGCTCAGTAGCTCTCTCACCTTTTCCAGTAAAAGGTGACTTGATCATTTTACCAAGAAGACAGGACTCACAGGTTGGAAGTGATTCACAATCACTTACTTCGAGGATTCCCTCTTGAGTCAACCTGTTTATTCTGTTCTTGTTTATATGACCTAGCCTACAGTGCCATAAGTAGATATCTGACACACTATCTAATCTAGGGTGCTTGCCAGTTGAATAGACTACATTAACAGGTTGTGATAACATATACACACCATTGTTCAAATGTCCACAAAAAATAGTAACACCATTCTCAATGATATTACAAATTTGTTTCTTTATTGAAATTTCATAATTATTTTTGGCCAGAAGGCCTACAGAAATGATATTTAAAAAGAAACTAGGACAGAAATGACAATCATTAAGAACAACGATATGGGATTCAAATACAAGTTTCAAGATTCCTAATGCTAGAACTGGAACTGGTCTTCCATCTCCAACGTTCAGGAACCTCTCGCCTTGCTCGAATCTCCTACTGACCTGCAACGAATTGCAAATATGGTAAGGGCTACCGGTATCCAATACCCAGTCAGTTATATCACAAATAGAGAAATTGCAAGGAGTTATAATATAAATACCTTGCCCAGCAACAACTTGCTGCTTTCTCTGCCTGTTCGGATCTAGGGAGGCAATGTACTGGGGACAGTTCCTCTTCCAGTGCCCCCACTTCTTGCAAAAGAAGCATTCAGCTTGACTCTTATCGGGTTTGATCTTTTTGGTCTGACACTGCACAGTTGTCCTAGCCTGAACTTGCACCTTCTTTACTTTCTTCTTCTTGTTCTTCTTCCCTTTCTTAAAGGGTCGAGAACCAGAAGATGAACCTCCCACTAAGTTCACCGACTCCTTATGGAGTTGGTGATCTTTCTCAAAGTTCTGAAGTAACCCCAGTAATCCATGGCAGTTTACTTCAGGCTTTGTCATTCTATAATGAGTGAGGAATGGGAGATAAGACTTGGGCAGTGAGTTCAGTATTGCATCTTTCCCAAGCTGCTCATGCAAGGGAAAGCCGAGCTTGCTCAATCGTTCCATCAGCTCGATCATGTACAATACATGATCAGTGACAGAGGCACCATCCCGCATTTTGGCGTTGAAGATGGCACAACTAGTCTTGTGCCTCTCCACGTCATCGGGTGTGCCAAAGGTATCCTCCAACACTTGAAGCATGTCCTTTGGCTGAGCCATCTCGAATCTGCGACTGAACTCGTCACTCATGATAGCAGCCAGCATGATACAGCGCACCGTGGTCCGGTCACTGAGCCACTTCTGGTAAGTGTCTCTGACTGTTCCACGTGCATTGACAGCTGGCTCCTCAGGTGCAGGATCCATTATCACATATAGGATCCGTTCATGCTCCAGGACTATCTTCAACTTTCGGTACCAGCTACCGAAGTTGGGTCCCACCAACTTATCATTGTCCAACAATGATCGGAGCGATAGGGAAGTGGCCATATTTGCACAAAGGAGAACCATAACCTAATTAGTATTTGATTCATTAAACCTAAAGATTTGGACTTTAATCAAAAGGTTTCTCCCACTATTTTATTCGAATTGGTAGCCTCTACCTCCAATTCGAGGAATTACCCTAATTCCTTAGCGGGTACTAGAATCCACTTAGACTGCACACAAGCCCAACTTTGGTTGGCCAACCCATGTACACCTAAGGGTAGGTTCATAACCAATTGTTTCTCTAAACAATTTCTAGTAATTTTAATTTTGCCCCAGAAACCTAATCAGTAGGCTTTGGCCTCCACTGTAAGGATCCGGTTAGGTCCAACCATTAACATGATCATACTTGGTGTATCTAACCAACGAATAATTAAGCCCAACTTTGGTTGGCTCACCTAACCACCATTAGAGAGACACTTCCAAGTCATCATATGATGAGTGATAATTCCATTAGTCAACAAGCACCAGGCCTTTGGGTCTGCAATGATTATTGAGTTCATGGACTCATTATCAAACACCTTAATGGGAGGCTATGACTCAGTTATCTCCATAATTTTATCATTTTAAGGACCTAATAATTTTAGAGGATTAAATAATATAGAGGATGAGGTCAGATGAACCAGCTTATCATGATCCTCCCACTGACTTCACCAAGTCAGCTTAAGGGAGACCATTAAAAGGGCTGGTCTAGGAGCACCTAAATCAGTCACACTGATTTACCTAGCTGACATGGGTCAGCTCGAATAGTCAAGTGATCCGATCAAAACATAATTTCACCAAGAGGCCAGGTAAGTTCGATCAGTGGGAGGGTCTGCCAAAACTTGCCTTAGACACCATCATGAATGGCCAGGTAAGCGGGCTCCCAATTAAAAACCACCGGTCTGGTTTACCTTAGACACCAACTGATTTAATTAGTTTCGATTAGATCAACCTAACAGTTCGTGCTAGACCGCTTAGCCAAGAATCAAGTCCATTTGGTTCTCGTTAAAGACATGGACTTGACCAACTACAACTATTGTAATTGATCTAGAGAATCCTTGACCTAATCTAAGACAACAATTGATTAGATTTAGTCAATTCTCTAATTAAGTCCATCTTTAATCTAACCATAGGTCTAACCCAATTAATGGACCTAATTTCCACTAACCCATTAACCCAATGTGTTATGATTTGTGTCTTAGGTTCTTCAATTCACAATCCTAGAACCTAATCAAACAACTTCTTAATTCTTAATTAAGTTTTGGACTGAGGGTTGGGTTTGGCTTTTCAAAAAATCATCTTCATATTTGTAAAATAATTTTACAATATGATTCTACCAATCATATTGCATGTTTGATTCATAATCAAGATGCAAGTGAAATAAACATGAAACTACTTTAGATCTAATCTAAACAGGTTCATGTAATTGAAACAATTTCAATTTTAAATAATTTTTTTGCATAAAAATTATTAACAAAGAGATTTTATTTCAGATTTAAACATCTTTTAAATCTAATAAATTATAAATTTAATCTAGATCATATCTAACAAATTTATGATTAAAGATAGATCTACACAAACTAGGACAACCTTTGCATTGTAAGGGGTAAACCTTACAGCAGGACAACCTTGCAGTTTGTGATTGATCTAAAATTTTAATTTCAGATTTAATAATTAGATTATAAATTATATCTAATCTAAAAAATAATCTAAGCATGTATAAATAATCATGTAATAAAGAACCTAGGCTCTGATACCAATTGTAGGAACCAGATCTAGGGTTTCAGGGTTAGATCTTGAAACTTTTTCAAGATCATACAGCGGAAGACTAAAATAAATCAAAATTTATTTTCTAAGATCAGAAAATCCCTAGATCTAAGATCTTATTACATGATTATTACATAGCATTAAATCAAAAATTAAAATATATATAAATATAGTATGAACTACATGTGGATCATATCAACATGTTTCTATACTAGCTACATCTAATGTATGTATTAAATAATAGATCAGATCTATTACCTTGCAAGTTAGATGCTCTAACCTCGCTGATCCAGGCTTAAGGATGATGTTGCAAGCCGCACACGCGTCCGGCCTCTAGGAGTCGTCCACACGAGCCCACGAATCTCGATCAGAAGTCCTGCTTCAGGAAATCAGCACAGTATGCTAGTACTGCGCTGATCCTTCTTTGATGGTTGATCAGGTACCTCCTTCTTCTTGATTTGGACTCTTCCAAAGATGAAAAGTAGAAGGAGGAGTTTCAGATCTGAGACACTCTCAAAAAACTCAAGATGGAGGGAGGAAAGATATGAAAACAAAAACCCAAGAAGAAGACCCTCTTCTTCTTCACGTTTTTCTCTCTAGACACCCAAACGTGCATCTTTTATATCTCCATGACCCAAAGGTATTTCTCTCTGATTTTTGGATGGTAGAAAGGCCTCTCAAATATCTATCTTTTCTTAAAATTTCATGAAGAAACTCATCTTATATAGAGAGATATGATAGAGTCCTTGTCTAGGTCAAACACCTAGTCAAGGCTTATCCAAACATGGCAAGTTAAGGGACGCCCAACTCTTGAGCACCTCCTCCATATTTTTATGCATGGATTACCAGAAAAGGATGTACAATGTAAACCCTAAAATCCATGAAAATTTCAAAAAAAATTTGGATAAATTCGGTGCAAAATTGAAAGAGTTTTGGATTTCTAAAACTCTATCTCATAGAATTCGAAATCCAAACTTATTCCTTTTAGATTTGATCCAAATCACCTTCCATGTAAGAAAGAAGAGAGGAGACCTTTTGTGAACGTGGGAGAGATTTGGGAGAGGGCTTTTGTCACACAAAATAAGTGGAGATTGGCGTTGAATAAGAGAGAGGGCGTGGAGAAGGTTTATGTGGCGCAAGGTGGAATCCTAGTCCTACTAGGATTCTGTCTCATAACTTGTTTTAATTTGGTTTTCCAAACCAAATCAAATCAAAATTAGATCAACCCAATTAAAATAAGTCTTAACCTAATTAAGAACCTAATTTAATCAGATTAAATTAGATTTAAATCTGATTTAATTTTCTAATCAAATTAGAAATTAGATTGACCCAAGTCCTAGTTGAACTAGGACTAGTCTTTCCTTGCACTTGGCTTATCCAATAAACTAATTGGACTTGATCCAATCAAGTCCAAACTAAATCTAATTAAATCATATTTAATTAGACTTAATCTTAGCCCATTGGATTAATCAAATTAAGCCAATTAGCAATCAAATTGCTAATCGATCCTCCTGCAACACTTGCACTGGGTTAAATGTCAATCGTATTGATTATTTAACCCTATAATGATTCTTAATCGTTGATCAACCATCCGATCGGATCATGAACTCTAATGTGTGTGACCTCATAGGTCCGAACCTAAGCCGGTAGTATAGAAATAAATTCCTATACCAATCGAAGTGACCATCTAGCAATGGTACCCGACGTCCGGATAGGTCGAATGTGTAGAACAACATCCTTAGAACCCATGCGGATATAGTTTTCTTATAATTCATCCCCTTGACCAAAATGATCATAGGACACCCCAGAGTTTAACTGTCAACTCTGATCAGGTTGTCCACATTGTATTTCAAAATATCAAATCCATCTGATGGATTACCCTGGCCAAGGTTTTGCTAAATTGAAATACAGCGACTCATTCTTCTCCAACTCTTGGAGTGGTCAATCCCATCTCGATCACACTCTGACTTCGCAAGTACTTGACTGTGCCCAGAAGCCTTCCGTCTCTGAATTAGAAATTCAGTTAGTCCAGTACCAAAGCACAGTGAGTTGCTTGCAAGTCACTGAGGCGATCTCAAGTCTAAGGGATACTTATACCTATATCCCATCAGAGACATTCTCGACAGCAGAATGCTCTGGAGTTGGTCATGTTCAATGTCGATGTACCCTTACATCTCACCTGTATGCCATACCAGTGTCTCCACACTCCTTGATTAAGAGGACAACCAACCCATATGGCCTACAGCGACCTATGCTTGATAGAAGCTGTCATCCTTATTAACAGCCTATCATTTGGTCGTGAACAGTTTTAAGGACTAATAGATAAATCCTCTCTTTATCGAACCTAAATAGTCCTAAGGACTTCATCATAACAACGGAGTTTATTAGAAGATGAAAGCTTATGATGAAGATGCCAAATATATTTTATTTATTAACAAATCAATTACAATACTTGGTTGCTCAACCGTCAACAGCTTGACGATTGGCTTTTTGGGACACATTTTCCAACAGAACTATCATATGAATAAAATTGATAACACTTTGTCCAAATTACTGAACATACTGATAACAGTAGAGGGCACCTTGAAAAGTTCAAGGGATACAGTTCTGACTATAGAGTAGGCTTCCTCTAAGAGAAAGTCTTCATTCAAGAAGAAAAAGAAGCCCTACAAAGAAGCAAAAGAATGAGGTCAAATCCAAAAAGTAGATTTAAAAGAAGGCCGACTGTTAGACATGTGCCCTAGATGCCAGATTGGCTGACACATTCCTGTACAAATCTAAGAGCAAATTTATAATTTTAACTATAAATCAATAAATGGGTTATTCTTCTATCATATTGTGTACATTGTGTCTGTGATACATCCTTTGAGTTAGTAGGAATGTCAATTCATATTTTCAAGAGTTAAAAATTTAAGGCATGAATTTACATAACTCATAAACAGCTCCTGATCATAGGATCATCACGAGGATGGTGATCGATCTGGAAGGTTGGTGTATGATCGCTTCTTAGGATAGATCTATCTTGAGTCTATGGTGTGGAGACACCGAAGTGAGAGTACAGGTATTCATTGAGAATGAGAGTATTGAGCATGACCATCTCGAGCAGTCATAAAGAAGTCTACTTTCTCATCGATGACTAGCTCGATGCTGCAGTTGTGTGTCTAGTTCTTTGACCTGAGGTGCATCGACAGTTCATCTTGAGTGTGTTATAGTTTGACTATACCATTACTCGATCTCCTAGCCATTCGAAATCCTGAGGTGTATGTTGGCTGTAGCATATTCATTGTAGGAACTATGTCGCACCAAGATGGGATCTATCAACCTCGATAGATAAGAGGAGTAGTCCTATGATGATCGAAAGATCGAGTCCTTAAGCCCATGGCCATGGTAAAGTGAAATAATAGAAAAAAATTTTTCATTAGGTTTTCATATCAGACTCGGATCGATCGATTAACTCATATGACTGATGCTGGATTTGACGAGTTCACTTTAACTCTAATTCAGTCGGGACTCATGATAGAGAAACTCAATCACATAGGTAGCTGCATCGAGAGGTTCATCTTCAGTTTTGATGGATTGCCACCATATACTGCTAGGCATCACCGGTAGATTTTGAGAGCAATTAGAATGATCTTGATGATCGATCATTCTAATTGTATGAATCAGAAGAGTTCTGATCCATCAAAAGAAGTTTCGATGATGTCGATGATGAGATCACGATATATCTCATTACCATATGAAATTGAACCTAACTAGATCACACTAACAAGGGTTAGGATCTGGACATCATCAATTGGGCTAGCCCAATTGATTTGGATTAGATCCAATTTGGTTCAAAGAAATCATGCTAGCACTCAATTGAGCCTAACTTTCTCCTCGTGTAATCTTTTCTATCTCGACTGAGCCAAATATGATTTGACTCATCCAGAGAACCTTGAGAAGGTTTCTCTCAGTCTAAATGAAGCTTGTCTAGCTCAAAAAAATCTTGTCTTAATTCATGAGATAAATTTAAGATAACACCTGCTAATTCCTGTCACCTGCCATTTTTATTTTAGGACATCTGTCAAATATTGACATATGGGTCTTAAACTGAAGGCCACTTGATAAGAGCTCATTGAAAGATTTTTGTGGAGTGTCCACATGCCAAATCCATATTAAATTGGATGCCATAATCAGATTATGGTGTGAGCCCAATTGGATTAAGTGGGCGCCCCAAGTGGATAAGGATGGAGAGTCTTGATCAACATGGACTAGTTGGCACCAACCTTCCTTTGTGCTTATCCAAAGTTGGTGCCAACTCTTGGAGAGAGGGTGGGGTTCTTATCTAATATGATCAAATTATATCACTCTACTAATCAAAATTTTTTTAGATTTATTAAAATTTTTTGATTGATCGAATGATGTGGCACTGCACAGCGTAGCAGGGTCTATATAAACCCTGTCTGTGCCTAGGATTTTATGTGATTGCACCAAACCCATCAAAGCTGCTGCCTCTTTTCCTCTTCTCTATGTCCCATCTATAGCTCTCCCTCTCTTCTTCACATCCAAGGAGTTGGACATCCATCTGGCAAAGGTCTAAGGCGTGGTGACATCTTGAACAGGAAGGCTGCAGGACTTCTTCGACAGGCTGCTGCTCCAACTTTAGGAAGACTTTTGAAGATCTTTCTAATCAGATTTAGTTTTAATTTTTGGAGCAGAGATTCATGAGAAGAAGATGATCCAAGTCCTACATAAGTGGATACTGGTAGAGGCCAGACGATTGCGTGGCTAAATCAGAACCTCAGGCTTTCTGCGATCATCTACAAGGTAATCAGATTACCCTTGAGGTATTTCATGTTTCCTCATGCTTTTAGATTTATTTTTGAATTAATATCAGATAATAAAATTAGATATAAATATTTAGATCTAAAATAAATATAGGATAAATTTTTTTAAAAAAAAATATTCCACCCCAAATTTGATGAAATCTGGAAGATCCTACAAGGAAAAAGGTGATTTTTTCTTCAACTGGTACCAGAGCCAAGTTGATGGCTCAGTTTCAGATCTAATTTAGATCTAATTTTAATTTTAATTTATCTAATATTAAAAATATTTTAACTATCATATCAGATATGATAGGATCTAAAATCAAAATATTTAAAATTAAATCTGAGAAGATCTAACATACATGAGATGCATGACTAGACTAGGAATAGTTTGATCTATGAATTATCTTGTAAGTTTATATTTTAATGAGATTAAAATATAATTTAGATCTAATTTATTCTTTAATTTTGATGATATAAATATTATATATTCAGATCAAAAATAAAAAATAAAAATTTAGATAATACATAAGATTGATCTGTTGCATGCCTAGACTAGTTATAGAATTATTCTAGTAACTGTCTAGAATAAATTTTATGTTGAATAGTTCAATTTAAATTTTATTTTTTAGGTGTTATATGTAATGTATTAAATCTAAAAACATATTAATTAGATCAATTTTTGATACATGAGATGTATGCAAAGCATGTATTAGTTAGATCTTAAATTGTATATGTGATATGTAAATTTAGATCTAACTAGTTTTGTAGTTAAATTTATATTTCTGATTAAGGTGTTCCTCATGGCCGTCCAATCATAAGAACAAAGTAGGATTTAAAGATCCTCTCCTCTCATTCAATGAGGTGTTCATATGACGTGTAGGGATGCTGCACGTTCATCCTTAATCAGAAATCAAAACTTACTTTTCTGTAAAATCTTAGATCCTGAAATCCTAGGATTTATTTTAAATATTTTGTTTATAAACCCAAGACTTAATTAATGAATTAAGCTTATGAAATTAAATTAGATCTAAAATTAAGAATTTTATATCTAAATTATTTTCATAAAATTGGGTTCGAACTTGGGTAGCTCAATTAGGTCTAGCGGTTGATCAAATCGAATCAACAGTTGGTTAGGTGGGATCATGAAAGCTAATAATTGACCAGCCTAATAGGATTATGTCTAGGTAAGGTCGAATCATATTTAGATGTGACTCGATCAAGTTAAGACCTAATTTGGCTCAGTGGTTAGAGCTTAGATTATAGGCTAACCCAATTAGTTCTGGTTCGACAATTTGGTGTCTAAGGTAAGTTGGACAGATACGACCGACTGGTTTTTAATTGGGAGCTACTCGACTCGAATGCATTCTTATCGAGTTAATGGCATATCCCTTCCACCGGTCTCACTTACCTGACCATATGTATCGATCCAGTTCTGATTTGATGTGGCTAACAATTCGAGCTAACCCATGCCACTAGGTTAGTCATAATTGTTATGACTATATCAAGTCAAGTTTAATGAGACCTAAATCAAATCTTCCTAAGAAAATATTAAGTCTAAGGTCTTCCACCATTGTGGATGTGCAGAGCCTTCTCGGGATTGATTGTTCTCGATTGGTTACAGTAACTCAGTTGCACCGAAAAGACACAACCATGTCCATTAGGTATTGGATGCTATGAATTAGAGGATGGGTTGGGCTCAATATTTCAGATACGATGAGGGACCCAATCAAAAATCTAGTTCGTGCAAATGGTGGGTTTGACTTAACTAAGGATTGGAGCAATATTCTGGGCATGGTGAGTTTCATGAATTAGAGACCAAGTTTTGGGTGCACCATGATTAGAGAATTATTGGACAAGAGTTGTCCACTCATCAGTTGATCCATCACCAATAACTGTTAGGTGAGGTGGTGAGCCAGTCGGTGAGACCACACCACCCACTAGAAATCACTGATCACGGAGATTTTCACATCTCTACCAAGGAAGTGTAGGGATCTGAGAAAATAGTGGGAGCCTAATTTATTTAAAAATGAAACTCCTAAATAAATTGGTTAAGTCTGATTACAAAATCTAACTAGAAGCTGTTGACTCTCTACAGGAAACATGTCTGCCTCAAACCCCCTGACCAAAATACTAGACACCCACATATTGACTGGACCCAATTTCAAGGACTGGTTAAGAAACTACAGAATTATTCTGGATTTCGAAAAATTGACCCATGTCTTGGACCAGGACCTACCTGCCATGCCAGCACATCCGACTGCTGAAAAGAGAGCGTCTCTAAAAAAATAGACGGATGATGATAACAAAGCAAGGTACTATATGTTGGGTGCAATGTCTGATGACTTGCAGCGCTAACATAAAAATATTTTGACTATCAACCAAATGTTGGCTCACCTACAAGAGTTGTTTGGTGAACAAAGTTGCGCAGCCAAGTATCAAATCTGTTAAAGACTTTTTAAGGCTAAAATACATGATGGGCAGTCAGTCCAAGATCATTGTTTGACAATGATCAAGGATCTTAAGAAGCTTGAGAAGCTCGGTATCATCTTAGACAAAGATTTTTAAATTGATGTGATCCTTCAGTCCTTGTCTGATGCATATGGTCAGTTCACCATGAACTTTCATATGCATAAGATGCAGTGTACCTTGGCTGAGTTAATGAACATACTGGTTACGACTGAGCTTTCTATGAAGGATTCAAAAGGCTTAGTTCTTACTGTGGAGTGGACTTCTTCCAAGAAAAAATCTTTTGGAAATAAAAAGAAGTCTGTGAAGAAGTAGAAGGTGGATGGGAAGAAGAGGAAGCGGAACTATCCTCAGTACCTGGCCACCCTGAAGAACAAGAAGGATGGTCCTTCTGGAGGTATGCTCGTTATAGAATCTAATCTTACGATTTTCTCTGCATCCAGTTGGGTACTTGACTCTGGTTCTAGTGCTCATTTGTGCACTTCTATGCAGGGTCTTGAGGAGAGCAGGAGGCTGAGGGATGGAGAGATGATCCTACATGTCGGAAATGGAGCAAGAGTTGCTGCTGTGGTCGTGGAAACCTACCCTCTGCGATTACCATTAGGATTAGATTTATTTCTTAAAGATTATTATTATGTGCCTGCAGCAAGCAGGAATTTGATTTCTGTTTCATGTTTAGCACAAGAAGGCTATGTGATTAGCTTTCATAAGGATCATTGTAACATATTTTATGAAAATAATAAAGTTGTAAATGATTTTCTTATTAATGGTCTCTATCAGCTACATATTGATGTATCTATATTTAATATCGAGCAAAATATGAATGCCATAGGAATTAAAAGGCCTAGAGATAGTCTAAATGATAGGTATCTATGGCACCTAAGGCTAGGTCATATAACGGAAGATAGGGTTAACAAATTGAAAAAATTCAGGCTGTTGAGTCCGTTGACTTTCGAGTCATATCCTGTTTGTGAATCATGCCTTCGAGGCAAAATGACCAAACTTCCTTTTGTAGGACATGAGGAAAGGGCCACAGACCTACTTGCCCTAGTACATACGGATGTGTACGGCCCATTTGATGTGCCGGCTAGAGACAACTATGTCTACTTCATTACCTTTACCGATGATATGTCTAGGTACGGGTATGTATTTTTAATGAAACACAAGTCTGAAGCCTTTGAAAGGTTCAAAGAATTCAGACATGAAGTAGAAAAATAAATAGGAAAGCCCATTAAGGTTCTTTGATTAGATCGAGGAGGTGAATACCTTAGTTGGGAGTTCCTAGACTATCTTAAGGATAATGGCATAGTCTCTCAATGGACTCCACCTGGAATGCCACAACTCAATGGGGTTTCAGAATGGAGAAATCGGACCCTATTAGATATGGTCCGTTCCATGATGAGCTTCACAGACCTCCCTGAGTTTCTTTGAGAATATTATCTCATGACAGCAATATATGCATTGAATAGGATTCTCTCTAAAATTGTTCCTACCACACCATATGAGATATGGCATGGTAAGAAGCCAAGTCTAAATCATCTCAGAATTTGGGGTTGTCCGGCTCATGTCAAGAGACAGCAGGCGAACAAGTTAGAGTTTAGATCTTTTAGAGCTCGATTTATAGGATATCCTAAAGAATCATTAGGATACTATTTCTATATTCTGGAAGACCACAATATGATTGTGAGTCAAAATGCTATTTTTTTTGAAAAATAGTTTATTTAAGATGGTGACATCGGAAGAATAATTAAGCTCAAGGAGAATATCTCCCAAGAGCAACGAGCTAAAGAACCTGAGGAACCCAAATCAATTAGAACCAGTCCTAACACAACCTCTTCCACCTCGTAGATCAACTAGAGTTTTTCGTCCTCCTAAAAGATACTTAGGTACTATACAAAAGAATATAGAGAAAATGTTCCTCTTGGGAAATGGAGCTCATGGTGATGATCCCAAGACCTATGATGAGATGATATCAGATATCGACTCCAAGAAATGGTTAGAGGCAATGAGATCAAAAATTGACTCGATGCACTCAAACCAAGTCTGGACCTTGGTAGATCCACCTGAAGGTATTGTATCTATTGGGTGTAAATGGATCTTCAAGAGAAAGATAGGTACAGATGGGAATATAGAGACATTCAAGGCTAGGCTCGTAGCGAAAGATTATAGTCAGCACGAAGGCATTGACTATCAGGATACCTTCTCGTCCGTAGCCATGCTAAAAATCCATCCGCACATTGCTTGCTGTTGCAGTCTATTTCTGTTGCCCAGCTATGCAACCCAAGAGGGGGGGTGAATTGGGTTCTTAAAAATTTTAAGCCCAACAAATAACTTATGAAGAACAAAACAATGGCTTTAAATCAATATTAATTACCTAAAGTAGTATTGCAAGGATATAATAAAGAAATAAGATAAAGCGATAAAGCACACCACAAACACAAGGATTTATAGTGGTTCGGTGCTAACCTTGCACCTACATCCACTCCCCAAGATCCCACTTGAGAATTTCAATCCACTATCCTTTGTATTCAACCCGAATACAAAACGTCGGAAACTCCGACACTAGCTATCCCAAGCTAGAACACTTGTTTTTCGGGTACAAGCAAACCCAAAACACTCCGATTTCAGGTTCGGATCAACCTTTCCTTGTTTTGAAAATCCTCCAAAAACAAGAGCAAGAACTCACAAAGAGTAAGAATATTTAGAGCATAGATGAATACAATAACAGCTCCTTAAATGAGCAAATATAACAATAAAAGCTTTACTCAAATGAAGAACCCCTTTTTCAGATTTTCTCAAGATGAATGAACGGTTGAACGCTTGAGAAGAGGTTGATTGTTGATTGAAGATCTCTTGAAAGCTTTGAACGATCTCTAGATCAAGGTTGAAACGATAGGCGTGAAGAATTCTCTCCTTGAAAGATCTTCCTTTTCTCTTTCACAATCTCTCTGGTATATTGTGGATCCTCTCTCTTTTTCTCTATGGATATTTCGTTGATCTCAGGCTTTTTCTTGCAAATTTCGGATCCTCTCTTCTGTTCTTCTCTTTTTCTTCTTTTTCTCTTCACATTTGATTTCACGTTTGATCCGCTATTTAATCTGCAATTTCTTTCATCATTTAAAGCATTTTGTAGCATTAGAAGCAAGAGAAAACAATTTAGGCAGATAAAGAGCCGTTAGAGGATTTTTAGGAAGTATAAATGGCAATTAAAACGGGCAAAAAAATAGCCGTTGCTGACATTTTCCGTCGCAGGGGTCGACTCATGAGTCGACTCATGCTTCAGAGGTCGACTCATGAGTCGACCTCTGTTGCAAAAATCAGAGAATGCTTTTCTAGAATTTCTTGGCTCAAATTAGCAGGGGTCGACTCATGAGTCGACTCATGCCTTGTGGGTCGACTCATGAGTCGACTCACAGGTCATGCCAAGCCAGAAAACTAGCGTGCCAAGGAGAATTTTTGCGTGCCAATCAGCTCACAGTGCCATGAGTTGACTCATGAGTCAACTCATGCACTTCAAACCTTCATAACTTCAAAAATATAAGTCCAAACACAATAAAATTTTTACCAATAGATTTCAAATCATTTGTTCTACCAAATGGTACTATCAAATCAGGATTTTAGTAAAATTATGATTTTGCTCTTGAAGAGCATAAGGACTTTTTCATTTTAAAATATTGTATCCCTTCAATCTACTTTGTAATCATCAAAATCAATCTAGGAGCAACAATCTCCCCCTTTTTGATGATGACAAAACATATGAACAAAAATATTTATGTTAAAGCATTAATTTCAAAAGAATCCATTATAGGTGTATATGCTTGAAAAGAGTATGATTCTTTTGGCATGTAATATAAATGCAAAAATAGTTTGTCCATTTTCTTAAAGATTTGAAAAGGGTATTAGATTATTTTGAGTTCAAGATATATCAGAGCAAGAGAAGATAAATAACTTTTTCTATGTATCAGAGCAAAAATAATTTTTACAATGATATCAGAAAAGATTTTATAATGTATCAGAGCAAGAAAATTTTTAATGTATCAGAGAAAATTTCATACAGTATCAGAGCAAATGTTATAATATATTAGAGAAACCTTCACACTGTATCGGATCAAATGTTATCATGTATCAGATCAAGTTGAAAGAAATTGTAGGATGTATCAGAGTAAAACAAATTTCTTATTGATGTATCAAGGTGAGTAAAATTTCAAAAGCAAGTTTGAATATCAGAGCTTATATATATAAAAAAATACTTATTTGCATTGTTCTCATGATTTTGCTTTTGATGGATAATTTTTCGTTAAAGTTCTGTCTGATACCAAATTTTGATACCAAAATTTCTCAAAGTTTTGTTTAATCTTTCAATCCTTGTTTTTGTCTAATTTCTCCAATATTTGTTTAATTTCTTCAATATTTTCTTCAATATTTGTTTTAATTTAATTTCTCCCCCTTTTTCTCATAATTTAGGGTTTTGCTTTTTGTCTAATTTCAATTTTTGTTTAATTTTAATTTCTCCCCCTTTTTGACATCATCAAACATAGTTAACTCTTTCTTTTCTTTTTCTGAAATATTCTTTAATTTCTTCCTCTTTAGAGTTTTTCACAGATGTTTGCTCCCCCTTAATATAGCAATTATCAATAGCAAACAACAACAAGGAGAAGATAATATTTCAATAGATGTATCGGAGATTGAAATATAACCAAAATATAATCATTACAAAGAGGTAGAAATATAGGTAAAAGATGATTCCATTAATATCATAATTATTTCAATACATAAAATTCAACCAGCTAAATGTCAATACATGGCCCCAAGGTATAGATCCTAGAACAAGATACTAACTCCTAAGATCTAGATAAGTCAATGATCAGAGTCATCAGATATGGTATGAGAAGATGATGGATCAGAAGTGCATCCTCTACCCCGTCTGCCTCTGCCACGAGATGAACTGGGAGGCTGAGAACGCTGAGATACTAGGGCTGATACCATGAGTCTGATAGAATCAAGTACGTTCAGTGCTCTGGAAACAGATTGAAGTAGAGCAGTGAACTGGGTGGTAGCATGCTCACTCGATCCTCTGATCTCTTTCCTCAGTAGCTCATATCCATCTTCTAATGCTCCTCTGAGCCTTCCAGCCTCTGCAGTGAGGTCTGTGACCTCAATAGTAGACTCCTGTGGCTGGGGATGGGCCAATGCAAGAACTTGCCCCTGCAAGTCAAGAACTCTGCCAGTAAGTCTCCAGACTGTATCCTCAAGCTGCTGTATCTTGACGGACTGATCTGAAATCATCTGAAATACACTGGAGATGTGGGGAGTAATGGTCTGATCAGAAGAAGTAGCTCCAGGTGCAAAAGAAGTACTACTCCACTGGCTAGACACCAAAGAAGCCACACGCTGAGATATATGCTTGATCTGATCATCAGCCAGTCTGAACTCTGAATGAGGTGCTCTGCTCTCTGGCTGATACACTGGTGTGGGCATCCTAGTAAACTCAGAAGGGCCAGCCTCAGTATCAGGAATGAACTGGGTATCTGGTGAAGCTGCCCTGAAGTCATGTACAGGAGAAGATGGACCTTCTTCTATTCTGCCTTCAGTTCTGTCTTCAGCTCTTTCCTCAGCTCTCTCCTCAGCTCTTTCTTCAGAGCCCTTGATCCAACCACCAACAGTCTTTGTAATTCCCATTCAGTGCAGGCTGTGTTGGTTGAAAGTGTCCACATGTGAGAGCTTGGTAGGTGTCTCCCCCTCACAGCTAACTCCAAACCTCCTAAATACTCTAGTAAGGGCCATACCATAAGGCAAGTGTGCCTTGGATCTGTTCAAAGTTTCTCTCATGGCCTCTATCATAAGTGCAGGGAGGTTTAGGGGGGTCTGAGTGATAATATGAAACATGACACATACATCTCTGTCAGATAGTAAGTCATGTCTACCACTCCTAGGAAAGAATAGTTTTGTCACAATCTGATGCAGGACCCTCATCTCAATGGACAGTAGCTTTGCTTCCAATCTGTTTAAACTTTCTGAAAAATCTTCTCCTAAGATAATTCTGATCCCTTCTTCTTTAATTGGGAGTTCCATATATGAGTATCCTTCACTAGGCAACTGAAGTATCTCTCCCAATATCCTAGAATCCAAACAGATGTCAATCCCCTTTACAGTTGAAGTCACAGACCCGTTTCCATAATTTAGGTTCTGGTAGAACTCTCTGACTAGATCAACATAGGTAACTTCCTTAAGAGAGCAATAAAGTTCCCATCCTTGATTTTTGATCTTGGTAGCAAAAGTAAAGCCTTCTTTCTCAAAGAACCGAAAATCTATATTTTTCCCGGTTTCTACTTTTCTATCAGAAAGAAGATTTACACTGGGGCTTATGGAGGATTGAGAGGGACCTTGAGCAGGTACTGAAACTGGATTGGGAACAGTGGAAGACTGAGCATGCCTTTTCTTTCAGACAATTTCCTCAGGCTCTCGGATTGATTTCCTTCTTTGGGGAAGTTTCATCTTTGGAGCCATATCCAATAAAGTAGCAGACAAGAAGACTTGAATTCAGTGGAGGAGGGATCACAAAAGAGTAAAGAAGAATTTTGGTGGAGAAAAGAAGTGGATTTTGAATGAACGGTGAAGTTCTAGGGCACGTTCCACCCGCGCCTATCACTGCGAGAAAGCACAGAAAAGTCCTTTTCAAGGAGGCGATTTTTGGTGGAGAGAAGGAGGGAGAATTGCCTCAGAATTGATCCTTGGATTTGGAGCAAAAAGAGTTGGAGAGGACGGCTTTCGGAAGGAAGACGACGAGAAGATGAGTCGTCTCATAAACAGGGTTTCCCGTTTTAAAAACAATGAACCCGATGGAAGTTGGTGGGATTTACAAGTTTGCCATTGAGTCGACTCATGGGGGTCGACTCATGAAGTTCAGAAAATCAGGAAAAATACAAATAAATTCCAAAAAAATTCAAAATTTTGGGAGAAGGAATTTTGCTCAATGATAAGTTTTTAGATAGATAAAACTGAGCTTTTGGAACCAGGATAGTTGTTGGAAATTGAGCTCTAAGAATATTTGATAATAATTAAGAGAAGTTTAGGCAAATGGATCTAGAATTCCTAGATTTCTCCTAATTTCACAGAATCTATCCTCACTAAGGGCCTTTGTAAAGATATCAGCTAATTGATTTTCAGTGCAAACATATTCAAGAATTACATTTTTGTTTTGAACATGTTCTCTTATAAAATGATGTCTTATTTCAATATGTTTGGATCTTGAATGTTGTATTGGATTTTTAGATAGATTTATGGCACTTGTATTGTCACATTTTATTGGAGTTTCATTAAGTTTGATTCCAAAATCTTCGAGTTGTTGCTTAATCCACAAGATTTGAGCACAACAACTTCCGGCTGCAATGTATTCGGCCTCAGCCGTAGACAGTGCCACCGAATTTTGTTTCTTGCTAAGCCATGAGATTAGGTTAACTCCAAGAAATTGGCAAGTTCCACTTGTGCTTTTTCTATCTAATTTACATCCAGCAAAATCAGCATCAGAATATCCTAACAAATTAATTTGTGAGTCCTTAGAGTACCATAACCCTATAGTTTGTGTACCATTTAAGTATCTAAGGATTCTTTTAACAGCATTCAAATGAGATTCCTTAGGATTAGATTGATATCTTGCACATAAGCAAACACTAAACATGATATCAGGCCTACTTGCAGTTAGATATAATAATGAGCCAATCATACCTCTGTAGTATTTTAAGTCTACGCTTTTACCTTCATCATCCTTGTCAAGCTTACTTGAGGGACTCATTGGTGTGCCAATAGGTTTGCAGTTCTCCATTCCAAATCTTTTGAGTAGTTCCTTGGTGTACTTGCTTTGGGTGATGGAGATTCCCTCTTTTGATTGTTTGATTTGGAGTCCGAGAAAGAAAGTGAGTTCTCCCATCATGCTCATCTCGAACTCTCCTTGCATAAGCTTAGCAAAGTCTTGACAAAGGAATTCATTAGTAGACCCAAAAATTATGTCATCAACGTAAATTTGTATAATTAGCATATCATTTTGGTTTCTTTTAATAAATAGGGTTGTATCTACATTGCCTCTTGAGAAACCATTATTTAGTAAAAATTTGCTTAGCCTTTCATACCATGCTCTAGGTGCTTGTTTTAGACCATATAAAGCTTTATTTAATCTAAAGACATGATTGGGAAAAGCATGATTTTCAAATCCAGGGGGTTGTTCTACATATACTTCTTCAGAAATATATCCATTTAAAAATGCACTTTTAACATCCATTTGAAATAGTTTGAATTTCATAAAGCAAGCATAAGCAAGTAGAAGTCTAATGGCTTCTAATCTAGCAACAGGTGCAAAGGTTTCATCAAAATCAATTCCTTCTTCTTGATTATATCCCTTAGCAACCAGTCTTGCTTTATTTCTAATTACATTTCCATGCTCATCTAACTTGTTTCTAAAGACCCATTTTGTGCCAATTATTGAATAATCTTTAGGTCTTTTCACTAAGGTCCAAACATTATTTCTTTCAAATTGACTGAGTTCTTCTTGCATAGCATTAATCCAGTTATGATCATTTTCAGCTTCTTCAAAAGTTTTAGGTTCAAGTTGAGATACAAAAGCACAATGATTAAGTACATCTCTAAGTGAAGAACGTGTTTTTACCCCATGCATAGGATCACCGATAATTAATTCCTTAGGGTGGTTGTGAACATACCTCCATTCCTTGGGTAAGTCATTTGTACCTTGAGGTTGTTCTTGAATTTCTTCACCTTTCTCATTTTGTTCATCTTCTTGATCCTTGTCTTCTGGAGTTGCTGAATCTTTCAGAGTGATCTCCTTTATACCTTCTATTAGTGGATCTGCATCATCAACACCCTCATTCTTCCTTGAAGGAGGATCGTTAGATTCATCAAAGACAACATGTATGGACTCCTCAACTACTAAGGTTCTTTTGTTGAACACTCTAAATGCTTTACTAGTGGAGGAGTAACCTAGAAAGATTGCTTCATCTGATTTTGCATCAAATTTACCAAGTTTTTCTTTGCCATTATTTAATACAAAATATCGGCAACCAAAAACATGAAAATAGGCAATATTTGGTTTTCTTCCTTTCCAAAGTTCATAGGGGGTTTTCTTTAAAAATTGTCTTATTAAAGCACGATTTAAAATGTAACATGCTGTGTTAATAGCTTCCGCCCAAAAATATTTTGGAAGGTTGCTTTCACAGAGCATGGTACGGGCCATTTCTTCTAAGGTTCTATTTTTCCTTTCAACTACCCCATTCTGTTGGGGTGTCCTAGGAGCAGAGAAGTTGTGGCCAATTCCATTTTCATCACAAAAATTTTCAAAGTCATGATTTTCAAATTCTGTTCCATGATCACTTCTAATATTTTGAATTGAAAACCCTTTTTCATTAGTGACTTTTCGATAAAATTTCGTGAAAATTTGAAAAGTTTCATTTTTGTGAGCTAAAAAGAAAACCCAAGTAAAACGAGAGTAATCATCAATTATTACAAATCCATATCGTTTTCCTCCTAGACTAGTGGTTTTAGTTGGTCCAAATAAATCCATATGTAAGAGCTCTAAAGGTCTAGAAGTTGAAATAGTGTTTTTGGATTTAAATGATACTCTAGTTTGTTTACCTAATTGGCATGCATCACAAATTCTATCCTTTTCAAAATTTAATTTTGGCAAACCGAGAACTAAATCCTTTTTGATTAATTTTGAAAGAGAATGCATGCTAATATGTGCAAGTCTACGATGCCACAGCCAACTAGTCTCATTTATTTTAGCATTTAAGGAAACTAGGCATTGCATGTCTAATTTAGTTAAATCATTCAAGTCTACCATATAAACATTGCCATGCCTATGTCCTATAAATTTAATGCCATCGTTAATAGGACTCGTCACAATGCATACAGATGATTCAAAACTTACTTTATACCCTTTATCACAGAATTGACTAATGCTGAGTAAGTTATGCTTTAAACCTTTAACAAGTAAAACATTCTCAATGTATTTGGAGGGAGTGATACCAATGTTACCTATCCCGATGATCTTTCCTTTGCCATTATCTCCAAAGGTGACCATCCCTCCATCCTTAGCATCAAGCGTGATGAATTGTGATTCATCACCAGTCATGTGTCTCGAGCATCCGCTGTCAAGATACCATTTCCTGTTTCCTTCTTGGGATGCTAGACACACCTGCAAGCACAGATCAAGTTTCTGTCTTAGGTACCCAAGCTTTCTTGGGTCCTTTCAGGTTAGTCAGAATGGTTCCTTTTGGAACCCATATTTTCTTTGTGTTTGCATATTTGTTAATAAGACATGTGTATGATTTATGTCCTATTCTTCCACATTTAAAACAAGTAATATTTGTAGGCTTTTTGCTTGAATAATTTGCATAAATATCCTTCAAAAATTTTTGTTTCTTCAGGGGTTTATAACCAAGTCCAGCCTTATCATATATAGCTTTCTGATTATCAAGGATCATATTTAGCTTGTTTGAACTTAAGGTGAACTTATCTACCATAGATTTCAGCCTGTTAATTTCATCCTTAAAGTTTTGATTTTCTTGAATCAATGTGAATTTTTCAATTGAAAGAATTTCAGCTTGTTTCACTAAGGACTGATTTTCCAATTTTAGCTCTTTGTTTTTCTTTCCTAGTTTCTTTAATTCATCAATTGAATCATAGAATGCTTCATGCAATTCTTCAAAAGTAAATTCACAAGTGGATTCAGAAGTTACCTCATTTTCATGTGCCATCAGGCACAGATTGGCTTGTTCGGTTGAGGTTTCCTCGTCAGAGCTTGAGTCATCACTCGCACTCCAGGTCGCCATCATTGCCTTCTTTTTGAATTTCTTTGGACCTTTCTTCAATTGAGGACATTCTGATCTGAAATGTCCTGGCTTCTTGCACTCGTAGCATATAGGGGTTTGATCTTTCTCCTTTTCTATGCTTTGATCCCCTTTTGTGAATTTCTTTCTCATCCCCTGTTTCCTTTTTCTTAGAAACTTCTTGAATTTTTGGGTGATGAGAGCCATCTCCTCATCCTGATCTTCATCTTCAGAGTCATCTGTTTCATAATCAGGTGAAGTTGTGAATTTGAGGACAATGGTTCTTTTCTTTTTGATTTCATCCTCTTGATGTTGCATCATGCTAAGTTCATGAGTCATCAAGGATCCAAGAAGCTCTTCTAGAGGTAGAGTGTTCAAGTCCTTTGCTTCTTGGATGGCAGTCACCTTGGCTTCCCAAGTTCTTGGCAGTGACCTGAGAATCTTCCTTACAAGTTCACTGTTAGTATAAGATTTGCCAAGACTCTTTAAACCATTGATTATATCAGTAAAATGAGTAAACATAGCAGTTATGGACTCATCATGCTCTATTTTGAACAATTCATATTTATGTACAAGCATGTTTATTTTAGACTCTTTTACTTGATTTGTTCCCTCATGGGTGACTTCTAACCTATTCCATATTTCTTTAGCAGATGCACAAGTAGAAATGCGATTAAATTCACTAGCATCTAGTGCACAATAAAGAACATTCATAGCTTTGAAATTTAATTGTGCCAATTTTTTGTCAACCTCATCCCATTCTTTCTCGGATTTGGTTGACTCCTCACCATCTATAATCTTGGTGGGTGTGTGAGGACCATTCACTATGATACTCCACATATCATAGTCGAGTGCTTATATGAAAATCTTTATCCGAGCTTTCCAATAGGTGTAATTAGACCCATTGAAAAGTGGAGGTCGGTTTGTTGATTGTCCCTCAGCTAGAGAAGTTCCAACATGGGTTGCCATAGATCTTTGGCTCTTTGATTGTTAGATCAAAGAAGGGCTAGAGCACTGGCTCTGATACCACTTGTTGCCCAGCTATGCAACCCAAGAGGGGGGGTGAATTGGGTTCTTAAAAATTTTAAGCCCAACAAATAACTTATGAAGAACAAAACAATGGCTTTAAATCAATATTAATTACCTAAAGTAGTATTGCAAGGATATAATAAGGAAATAAGATAAAGCGATAAAGCACACCACAAACACAAGGATTTATAGTGGTTCGGTGCTAACCTTGCACCTACATCCACTCCCCAAGATCCCACTTGGGAATTTCAATCCACTATCCTTTGTATTCAACCCGAATACAAAACGTCGGAAACTCCGACACTAGCTATCCCAAGCTAGAACACTTGTTTCCCGGGTACAAGCAAACCCAAAACACTCCGATTTCAGGTTCGGATCAACCTTTCCTTGTTTTGGAAATCCTCCAAAAATAAGAGCAAGAACTCACAAAGAGTAAGAATATTTAGAGCACAGATGAATACAATAACAGCTCCTTAAATGAGCAAATATAACAATAAAAGCTTTACTCAAATGAAGAACCCCTTTTTCAGATTTTCTCAAGATGAATGAACGGTTGAACGCTTTAGAAGAGGTTGATTGTTGATTGAAGATCTCTTGAAAGCTTTGAACGATCTCTAGATCAAGGTTGAAACGATAGGCGTGAAGAATTCTCTCCTTGAAAGATCTTTCTTTTCTCTTTCACAATCTCTCTGGTATATTGTGGATCCTCTCTCTTTTTCTCTATGGATATTTCATTGATCTCAGGCTTTTTCTTGCAAATTTCGGATCCTCTCTTCTGTTCTTCTCTTTTTCTTCTTTTTCTCTTCACATTTGATTTCACATTTGATCCGCTATTTAATCTGCAATTTCTTTCATCATTTAAAGCATTTTGTAGCATTAGAAGCAAGAGAAAATAATTTAGGCAGATAAAGAGCCGTTAGAGGATTTTTAGGAAGCATAAATGGCAATTAAAACGGGCAAAAAAATAGTCGTTGCTGACATTTCCCGTCGCAGGGGTCGACTCATGAGTCGACTCATGCTTCAGGGGTCGACTCATGAGTCGACCTCTGTTGCAAAAACCAGAGAATGCTTTTCTGGAATTTCTTGGCTCAAATTAGCAGGGGTCGACTCATGAGTCGACTCATGCCTTGTGGGTCGACTCATGAGTCGACTCACAGGTCGTGCCAAGCCAGAAAACTAGCGTGCCAAGGAGAATTTTTGCGTGCCAATCAGCTCACAGTGCCATGAGTTGACTCATGAGTCGACTCATGCACTTCAAACCTTCATAACTTCAAAAATATAAGTCCAAACACAATGAAATTTTTACCAATAGATTTCAAATCATTTGTTCTACCAAATGGTACTATCAAATCAGGATTTTAGTGAAATTATAATTTTGCCCTTGAAGAGCATAAGGACTTTTTCATTTTAAAATATTGTATCCCTTCAATCTGCTTTGTAATCATCAAAATCAATCTAGGAGCAATAATTTTGATTATGAAATATGGTAGATGGACATGAAAATGGTGTTCTTAAATGGACATCTTGAGAAAAATATCTATATGAAACAGCCACTTGATTTCACATCCAGTGATGATGATCACAAGGTCTGCAAGCTGCAAAGATCCATTTATGGACTTAAGCAAGCATCTCGAAGCTGGAATACTCGTTTCAATGATGTGATCAAAACATTTGGTTTCATCAAGAACGAGGAAGAACCATGTGTGTTCAAAAAGGTCAGTGGGAGCACAGTTGTCTTCCTCATATTGTACGTAGATGACATCCTCCTAATTGGAAATGACATTCCCATGTTGACCTCAATCAAAGTATGGTTGTCTAAGGAGTTCTCTATGAAAGATCTAGGAGAGGCATCATTTATACTGGGTATTAAGGTCTATAGAGATAGACCAAATAGGATGCTGGGACTTTCACAGAAGATGTACATAAAGGAGGTGCTAAAAAGGTTTAGCATGAAAAATTTCAAAAGAGGTTTAGTATCTTTTAGATATGGCATTCATCTCTCTAAGAAGATGTGCCCTAGCATGCCTGATGAGATTGAACGCATGAGTAAAATCCCTTATGCTTCAGTAATAGGGAGCCTCATGTATGTCATGCTATGTACACGACCTGATATAGCCCATGCTATGAGTGTCACAAGCAGATATCAGTCGAATCCAGACGAAGAGCACTGGACTTCTGTGAAATGTATCCTTAAGTACTTGAGAAGGACTAAGGATATATTTCTAGTCTTTGGGAATGGAGAACTCCAGATTCAGGGATATACAGACTCAGACTTTATGACTGATATAGATGATCAAAAGTCGACATCTGGGAGTCTGTTCATTTGCAATGGTGGTGCAGTTAGCTGGAAGAGTTTAAAGCAGACTGTGATTGCTGATTCCACCATAAAGATAGAGTATATTGCTGCATCGAAAGCTGTGAAGGAGACATTCTGGTATAAAAAATTTACCGCAGAGCTTGGAGTGATGTCATCAGATGCCATCCCTCTTTACTGCAACAATAATGGTGCCATAGCCCTAACAAAGGAGCCAAGATCTCACCAGAAGTCCAAGCACATCGAGCGGCGATTCCATCTGATCCGTGATTACCTCGAAAAAGGTTATGTCGAGGTTAAGAGAGTCGACTCCACAGACAATGTGGCAGACCCACTGACAAAGCCATTAGGCCAGCAAAAGATCCAAGCCCACCTTGAGAAGTGGGACTTAGATATGTAGCCAATTGGCATTAGGTCAAGTGGGAGTTTGTTAGATGTGTGCCCTAGATACCAGATTGGCTGACACATTCCTGTACAAATCTAAGGACAAATTTATAATTTTGACTATAAATCAATAAATAGGTTATTCTTCTATCACATTGTGTACATTGTGTCTGTGATACATCCTTTGAGTTAGTAGGAATGTCAATTCATATTTTCAAGAGTTGAAAATTTAAGGCATGAATTTACATAACTAACTCATAAACAGCTCTTGACCATAGGATCATCATGAGGATGGTGATCAATCTGGAAGGTTGGTGTACGATCGCTTTCTTAGGGTAGATGTGTCTTGAGTCTGTGGTGTGGAGATACCAAAGCAAGAGTACAGATATTCATTGAGAATGAGAGTACTGAGCATGACCATCTCGAGCAGTCATAAGGAAGTCTACCTTCTCGTCGATAACTAGCTCGATGCTATAGTTGTGTGTCTAGTTCTTTGACCTGAGGTGCATCGACAGTTCATCTTGAGTGTGTTATAGTTTGACTACACTATAACTTAGTCTCCTAGCTATTCAAAATCTTGAGGTGTATGTTGGCTGTAGCATATTCATTATAGGAACTAGGTCGCACCAAGATGGGATCTATCAACCTCGGTAGATGAGAGGAGTAGTCCTATGATGATCAAAAGATCGAGTCCTTAAGCCTATGGCCATGGTAGAGTGAAATAATGGAAAAGAGTTTTTCATTAGGGTTTCACATCGAACTCGGATCGATCGATTAACTCATATGGCTGATGTTGGGTTTGACGAGTTCACCTTAACCCTAATTCAGTTGGGACTAATGATAGAGAAACTCAATCACACAGGTAGCTGCACCGAGAGATTTATCTTCAGTTCTAATGGGTTGCCACCATATACTACTAGGTGTCACTGATGGATTTTGAGAGCAATTAGAATGATCTTGATGATCGATCATTCTAATTGTATGAATCAGAAGAGTTCTGGTCCATCGAAAAGAATTTTGATGATATCGATGATGAGATCACGACATATCTCATTACCATATGGAATTGAACCTAACTGGGTCACACTAACAAGGGTTAGGATCTGGATGTCATCAATTGGGCTAACCCAATTGATTTGGATTAGATCCGATTAAGTTCAAGAAAATCATGCTAGCACTCGATTGAGCCTAACTTTCTCTTCGTGTAATCTTTTCTATTTCGATTGAGCCAAATATGATTTGACTCACTCAGAGAACTTTGAGAAGATTTTTCTTAGTCTAAATGAAGCTTGTCTAGCTCAAAAAAGTCTTGTCTTAATTTATGAGATGAATTTAAGACAACACCTGCTAATTTCTGTCACCTGTCATTTTCATTTTAGGACATCTATCAAATGTTGACATATGGGTCTTAAACTGAAGGCCACTTGGTAAGAGCTCATTGAAAAATTTTTGTGGAGTGTCCACATGCTAAATTCATATTAAATTGGATGCCATAATCAGATTATGGCGTGAGCCCAATTGGATTAAATGGGCACCCCAAGTGGATAAGGATGGAGTCTTGATCAATATGGACTAGTTGGTGCCAACCTTCCTTTGTGCTTATCCAAAGTTGGTGACAACTCTTGGAGAGAGGATGAGATTTTTATCTGATGTGATCAAATAATATCACTCCATCAATAAATTTTTTTTTGGATTTATTGAAATTTTTTGATTGGTCGAATGATGTGGCACTACACAGCGCAGCAAGGTCTATATAAACCCTGTCTGCGCCTAGGGTTTTATGTGATTGTGCCAAACCCATCAAAGTTGCCACCCCCTTTCCTCTTCTCCATGTCCCATCTATAGCTCTCCCTCTCCTCTTCACATCCAAGGAGTTGGACGTCCATCTGGCAATGGTCTAAGGCATGGTGACGTCTTGAACAGGAAGGCTGCAGGACTTCTTCGACAGGCTGCTGCTCCAACTTCAGGAAGACTTTTGAAGATCTTCCTAATCAGATTTAGTTCTAATTTTTGGAGTAGAGATTCATGAGGAGAAGACAATCCAGGCCCTACCCAAGTAAATACTAGTAGAGGCCAAGCAATTGCGTGGCTAAATCAGAACCTCAGGCTTGCTGCGATCATCTATAGGGTAATCAAATTACCCTTGAGGTATTTCATGTTTCCTCATGCTTTTAGATTTATTTTTGAATTAATATCAGATAATAAAATTAGATCTAGAGATTTAGATCTGAAATAAATATAAGATAAATTTTTTTTTTTAATTATTCTATCCCAGATTTGATGAAATCTGGAAGATCCTACAAGGAAAAAGGCGATTTTTTCTTCACCGACGATAAGAAAAAGTGTTTCCATTGCAATGTCAAAGGCCAGTGGAGAAGAAACTATCTGTCCTACCTAACAACTATCAAGAATAGGAAGATGGATGGACCTTCTGAAGGTACATCTAATATATTCATCATTGAAACTAATCTAACAGTTTTTTCTTCTTCTAGTTGAATTCTAGATTCTGGTTCAAGTGCTCATTTGTGCACTTCTATGCGTGGTCCTGAAGAAGTTAGAGGGCTGAAGGCAAGATCATTCTTCGAGTTAGTAATGGAGCAAAGATTGCTGCTGTAGCCATCGGAACCTATCCTCTGCAATTACTATTAAGGATTAGTTTAATTTTGAAAGACTACTATTATATACCTGTAGTAAGTAGGAATTTAATTTCTACATCTGTGCTGGCATAGGATAACTATAATTTTTATTTCAATAAAGATATGTATTCAATTTATTTTGAAAATAAAATTATTACATGTACTTTCTTGATTGATGATCTTTATCATTTGTATATGCATGCGAGTGTCAATATTAACAAGCAAACTATGAATGCCATAAGGTCTAAGAGATTTGAAGATAGGATTAGCCAAAAATATCTGTGGCACCCTAAACTAGGCCATATTAGAGAGGACAGACTCAACAAACTAAAGAAAGATGGTCTTCTTGGGCCATTGACTTTCAAGTCTTATCAAATTTATGAGTCTTGTCTTCAAGAAAAAATGAGTAAGCTGCCCTTTGTGGAATAAAGGGAAAGGACCACTGAGATATTAGCCTTGATACACACTGACATATGTAGTCCATTCGATGTACAAGCCAGGGGTGGCTATGTCTACTTCATAATTTTTATTGATGATTATTCATGGTATAGGTTTGTGTATTTGATACATCATAAGTCTGAAGTCTTTGAAAAGTTTATAGAGTTCAGACATGAAGTAAAAAAATCTCAATGAAGAATTTCGGACCCATCTCAAAGATAATGGCATAGTCTCATAGTGGACACCTTCAAGGATGCCTCAACTTAATGGGATATTCGAAAGGAGGAATCAGATCCTATTAGATATGGTCCGATCTATGATGAGCTTCACAAACCTTCCTATCTTTTTTTGGAAAGATGCATTACTTTTTGCAATTCATCTTTTGAATTGAGTTTTCTCTAAATCCATTCCTATTACACCATACAAATTATGGTATAGTAAGAAGCCAACTCTTGGGTACTTCAAGATTTGAGGATGTTTGGTCCATGTCAAGTGACAGCACGTGGACAAGTTAGAGGCTAGGTCTTTTAGGGCTCATTTCATAGGATATCCTAAGGAAACTATGGGATACTACTTCTATTTTTCTGAAGATCATAATATGATTGTGAGCCATCATACTGTCTTCTTAGAAAAAAATTTATCCAAGATAGAAATAGTGAGAGAAAAATTAAGCTTGAAGAGAAAGTCTCTGAAGGACATCGAGTCTAAGAATCTGAATCCAGTAGTGAGTCAGTAGATGTGGTATCTCCTCCACTTCATAGATCAAATAAGATTTTTTTGTCCTCCTAAAAGGTACTTAGGTATTCTTATAGAAGATTTAGAAGAAGAATTTCTTATGGAAGATAGGGACATTAGGAATGATCTCAAGACCTACAATGAGATAATGTTAGATATTTTTTCTAAGAAATAGATGGAAGCAATAAGGTCAGAAATTGACTCCATACATTCCAACCAGATTTGGTTTTTAGTAAATCTACCTGAAAGTATTGTACCTATTGGGTGTAAATAGATCTATAAAAAAAAAATTGGATTGGATGGTAAGGTAGAGACCTATAAGGCAAAGCTGGTTGCAAAAGATTATAGTCAATGTGAAGACATTGAGTATCATGAAATTTTTTCAACCATGGCCATGCTGAAATCCATCCATACTCTGCTTGCGATAGCAGCTTTTCATGATTATGAAATTTGATAGATAGATATAAAAACAGCCTTTCTAAATAGATATCTTGAAAAAGATATCTATTGGGAGCAGCCTTTGGATTTCACATCCAGTGATAGTGATCATAAGGTCTGCAAGCTGCAAAGGTCCATATATAGACTTAAGCAAGCATTTCGAAGTTGGAACACTCGCTTTAATGATATGATCAAAATATTTGATTTCATCAAAAATGAAGATTTGTGTATGTATAAAAAGATCAGTGGGAGTGCTATCACATTCTTCGTATTGTATGTAGATGACATCCTCCTGATTGAGAATGATATTCCCATGCTGATATTGGTCAAAGTATGGCTATTAAAAAAAATCACTAATAAAGACCTAGGAGAAGCTTCCTATTGTGATCCAGGTGGTGTGCCCAAGGCCCTGGGGACCAAGGCTAAGGCCAAGGTCCATCATTCATGAGGGCTTCATGGAGGCTCTAGGGCTAGTTGGGCCCTAGGTTGAAAGGCTGTGGGCCTTTCGGGTTCTTGAGGTCTAGGTTATGTGGGCCTCAAGGGACCAACTCTTTATGGGCCAGGTCTGGGCCCAAGATAGGTGAGATTAGGTTGAGTCATGGGTGTACATGGGCTTAGGTTAACCTAATCTCCCATAGAGTTGGTCAAGGGAGTTTTGGGTTTGGGTCACTTGACCCTGTGTTTATATATACATGTACTGTATAGGTTTGATTAAGCCAAGGAATACGAAAATCCTTTCTCCCAAATCTCTCCCTCTCTCTCCAGCTATTCTCCATGCCCCAAGAGCAAGAAACCCTAGGGTTTCTTGCCGCCAGGTCCATAGAAGGCAAGAAAAGCAGGTGAGGCACTAGCCCCTCCCCCTTTGTGCCGCCAACCCTTTTTGTCTCTCCCTCTCTTGCAGCCACCCAAACATCAGGTCCAAGACTTAGAATCTCTTGCTATGAGGTTTGTACAAGTTTTTCTCATATCTGAAGTTGATCTGAGGTCGTTTGAGGTGCGGGTGAGATCTCCATCAACAGATCTACAGGAAAGGCTGCAACAGGACAGATCTGTAAGGTCTAGTTCTATCTAACTTTTTTCTTATCTAGAATACCCCAATTCAAGATCTATAAATTGGAAGACCTTGATCCAGGCCTGATCTAGTTGGGTATCAGATCTTGAATTTTTTAGAGGTGATCTTAGAGGTGTTCTTCATCTGGAATAAAAGGCTGACGAAGAAGACAGCAACCAGGCTGATTTCGTCAAGGGCCTTTGATCGAGTCCAGAAGTCTCCAGATTTGTTCATTGCTAGTTCTGCTGCAATCAAGGTCCGTGGGAGGAGTTGGGATCATGCTTCAATAGTTGGTATCAGAGCCACAGTGGTGAGGAAGCAGTTCCAAGCACGAGAAGTTAAAGATCCCAAGTGGTAAAAATTTTTAGCAAGGTACCATCAAGGTATATTCTACACTTCTTGATTTTATATTGCTTGTTTGGCTTGGATCCAGTCATGGGCAGCAATATGAAGATCGATTTTGAGAAGTTTGATGACAAGAAAAATTTTTCCATATGAAAAATCCGGGTGGAGGATCTTCTGATGCAAGCAGATCTGGATCAGGCTTTGGATGAGAAGCCTGAGGGAATGATAGATAGACAGTGGGCATCGTTGGAGAAGAAAGTATGCTCGGTGATCAAAGGATGTTTGGCGGATGCAGCATTGTATTCGATGCTGGAAGAAAAGACCCCGAAGGGCCTTTGGTCGAAGTTGCACACCATGTATATGGGGAAGAATATGTGCAACAAGTAAATGCTGAAGAAGAGGTTGTACAGTCTTCGGATGCAGGAGGGATCTGATGTGATTGGCCACATTCAGAGGTTCAACCAGTTATGCACGGAGTTGATGAATATCAAGGTGAAACTGGATGAGGAGGACAAGTTCCTGTTGCTTTTGTGTTCGCTACCAGGATCATATGACTCTTTGGTGACTACACTGCTCTACGACAAGGAGACTCTGGAATATGAGGACATGGTCTCGGTGCTGAGGTCTAATGAGCAAAGATAAAAGTTGACCAGAGATCGGACTCCCCAGGAGGGTTTGGCAGTAGGGGAGAAGACAGGTAGAGGCAGAGGCAGAAGCAAGTCCAGGGGGTGGTCCAAGTCCAGGAAGGGAAAGAAAGAGATGAAATGCTTCAAGTGCAACAAGTTCGGGCACTTCAAGTGAGAATGTCCACTATGGAAGAGCAAGAAGGGAGAAAGAAGTGGCTCAGAATCAGTGAGTGCTGTTGCTGGGCAACAGGTGGAGGATGATCTACTTGTGGTATCAGATGGTCACAGGCATTACACAGAGGACTGGACACTAGACTCTACGTGCTCACATCACTACACACCACACAGGTCTTGGTTTGCGACATACACCAAGACAGATGAGGGATCAGTGACTCTAGGCGACAATCATCCTTGCAAGGTGGCTGGGATAGGGACAGTCAGGGTGAGGATGTTTGATGGGATTGTGAGGACATTGACAAATGTAAAGCACGTCCCGAAGCTAGAAAAGAATCTGGTGTCACTAGGCTACTTGGAGCGCAGTGGATACAGCTTCAGCAGTAGGGCTAGAAGTGGAGTATTAAACATCTCCAATGGAGCTATGGTGGTGATGAGAGGCAGGAGGTTGGACAATAACCTCTATCGCATGGAGGGATCTGTGATGACCGGAGAGTCTGATGCAGCAGTTGCAGCACAGGACCTGCAAGGGGCTTACAGGATGTGGCACTACTGCCTAGGCCACATGGGTGACAAGGGGCTGAGGGAGTTGAGTAGGAGAGGATTCATCTCTGATCTGGAGGATGGTGCTACAGGGGAGATCTGTGAGCCTTGCCAGATGGGAAAGCAGAGGAGAGTTCAGTTCAACATCAGTACAACCCGTAGTGCAGCCCCTCTGGAGTTAGTACACACAGATGTGTGGGGACCAGCCCCAGTTTCAGCTAGGAATGGGGCCAGATACTTCATGACCCTGATTGATGATTTCTTAAGGAAACTCTGGATTTACTTCATGAGAGAGAAGTCTGAGGTCTTCACCAAATTCAAGATCTGAAGAGCTGAGGTGGAGAAGGAGCAGGGGAAGAGCATGAAGTGTCTGAGGTAAGACAATGGAGGGGAGTACACCAGCAGAGAGTTCCAGGACTACTGTGAGGAGTGTGGGATCAGGAGACACTTCTCAGTTAAGGGGACTCCACAGCAGAATGGGGTGGCCGAGAGGATGAATAGAACACTTCTGAAAAAGGCACGATGCATGAGGCTGCAGGCAGGGCTTCCAAAGGCATTCTGGGTTGACACAGTTGATGCAGCCGGTTACTTGGTCAATCGGTCACCTCACACTAGGTTGGATGGCAGGCTTCCAGAGGAGGTGTGGTCTGGGAGGACAGTTGGGCTGGGCCATCTACGGATATTTAGGTGCACGGCCTATGTGCACATTGGAGCTGGTGAGTGGAGCAAGCTAGACGCCAGATCACGCAAGACGGTGTTTCTAGGCTATCCGCAAGGAGTTAAAGAATACAGACTGTGGAATCCCTTGGAAAAGAAGGTCATCATTAGTCAGAATGTGACTTTTGATGAGGAGTCAGTCCTACGAAGGCGAGTAGGCATGGAGGAGCAGTAGGAGCAGGAGGAGGTCTAGCAGGGCGTTGCTGGACAGCTTACCTCTTTGATTTTGCCTCTTGCAGGTACTACGGGAGGACATGACATTCAGGTGGAGAACCTACCTAAGGTGTCTCCACAGGTGGAGAGGACTCGGATGGATGATCGAGGCGAAGAGGTCCAACAAGAGCGAGCTGGATCGATGATTGATATCGATGTTGCCCTACACAAGCCCAAGAGGACCATCAAGCAATCGGACCGATATGGCTTCGAGGAGATGCTGTCATATGCCCTGGTGACAGTGAATGGAGACCCATATACGTATCAGGAGGCTATTGAGAGCCAGGACAGAGAGCAGTGGGTCCAGGCGATGTCCGAGGAGATGCAGTCTCTCCACCAGAACCAGACGTGGCGATTGGTGCAGTTGCCACAGGGGAAGAGGCCCATTGGCTACAAATGGGTCTACAGTCGCAAGGAAGGGCCTTCAGAGCAGGGAGGTATCAGATTCAAGGCGAGGTTAGTGGCCAAGGGATACTCCCAGAAGGAAGGCATCGACTTCGGCGAGGTCTTCTCTCCCGTTGTCAGACATACTTTCATCAGAGTGTTGCTGAGCATTGTAGCAGCTCAGGATTTAGAGCTGGAGCAGATGGATGTCAAGACGGTGTTCCTCCATGGACATTTGGAGGAGAGGATTTACATGGAGTAGCCATCCAGTTTCAGGGATCCAGGATCAGAGGGAAAGGTTTGTCTGTTGCAGAAGTCACTGTACGGGCTGAAGCAGTCACCGAGGTAATGGTACAAGCGGTTCGACTCCTATGTGCGCAGCATTGGACTTTCCAGATGTGAGTTTGATCCCTGTGTTTATGTTCAGTCTCTTGAGGATGGTTCTAGGGTGTTTCTACTCTTGTATGTGGATGACATGCTTATAGCATGCAAGAGTAGGAAGGTTGTGCAGGATCTGAAGGCATCCTTATCTCGGTAGTTTGAGATGAAGGATTTGGGCCCTGCAAGGAAGATCCTAGGCATGGAGATTTTTAGAGACCGAGCCCAGAGGGTGCTGCATCTATCTCAGGGGGCTACATACAGAAGGTCTTAGAGAGGTTCAGGATGAAGGGAGCAAAGCCGGTGGAGCTGCCACTTGTCGGTCACTTCAGACTCTCGAAGACCATGACGCCACAGACTGTGGTGGAGGCTCAAGAGATGGAGACGGTTCCTTATGCTTCAGGAGTTGGGAGCTTGATGTATGCGATAGTCTGTTGTAGGCCAGACATCGCTCATGCAGTGAGTTAGGTTAGCAGGTTCATGGCGCAGCCTGGCAGGGAGCACTGGAGAGCTCTGAAGTGGATATTCAGATACCTGGCGAGTTCAGTTGGAGTTGGCATCTGCTACGAACAGCGAGGAGGTGCAGTGGGATACTCTGACATATCCAGGGAGGCTCAGGGGTTGATTGGTGGTTATGTAGATGCAGACTTCGGTGGAGATGTGGATACTCGGAGGTCTACAACTGGCTTCATCTTTAGCCTGTATGGAGGTCCTATTTCTTGGAGATCAAGTCTGCAGCCTATCACGGCCCTATCCACTACAGAGGTAGAGTACATCAGGCTGACAGAAGCAGCTAAGGAGGCAATTTGGCTGAAGGATTTGTTGACGGAGATGGGCCTTACTCAGGAGGCCATTAGAGTGCACTGTGACAGTCAGAGTGCACTTCTATTAGCACAGAACTCAGTCTATCATGCAAGGATAAAGCACATCGACATTCGGTATCATCGGATAAGGGAGCTTATGGAGGATGGCGAGATGGAGCTGGTAAAGGTACACACCAAGGAGAACCCAGCTGATGCACTTACGAAGGTACTTCCACGGGACAGCTTTCAGAGATGTGTTGAGCTGATTCGACTGATGGACAGAGTGGAGCTGGTTGAGGCCTTGAGACACCAAGGTGGAGATTGTTGTGATCCAGGTGGTGTGCCCAAGGCCCAGGGGACCAAGACTAAGGCCAAGGTCCATCATTCATGAGGGCTTCATGGAGGCTCTAGGACTAGTTGGGCCCTAGGTTGAAAGGCTGTGGGCCTTTCGGGTTCTTGAGGTCTAGGTTATGTGGGCCTCAAGGGACCAACTCTTTATGGGCCAGGTCTGGACCCAGGATAGGTGAGATTAGGTCGATTCATGGGTGTACATGGGCTTGGGTTAACCTAATCTCCCATAGAGTTGGTCAAGGGAGTTTTGGGTTTGGGTCACTTGACCCTGTGTTTATATATACATGCACTGTATAGGTTTGATTAAGCCAAGGAATATGAAAACCCTTTCTCTCAAGTCTCTCTCTCTCTTCTCCCTCTCTCTCCAGCTATTCTTCATGCCCCAAAAGCAAGAAACCCTAAGGTTTCTTGCCGCCAGGTCCATAGAAGGCAAGAAAAGTAGGTGAGGCGCTAGCCCCTCCCCCTTTGTGCCACCAATCCTTTTTGCCTCTCCCTCTCTTGCAGCCACCCAAACATCAGGTCCAAGACTTGAAATCTCTTGCTATGAGGTTGGTACAAGTTTCTCTCAGATCTGGAGTTGATCTGAGGTCGTTTGAGGCACGGGTGAGATCTCCATCAACAGATCTACAGGAAAGGCTGCAGCAGGACAGATCTGCAAGGTCTGGTTCTATCTACCTTCTTATCTATCTAGAATATCCCGATTTGAGATCTATAAATTGGAAGACCTCGGTCCAGGCTTGATCTGGTTGGGTACCAGATCTTGGATTTTTTAGAGGTGATCTTAGAGGTGTTCTTCATCTGGAATGAAAGGCTGATGAAGAAGACAGCAATTAGGCTGATTTCGTCAAGGGCCTTTGATCGAGTCTAGAAGTCTCCAGATTTGTTCGTTGCTGGTTCCGCTGCATCCAAGGTCTATGGGAGGAGCCGGGATCGTACTCCAACACTTCCTACATTCTTGGTATAAAGATCTGTAGGGATAGATTTAAGAGAATGATAGGACTCTTACAGTGAATATACATAGAGGAGGTACTGAAGAGGTTCAGCATGAAAAACTTCAAGAGGAGACTTTTGCCTCTTAGACATGGCATTCATCTCTCTAAGAAGATGTGTCCTGATACACCTAAAGAGATTCAGTGCATGAGCAAGATCCCTTATGCATCGGTAATAGAGAGCCTCATGAATGTCATGTTATGTACATGACCTGATATAGCCCTGACTGTGAGTGTCAAGCAGATATCAGGTAAATCCAAGTGAAGAATACTGGATTGCTGTGAAAAATATCCTTAAGTACTTGATAAAGACTAAGGATTTGTTGTTGGTCTTTGGTGGAGGATTGGAGCTGAAAGTTGAGGAATATATTGATTCAAATTTTGTGACTGATGTCGATGATAGAAAGTCTACATCGACGTGTATTTTCTTATGTAATAGTAGTATGGTTAGCTGGAAGAGTTTCAAGCAGCCAATCATTGTAGATTCGACCATGGAAGATGAGTGCATCACTGCCTCTGAAACTGCTAAAAAAGCTTTTTGATTTAAAAAATTTATTATAAAGTTGGATGTGATGCCATCAGATATCATTATACTACACCGTGACAACAACGGTGTCATAGCCCTTGCTAAGGAGCCCAAGTCTCACCAAAAGTCCAAGCATATAGAGCGACAGTTCCACATCATACGCGAATATCTCGAGAAGAAGTTCATCGAGATACAGAGAGTCAACTCCATACATAATATGGCAGACCTGCTGACCAAGTCTCTCAGCTAGCAGAAGACTAAAGCTCATCTTGAGAAGATAGATCTTAGGTATACGGTCAATTGGCTCTAAATCAAGTGAGAGTTTGTTAGATATATGCCTTAGAAGTTAATTATTGGCTGACACATTTTATAATTTAAGGACTTAAATTTTATACTTGTAATATTTTTATATTAATAAAGGGCTTTTTTTTCAATCATGTTTATGTGTCCATGATTTGTCCTAAAAATTAATAAAGATGATTTTATATATTCTCAAGATGTTGAGAATTTGAGATATACATTAATTAGTAGTTAGTTTCTAAATATTTTCGATCAAAGAATTATCACGGAGGATGGTGATCAATCCATTCAAGATCGGTGCATGGTTCATCTTCTTTATGGGCAGATGAGTCTTGAATCTACTGTGTAAGGATATTGAGATGAGGGTGTCGGTGGTTGTTAGAGAACAACTTATACTGAGCATGATGAACATGAGAAACTACTTAGATGTCTCCTCACTCATCAGTGGTTGACTCGATATTACAGTGGTGTGAGTGATCTTTTGACCTATGATGTTATCAGCTATTCGCAACAAGGCTACTGAGTTTGACTGCACATTTTTTTGGTCCCTAGCCATTCGGATCTTTACTGTGTATGTTGGCTACAGTAGATTCAGGTTCATTGTTTGGAGTGGGATGCATCTAGATGGAATCTATCGATCTTGATAGAAAAGGAGAAGTCCTATGCGATTCACGAGATTGAGTTCAGAAAGTCTTTGACCAAAGCAAGTATGAATACCGAAAAATAGTTTTCATGAGATTCATAAATGAACTCGAGTTGAGTCAATCTAGCATATCACTGATGATGGAGTCTGACGAGTTCTCTATGACCTCCATTAAGTTGGAACTCACGATAGAAAGACTGAATCATATGATAACTACACCTAAGGATTCACACTTTTATTCTACTGAGTTGTCATTATATACTACTAGGTGTCACTAGTGGATTGTGAGATTCATCGAATATCATCTTGATAATCGATGACCCTCGAAGGGTAGAGCTGGAATTATTCCAACCCATCAAAAAGAGTTTCGATGATATTGTGATGGAGATCATAATATATCTCACTACCAGATAAAATAAAACCTATAGGATTACACATTAAAGGATTTAATTTTGAATTAACCAATTGGACTTGTGAAGTTCTAATTAGGTTAGGATTTATTAAAATCATATTGGATTTATAAGAACCATACTAGCATATGGTTAAACCTAATTCTTTTATGAACTGTGATTCCTTATTAAATAATGATTGGATTAAGTCTATAGCCTTGAACCTAATCTAAATCTATTTTAATTTGGGACACCTTTTTATGGGCCCAAAAAGATTGGATTAAGTCAATGAGTTGGCTAACTAATCTCTTATTTCCTCTCTTGTTATTTTCTAATATGATGTGGAAATTATTGGAAAGAAGAGATGGCACCTGCCCTTAGATAGGGCATGAGATAGAGAGAGGGGCCCACTTCCTCTCTTTCTTAGGCATGGAAGGAGAGAGAGGGGCCACACCCCCTCTCTTATGCATGAAAATCTTAAGGGGGCGCCAAGTGTTGGCACCCCAACTACTTGCCCCTTTTGATTTGGGACATCCACTCAGTCTATCTTTTTTGAGTGGGGTGCTCCATCTACTTGCCAAAGAAGGTAAAGTCCATACCAATTAAGTCTGATTTTTTTAAAAAATAATCCGATTAAAAAGGTAGAAATCCTTATGAGATAAAGACTAGCCTTTTTAGGTTGATTATTTCTTGATTTGGAATCAAGAAAGGGTCTATATAAAGAGACAGTCTCTTAAGATTTCATAATTATTGAATTTTTAGAATTCAAAACTCCTCCTCTCCTTCTCCATGCCTCCCCTCTTCTTTCTCTCTTTCCAACACCCAAGGGTTGGGCATCCATCATCCCACATGTCTGAGTTGAGAGGAATCTCTTCTACAGCAAAAAACAAGAAGAAAAGGCTACAGTTCAAGGGTTGTGATTGCAGTCAAGATCAATAGTTGATTAAGATTCAAAGAAGCTAAGATCCTACTTGAAGAAGGATATACTATGAGAAGAAAGATTCAAGGTTGATCCCGGTGGATATCTGTAGAGGTCGGACATGTTTGCAGCTCAAGAATCTTTGGATCTAAGATCATCGATAGTGGTGTATTTCAACCCATGTAAAGATATTAAGATTGGATCTCATCTTTATTTTAATTTTTAGATTATTTGCATGTTTTTATTTCTGGGCTTAGGTAGGAATAGATGAGATCTATTGCATGTGGGGTTAAAGGGTTTAACTCAGTTCGTTTTTACTGCTCTTCAAAAAGGTTTTGAAATCTATTCATGCAATCCTTCTCTATTTTCTAACATCTCTGGCATTGTTGACTTGATTACATTAGTGAGTCAAGGATTAACAAGTTAATCAAAGATGAGTTCTTTAATTCTAATTATTTTTAATCATTGAAAACTTGTGAATCATGCCTCATAAGAAAGATGATCAAATGTCCGTTCATTGGATATGGAGAAAGGGCTGGTGAATTATTAGACCTAATATATTCAGATATTTGTGGGCCTATGACAACTCATGCTAGGGGTGGATACTTTTATTTCATCATATTTACTGATGACCTATCAAAGTTTGGATATATATATCTTATGAAACACAAATTCGAAACCTTTGAAAAATTTAAGAAGTATCAAAACATGGTTGAGAAATAAACTAGAAAAAGTATCAAATCCTTAGATCTGATTGAGGAAGAGAATACTTATCCAGTGAGTTTTTTGATTATCTTAAGGAAAATAGTATTCTCTCTGAATGGATACTTTTTTATCCATCATAATTAAATGGTGTAGCCAAAAGGAGGAATCGCATCTTATTAGGTATGGTGTGATCCATGATGTGCTTCATGGATCTTCCTATTTCATTCTGGAGATATGCCCTAGAAACTATTATCCATATTTTGAATAGAGTACCTTCTAAGTTTATCACTAGTACTCCATATGAAATATGAAAAGATAAAAGATCCAATCTTAAACACCTTAAGATTTGAGGTTGCTCAACTTATGTCAAAAATAGTTTTGGACATAAGTTAAGAACTAAGGTGAAAAAATATAGGTTTATAGGGTATCCTATAGAAAGTATTGGATACTATTTCTATCATCCTACTAAACAAAAAATTTTTGTCAGTAGACATGCTACCTTCTTAGAAAAAAAATTTATTCAAGAAAAAGGTAGTAGAAGGATAGTTTAACTTAGAAAAGTTCAAGACCTACAAACAATTCCTCATAAGCTTATGGATAGTCCACAACTCGAACCTCAACCTAATGAATCCAATGATAATATACATCTACATAACACACCTCCTCTCTAAAGGTTAGAGAGAGTGCGAAATACACCTCTAAGATATGGTTTTGTCATTGAAAATGATAATAAAACCCAGATCATATAGGATGATGATCCTCTAACTTATTCGGAAGCTATCATAAGTAAGGACTCTGATAGATAGCTTGAAGCCATGAAATCTGAATGGACTCCACGTACTCCAACCAAATATGGACTTTAGTTGATACACCTAAGGATATAACCCCAATAGGATGCAAATAGGTCTTCAAAAAGAAGATTGGAGCAGATGGCCAAGTTGAAACCTACAAGACTAGGTTGGTGGCAAAAAGTTTCAGACAAAGATAAGGAATTGACTATGATGAAACTTTCTCACCAGTGGCTATGCTCAAGTCTATTCGGATAATGCTTGTCATAACTGCATATTATGATTATAAAATTTGACAAATGGATGTAAAAACTATCTTCCTTAATGACAACCTTAAGGAAGAAGTTTATATGTCACAGTCGAAAGGATTTGTCTCAAGTGGGAGACTAAACCAAGTATGTAAGCTAAAGAAATCTATTTATGGATTAAAACAAGCATCAAGGAGCTGGAATATCTATTTTGATGAAACAGTCAAAGAGTTTATTTTCATCAAAAATGTGGATGAACCATGTGTATATAAGAAGACTAGTGAGAGTGCCATTATCTTCTTGATCCTGTATGTTGATGACATTCTTATCATAGAGAATAATATTCCATTATTACAATCGATCAAATCTTAGCTATCTAAAAATTTTTTTATGAAAGACTTGAAAAAGGCATCATATATACTTAGTTTAAAGATCTACAGAGATAGATCTAAAAAGATGTTAGGTTTATCCCAGTCTAAGTACATTGATCTAGTATTGAAAAGATTCAACATGAAGAGAAGTAAAAGAGGTTACTTACTCATAGGTCAAGGCATATATCTCTCTAAAAAGATGTCTCCAAAGATACCTAAAGAGAGAAATAGAATGAGTTCTATACCTTATACTTCGATAATAGGATCTATTATGTACGCCATGTTATATACCAGACTTAAGGTAGCTTATACTTTAAGCATAACCAGTAGATTTCAGGCTAATTTAGGGGAGGAACATTAAAAAGCAGTGAAAAATATTTTAAAATACCTAAGAAGGACTAAAGATGTTCTCCTTATTTATGAAGGGCCTAATTTAAAACTAGAAGAATATATTGATTCTAGTTTTTAATCTGATCCTAATGATAGCAAGTCCATATTAGGATATGTATTTACTTTATATGGAGGAGCAGTGAATTGAAAAAGTCTCAAGCAGTAGACTGTAACTGACTTAGTTACTGAGGTAGAATATATAACTATTAGTGAAGCTGCCAATGAAGCTATCTAGATGAAGAAGTTCATCACTAAATTAGGTGTAGTTTCTGAGATTGAATATCCCATGCCACTTTATTGTGATAACACTGTGGCTGTAGCTCAAACTAAGAAACTAAGGTCTCATCAAAAATTTAAGTACATACTAAGATGCTTCCACCTAGTTCTGAAAATTAATGAAAGAAAAGATATTATTATAAAATGAGTACATATAAAGAATAATATAGTAGATCTATTCACTAAGATCCTGTCACAGCAAATGTTAGATGGTCTTCTTGATTGTATGAAAATTAAATACGAGTGATTGGCTTTAGTACAAGTGAGAGATTGAAAGAGTTAATATCCTGCAAGTCAATCTTATGGTATATATAAAGGGATTAATCTATTTTATCTTCCATACTCTTATAATTGATATATTTTATTGTGAATAAAATTGAGATATTTTTATTTCATCATATGATGAGTATTATTCTATTAAATTATGATGAACTCTATAAATTAAGATAATGATTTTAAGATAATAATAAAATTATATCAGTGAGACCTAAAATCTTAAAATTTTAATCTAAAATTTTTTCAATCATAGAATCATTGAGTCAGGGATCAATGATACAGAATAGACTGGCACATCCTATGTATGCTCGATGGAGAGAGTGATTGATCTCACCATCACTTATGAAGAGATACTAATATAAGAATGTGGGTGCTCATTGGAGGATGAGTTCACTGAAGTGATCCATCATAAAAATTACATCTTATAAAAATCTTACTTATATGTCAAAAGATGGTTCTCTTAATGGGAGTAGTACATGTAGTCCTTTGACCTAAGACTACCATAGTACCTTGCATATATAGATTTATATTTTGGTTCATTTTTTATCATAACTTTTTAAGATATGTGTGGGGTGTTCTGAATATGGTAAATTATATATGTGGAGGTAGTGAGTAAGTCAACAAGAAATCGATCACTTCCAATAAGGAGAGATATCATCCTAAGCAATCTCATCAATCGATGACTTAAAAAGTCTTTGATCAAAGTAAGATAAAAATTAGAAATGGCTTTTAATATTTCATAAGTCGAGTCATCATTAGTGAATTGAGATTCATTTGAATAAATGTTAGGGTTTGATATTTTTTATATCCATTACTTATTTGGGATGAAAGATGGTCGAAGAATTGAATTGCATGGTAACTTGCCACTGAAGGATATTTTTGAAATTTTTACTAAAATATTTTATATCTTCTAGATAGGCATAATATGTTACTAGATGTTAATCATGTCTTATAGTTTTTTATGAATTAAAGAGATTATTTTATGAGTCAATTAGAAAAGGATTTAATTTGACAACTTAGGTCTGCATGGGTTTGACCTAAATCGATTAGATGGAGTCTAATCAAATCAACTCAATATGTATCTAGACCTATTGTTGGCTAGATGTAGAGTCCAATAATTCACAAACATTAAAAAATTGGTCAAAGATTTTATTTGAATTAATTTATGGATCATTAGATCCTTATTGGGTGGCTAAATAATAAGCTAGCACTTGTAGGCTAATCCTAACTCCTATTTTGATCAATTTCAATTCAAATCCAATTTAATTTGTGAACCAAATTAATTAAGCATTCATTTAGGTTTCCTCAGATTTGGGCAGCTATTAGATGGTGCCACATGGCCCAAATTGTTATGAAATAGATAGAGTCCAAAGTGGAATGGACTTTATCTCCTTTAGGCACAAATAATGGTGGACGGTAGCAATTTTTGGCATGGAGGGGCTTGGAGAGTCCTTCTTAGATGGGTTTAAGATCCACATGGATCCTTATCCAACCATCCATCAGTCTAGCATATATTTTATGGCATGTGTTGGCAAATTATGGCATGGAAGAGGGAGATTGCAAGGTGCACGCACGTAGAACTCACGAAGAGTTGCCTAAGAGTCCTTCTGCTTTAAGGCAGAAGGAGGCTCATCTCAAACTAATTTTAGGTGCCTATTTAGATTAGATAAGCTCTAAAAACCCTCCATTTACACATGGCAAAACTAGAGATTTTTTGATTTAAAATTGGATGCCATAGGCTTCTTTTCTCGGACACATGCATGAGAGGTTGTGAAATGACGTATGTGTTCTCGAAGAGACATTATCGTATAAGTCTCTTGAATGTTAATATGCCAATTAATGTGGTAGTTGGAACACATGGAGAGATGCTTCACACACCCCCACTTTAAATATAAATAGGGGTCGACAGATGGGAGGAAGGCATTCAAATCAATTCAGCCTTGTTGTCCTGTTAAGATGAGAAACTCTCCCCCTCTCCCTCTTACAACTCTAGCCCTTTAGGACAAGCCCTTCTAGCCCAATCTAAGCCTAATTAGATTTAGGACAAGGCTCTAGAAGAGTCTTAGAAGGGCTAGCCAAGTTGTCAAGAAGCCAAGAAGAGGTCCAAGTCAGGTTCGAAAAGTGATTCGACCAAACTGAGTCAAGGTGCACTCGGGTCTGGCACCGTTCAGATTCAAGAAAGAGCATATCTTTGAACCAATTTTTGTGTGGATCACTAGTTGGAGGGTATACACTTATGTACATATAAAAAAATTGGGAATAACGATTGAGGTATTTATATGATTATAAATGCTTCAGTTCATTATAGTTTATTAATTTGATTGAATACATCAAGGGGATACTAGGGTTTAGGGTTTCAGGTGTTCTTAGATTTCATAAATAATTTTGAAATCTATCCTTCCACTACTTTATCTAAACTCAACACTTTTCTGCTAGAAGAGCAGTCACCAAGGACTCAAAAGAAGGAAAAAGCAATAAAAGCAAGACCAATGTCCTGATCTTCTTTGTTAGATGTATGCCCTAGAAGCCAATCAGATCGATACATTAATTCTTTTTAAGATATAATTTTATATTTGATCAAATTAATTAGGATAGTTAATTTTATTCATATAGTATATATTTTCATGAATTATCCAAAAAATTAATAAGATGATGATACATATTCTCAAAAATTAAGAATTTGAGACATGTGTCATTGATGGTTAATTTTTAAATTACTTTCGATCGAAGGATCATCATGGAGATGATGAATGATTCGATAAAATTGATGTACGGATCACTTTTCTTAAGATAGATGAGTCTCAAGTCTACAATATGGGAATACTGAAGTGAGAGTGTATGTGATTGTTAGAGAATGATGATACCAAGCATGACCAACATGAGAAATCACTTGAATATTTACTCACTCATCAATGACATTCTCGATGCTGTAGTAGTGTGAGTAGTTCTTGACCTAAGGTGCCTCTGTTATTTACAGTGAGGTTGCTGTAGTTTGACTACACCATAACTCAGTCTCCTAACCATACAGAGCCTTAAAGTGTATATTGGCTACAGTAGGTTCATTGAAGGAATAGAATATATACCTAGATGGAATCCATCGATCTTAGTAGAAAATAAAAAGTTCTATTTGGTTTATGAGACTAAGTTCAGAAGACCTAAGCCTGGACAGAGTGAACGATGGAAAAGACTTTCCATGAGGTTTCACACATGAACTCAAGTTGAATAAATCTTATATATAATAGATGATGGATTTTAATGAGTTTTCATAACCTTCATTTTGTCAGAATTCATGATAGAAGAACTAAATCATATAGTAACTACACTTAGAGGTTCATTCTTCTATTCCACTGGATTGTCATTACGTGCTGCTAGGTATCATTGATGGATTGTGAGATCAACGAAAATTATTTTGATGGTCAATAATTTTCGATTAGTGAGTTGAAATTATTTCAATCCATTGAAAGGAGTTTCAATGATATTTTAATAGAGATCAAAATATTTTTCACTATCAGACAGAATAAAATTTATTGGATCACACATAAAAGAGGTCTTGACTGATCAGACTGTCGAATCATATTTTGAATCATAAATTACAAATGATCTTAATCATCAATTTGATTGATGATTGGACTAAAATATAAAAGTTATATTGAGGGCTTACTAAGAGTTAGTAAGTTATAGGAGAACTAAATTATAATTATTGCACGTTATTTAATTTAATCAAATATTAGGATTGGATCCTCATTAAATTAAATCAGATTTAATTTGATTAGTTTTGGTTTGAGTTTGACTCGGATTAGGTTTCATTAATCTAATGGGATTAGATTTAATGGATACTAGATCCAAACCTATCTAGATTAGGTTTGACCTAATCATTAGCAATGTTTGGTTTGGATTGAGTCTTAGTTAAATTAAATTAGATTTAATTTGATTAGATAAGATTTTAATTTGACTTGAATTGGGTTTTATTGGTCTAATAGGATCGGACTTAATTTATGATGAAACCTAATCTAAATTGGAATCCAATCTTGACTTAGATTTGGACTAGATCTTGACCAAATCAAACAAGGACATCACCCATTAAATTCTCATGCCCCAAGGGCTTTCACGCCCATGTTTTCACATTGAAAAAGGGAGTGGGCATGGGATTGTGGCATGGAGAATTTCTCGAGAGAGAGGTTGTGGGCGGCTACAAGGAGATAGACTTCAAGTCTATCTCCAACAAACCCTAACAACCATAGCCCCTTTGAAATTTAAATAGAGAATTAAGATGGGATGCCCCAAGAGATGAGATCCACATGTGGACACCCCGAAGGATGGAGTTTGGCATGGAGAAAGGATGGACGCCTAAGGGTTCTTGCATGGGGTTGTTCAACATGAGAAAAAGGAGGGTGCCTACTCTTCCTGTCCCTTCTTTCTTACAATCAAGTTGTTAATTATTAAAGGTAACTCCCTTTCTCTCTCCCTTGTCCAAGAGTTGGACATATCTTTTTCTTTCTCTCTTCAAAAGATGTCTAAGAGTTAGATATGATTAAAATTAGATTTGATCTGATTTATTTTTGATCCATGAAATAGACGATTCTCCTCTGCCTTTCCATAGATCTTCATATTTTCTCTTGAGAAGAGAAAAGGAAAAAAGAAATTAGATGTAATCTGATTTCATCCTCCACTTTCAAGTCTATTTGATTCTTTTGAGAAGAGGATCAAAAGATCAAACTAATTCAATAATCTAGGAAGCAATCTCTATAAAAGAACTACAACTCTGGTGAGATCGAGACCTCCTAATTAGATCAACTTCGGTGGATATCTGTAGAGGTTGGATATTTGTGCAACTACAATGAAACCTCAAAGATATCCACAGACCATCGAATTGTGGTAAAGATCTATCCACATAAAGATATAAATTCAGATTCTCTTTTAGATCTTTTATCTTGCATTTAATGTTGATGCTTAGTGTTTTATTTGAGATATGATCTCTTTATGCATGCTAGTTAGATTAGATCTAATTATGGATATAAATTTTTAAATCATTCTAATATAAGGTTGTCCTGACATAATGGTTAAAAGTTATGTTGAATGGTTGTCCTAGAATGATGTTGAAAATTTAAATCTGAAATTTCTATTCCGCTATGATCTCCGTTAGATTAAATTTTTGAAATTTTTGTATACATACCAGAACCCATGAGATAGGATTTCTTTCATTCTCCTCAACCTTCTCACCAATGCTGAGGAGATCAATGAGGATCTTCTAGAAGTTACCGAGATGCTCCTGCATGCTCTGCCTCTCGCTCATCCATAGCTGATAGAACTACTTTCAGAGGAAGAGAGCATTGATGAATGACTTTATCATGTATATCTTCTCAAGTTTCATCCACATCATCATTAGAAAAATCTCACTAAGCACATGGATCACCATATCATCCATCAAGTTCAAGCAAATCATGCTCACCACCTATATCTAGAGCCACCTCCAGTCTTTCTCCTCCATGGTAGTCAGCTTCTTCTTGCATAAGAGAGCATTAATCGACCTTGTTGGATGAGCACATCCTTCACCTTCATTTGCCATAGGAAGAAATTACTCTTCCCATCATATCGGTTGATCTCCACCTTGGTTGAGCTTGTCTTCTCTATCTTCTCCAACTTCGATCAACACCACCACAATTTGAACAACCACGTACTTTGATGTCACTTGTTAGAAAGGATCCCTCATAAGTAAGAAATATGGATCCCCCACCTAAGATCGCTAAAACAGATGACAATATCGATACCACAATAGGAAGGAAGAAGAGATAAAAAGGATATAATCAAATATGTGGATCAACCAAAGACTTACCTTCACAAGGCATGTAAGCTTCACTGTGAAAGAAGAAAATAAGTATCAGAGAAGATCACACACTCTCAACTCTTATAAACTTTAATCTCTTAATAAGAAGCATAACCCCTTGCAAAAGCTCTCATAAAACCCCTAAAGAAGACCCTCTACTGCCTTGGCTTGCTCTCTATGCTCCTCAACCCATTCTTTGCCTCTTAGGCACTCTCAGCTGCTACACCTCATTTCCAAGCCATTGGGCTCTTTTTAAAATCCTTAATCTGAGTCCAGATCGAAATCATAGTCTTAACAGGACTTAAAAAATCCCATGGCCATCTGATCATGTCTGCAACCCACCATCATTGTCTGATCACGCAAAATAGTGTATGTGAACCATGTGTAGACCATCGTGCATGAATCGGGCTGTGGATTGAACATCCCTACATGCGCTGTGTGTCGCATGCTCGTTCGCATGCATGTGAGTCATGAGAAAATGGCCATGCATCATGGTGGTCCACATGTGATGCATGGATCGTGCTTCTCCCATGATCGTGTGGTCGATCGTGCATGCACTGTGTAGGCGCTTGCATGTGTGCATGTTCAGGGCTTCATGCCCAATTGGGCTGCATGCATCCATGAGCCCACGCACTTGGGCCTTGTGTTGGGCGGGCCGCATGCGCTGCAACATGTGGAGCTGGGCTTCTCCTTCTTGGGCTACTGCGGGTCGAATTCGAGGCACCAAAACTCAATAGATCCCTGGGAGAATGTTTGGAAAGATTCCAATAAGGTCTCATCTGAAGTCAATATCAAGTCGATCCATCATAATTTTTGCCAAGTCATCATCATTGTCTTAACCCAATCCCTGAGGGATGTTCAGAAAAATCCTGAAGAGGTCTCGTCTGAAGTCGATGTCAAGTCAATCCATGATAATTTTTGTCAAGTTGCTACCATCACTTTAACTCGATCCTTGGAGAGATGTTCGAAAAGATTCTGATGAGATCTCATTCGAAGTCGATGTCAAGTCGATCCATGATAATTTTTGTCAAGTTGCCATCATCATCTTAACCCGATCCCTATGGGATGTTCGAGAAGATCTCGATGAGGTCTCATCATGGAGGTCCCAAGTTGGATTGGGATATCTCCTTGGTCCTTATTGATCACCATTATGGAGGTTTTAGCTACAGTAGAGATATCTTTAAAGGTCGGTGTTTTCTGACCTGATCATTGGGGCGCCGACCAGGGTCTAGACATCTCGTGTTGGATTTCCTTAGATCATCATCCCTTGAGGACCGAGGTTGGACTCGATTGTCTTGGATATGCTTCTCATTATGTTTTCGATCATGCCTAGCAGTTGATATCCGTCGAATGTTTCATGTATTCATTTTAACAAAAAACTTGTAGCAGGATCTAAAGGAAAACATTTTTCATTAATGTAACCAAAAGGTGCCGGACTCACCGATGGTACATTTTTATTAGAGGGGGAAGCAAAATTTCTCACACACCATCCCTTTATTCTCCTAGCAAATCTTCTACCCCCTGCCGCCCATGAATCTAGGGATCATATTGATGACACTAGTCATGGGTCGGTTGTTGTTCTCCTTGTCGGATTGATGCTGAAGTGGCTCTTCATGTGTTTGGATCTATCACCCCCAGACATACTTCTCAAGATAGTCTCTTTGGATCAGGACTTTAATCTCATTCTTAAGTTGAAGGCATTCCTCGATATCATGATTGTGGTCATGGTGGAAGCGACGGTATTTCTCCTTGCTCCTCATTGGTAGGGCCTTCATCGATTGGGGTCGACAAAGATATCCCAGGCCCTCATTTCCATCAAGATCTAGGTCCAAGGGATAGACATGGTAGTGTAGTTATTGAAGCACCATAGGGGACTCCTTAGCCTAGAGCTCTTCGATGATCGAAAAAAATCCTCCTGGTCAGTGCGAGATTCTTCTCGACCTCGCTTCTTGTTGGGGGTCTTCTTCTCTTAGACCAGATTCTATGCAGCCCTAGCCTCTTTTGCCTGCATGTATTTCTGGGTTCATGCAAGAAAGTCAATACAGTGCCTTGAAAATATTTTATCGAGGCTGAAGATGAGATGCTCATTCCATAGTACCTGCTTGAGCATTGATATCACCAATGACTCATTGAGGTTGCATACCCAAGCATGGCGGCGTTGAAGTGTGTCAAGGAGTCGCATAGCGACTCGCCCTCTTCTTGCTGGATCAAGAAGATACTATCTATATTTTTTGACCAGGCTCAGTTATTGCCGAAAGAAATATGTCCTACGAGCCAATTAAAATTTATATTTTGATAAAATTATTTTATAATCTTCTGACTCATGTAATTGATACTTTATAAATAAAAGATATTTATTTTTCATCATAGGCTACATCTTACTTTTATAATGATTATGATGAACTCCATAAATCAGGACAATGGCTTTAGAATTATGATGAGATCATACCTATGAGATCTAAAATCTTAAAAATTCAGATTTATAATATTCTTAGTCATAGGAGTATTGATTAGGGGATTAATGTTCCAGATAAACTGACACTTCCTATGTATGCTTGATGGAGAGGATGGCTGATCTCATAAGCTACTTACGTGAGACACTAATACAAGGATATAGGTACTCATTAGAGAATGAGTTCACTGAATTATTTGACTTAAGAAATATCTTATGAAATCAACTTACCCGTCAAAAGTGTAGGAACCTTATCTAGGGTTTCAGGGTTAGATCTTGAAACTTTTTCAAGATCATACAGCGGAAGACTAAAATAAATCAAAATTTATTTTTTAAAATCAGAAAATCCCTAGATCTAAGATCCTATTACATGATTATTACATAGTATTAAATCAAAAATTAAAATATATAAATATAGCATGAACTACATGTTGATCATATCAACATGTTTCTATACTACATCTAATGTATGTATTAAACAATAGATCAGATCTATTACCTTGCAAGTTAGACGTTCTAACCTTGTTGATCTGGGCTTGAGGATGATGTTGCAAGCCACACATGTGTCCGGCCTCTAGGAGTCGTCCACACGAGCCCACGAATCTCGATCAGAAGTCCTGCTTCAGGAAATTAGCACAGTATGCTAGTACTGCGCTGATCCTTCTTTGATGGTTGATCAGGTGCCTCCTTCTTCTTGATTTGGACTCTTTCAAAGATGAAAAGTAGAAAGAGGAGTTTCAAATCTGAGATGCTCTCAGGAAACTCAAGATGGAGGGAGGAAAGATATGAAAACAAAAACCCTAGAAGAAGACCCTCTTCTTCTTCACGTTTTTCTCTCTAGACACCCAAACTTGCATCTTTTATATCTCCACAACCCAAAGGTATTTCTATCTGATTTTTGGATGACACAAAGGTCTCTCAAATCTCTGACCTTTTCTAAAATTTTACAAAGAAACTCATCTTATATAGAGAGATATGATAGAGTCCTTGTCTAGGTCAAACACCTAGTCAAGGCTTATCCAAACATGACAAGTTAAGGGACGCCCAACTCTTGAGCACCTCCTTCATATTTTTATACATGGATCACTAGAAAAGGGTACACAATGTATACCCTAAAATCCATGAAAATTTCAAAAAAAATTTGGATAAATTCGGTGCAAAATTGAAAGAGTTTTGGATTTCTAAAACTCTATCTCATAGAATTCGAAATCCAAACTTATTCCTTTTAGATTTGATCCAAACCACCTTCCATGTAAGAAAGAAGAGAGGAGACCTTTTGTGAACGTGGGAGAGATCTGGGAGAGGGCTTTTGTTGCACAAAATAAGTAGAGATTGGCGTTGAATAAGAGAGAGGGCATGGAGAAGGATTATGTGGCGCAAGGTGGAATCCTAGTCTTACTAGGATTCTGTCTTATGACTTGTTTTAATTTGGTTTTCCAAACCAAATCAAATCAAAATTAGATCAATCTAATTAAAATAGGTCTTAATCCAATTAAGAACCTAATTTAATCAGATTAAATTAGATTTAAATCTGATTTAATTTTCTAATCAAATTAGAAATTAGATTGACCCAAGTCCTAGTTGAACTAGGACTAGTTTTTCTTTGCACTTGGCTTATCCAATAAACCAATTGGACTTGATCCAATCAAGCCCAAACTAAATTTAATTAAATCATATTTAATTAGACTTAATCTTAGCCCATTGACTTAATCAAATTAAGCCAATTAGCAATCGAATTGCTAATCGATCCTCCTGCAACACTTGGACTGGGTTAAATGTCAATCGTATTGATCATTTAACCCTAGAACGATTCTTAATCGTTGATCAACCATCTGATCGGATCATGAACTCTAATGTGTGTGACCTCATAGGTCCGAACCTAAGCTGGTAGCACAGGAACAAATTTTTATATCAATCGAAGTGACCATCTAGCAATGGTACCCGACGACCGGATAGGTCGAATGTATAGAACAACATCCTTAGAACCCAGGCGGATATAGTTTTCATATAATTCATCCCCTTGACCAAAATGATCATAGAACACCCCAGAGTTCAACTGTCAACTCTGATCAGGTTGTCCACATTGTATTTCAAAATATCAAATCCATCTAATGGATTACCCTGGTCAAGATTTTGCTAAATTGAAATACAGCGACTCATTCTTCTCCAACTCTTGGAGTGGTCAATTCCATCTCGATCACACTCTGACTTCGCAAGTACTTGACTGTGCCCAGAAGCCTTCCGTCCCTGAATTAGAAATTCAGTTAGTCCAGTACCAAAGCACAGTGAGTTGCTTGCAAGTCACTGAGGCGATCTCAAGTCTAAGGGATACTTATACCTATATCCCATCAGAGACATTCTCGACAGCAGAATGCTCTGGAGTTGGTCACGTTCAATGATGATGTACCCTTACATCTCACCTGTATGCCATACCAGTGTCTCCACACTCTTTGGTTAAGAGGACAACCAACCCATATGGCCTACAGCGACCTATACTCGATAGAAGCTGTCGTCCTTATTAACAGCCTATCATTTGATCGTGAACAGTTTTAAGGACTAATCGATAAATCCTCTCTTTATCAAATCTAAATAGTCCTAAGGACTTCATCATAACAACGGAGTTCATTAGAAGATGAAAGCTTATGATGAAGATGCCAAATATATTTTATTTATTAACAAATCAATTACAATACTTGGTTGCTCAACCGTCAACAGCTTGATGATTGGCTTTTTGGGACACATTTTCCAACAACTCCCACTTGTCCTAAAGCCACTCGGCACAGTATCTAATACCCATCTTCGACTTGTGGTTGTCGAACTTCTTTATCGCCAGGGCTTTAGTGAAGGGGTCGGCTAGGTTCTCCTTTCTGTCGATCTTCTGAAGGTCGATGTCACCTCGATCCACGATCTCTCGGACCAGGTAGAAGCGGTGCAAGATGTACTTCGTTCGCTGATGTGCTTTGGGTTCCTTCACCTGAGCTATGGCACGAGTACTGTCGCAGTAGAGCAGGACTGGACCATCGAGGGAGGGTGCTACTTCAAGCTCGATGATAAATTTCCATAGCCACACAGCTTCCTTCACGGCATCCGATGTTGCGATGTACTCCGCTTCACAAACAGAGTCTGCCACAGTATGCTGCTTGGAACTCTTCCAGCAGATGGCTCCACCATTCAGAGTAAAGATATAACCTGACACGCTCCTGCTGTCATCATGGTCAGATTGGAAGCTGGAGTCTGTGAACCCCACAAGTTTCAGATCTGACTTGCCATAAACCAACCATTGGTCCTTAGTATTTCTCAAATACTTAAGGATGGCTTTAACCACTTTCCAATGATTTTCTTCAGGATCAGATTGGTATCTACTCACTACTCCTAGTGAGTATGCCACATCTGGTCTTGTACATGTCATGGCGTACATGATAGATCCCACGGCTGAAGCATATGGGACTCTACTCATATGCTCTCTCTCTTCAGGAGTTATCGGACAATCCTTCTTAGAGAGAGAAATTCCATGGCCTATCGGTAGATAGCCCTTCTTGGAATTCTCCATGCTGAACCTCTTCAGCACAGTGTCTATGTATATGGACTGGGATAACCCAAGCATCCTTTTAGATCTATCCCTATAGATCTTCATCCCTAGGATGTAGGATGCTTCACCCAAGTCCTTCATGGAGAACTATGATGACAACCAAACTTTTATTCCCTGTAGTGCGGGGATGTCATTCCCGATTAAGAGAATGTCATCCACGTACAAGACAAGGAATACCATAACTGGACCATTCGTCCATTTATAGATGCAGGGCTCTTCTCCATTCTTAATGAAGCCATACGTTTTGATCACCTTATCAAAATACATGCTCCAACTCCGAGAAGCTTGCTTCAGTCCATAAATGGATCGCTGAAGCTTGCACACCTTGGACTCATCTGTGGATGTAAATCCCTCAGGTTGTATCATATACACCTCTTCAGTCAGCTCTCCATTCAGGAAAGCTGTCTTTACATCCATCTACCAGATCTCATAATCCAGATGGGCAGCTATTGCAAGCATTATCCGAATGGATTTGAGCATTGCCACAGGGGAAAATGTCTCGTCATAGTCAATACCATAACGTTGACGATACCCCTTGGCGACCAGACGGGCTTTATAGGTCTCCACCTTTCCGTCTGCACCCCTCTTCCTTTTGAAGACCCATTTACACCCAATGGGTTTAACCCCTTCAGGTGGGTCAACCAATGTCCATACATCGTTGACCTTCATGGACTCCATTTCGAATTTCATGGCTTCAAGCCATTTCTCAGAATCAGGTCTCTGCATTGCATCCATATAGGTGATCAGATCCTCATTATTCTCATCAAGTTCGATGGGATCACCGTTTCGGATCAAGAAACTATAGTATCTGTCCGGCTGACGTGGTACTCTACCAGATCGCCTTAATGGTGCAGGTACATTGGGCTTCGAATCTGATCTAATCATATCCGACTCAGGTTCAGCTATTGGTGTCAGTCCTTCTACCTGTTGAACTTCATCAAGTTCAACCTTAGAGGCAACGGTTCCTTCACCAAGGAACTCCTTTTCTAAAAAGATTGCCTTAAGACTGACGAACACCTTTTGTTCATCAGCATGGTAGAAAAAATATGCTTTTATCTCTTTGGGGTACCCTATGAATGAGCATTTGTCAGACTTAGGTCCAAGTTTGTCTGTGACTAATCGTTTGACATAGGCCGGGCACCCCCAGACCCTAAGGTGTGAAAGTGCTGGCTTACGTCCCGTCCATATCTCATATGGAGTCTTAATTACAGACTTACTTGGAACCCTATTTAACAGATAACAGGCCGATTTGAGTGCATATCCCCAGAAGGATATCGGCAAGCTAGCAAAACCCATCATGGATCGGACCATGTCTAACAGAGTCTGATTTCTCCTTTCAGACACATCATTATGCTGTGGTGTTTCTGGAGGAGTCTATTAGGAGAGAATCCCATTCTCTCCTAGATATGTGAGAAACTCACTAGAAAAGTATTCTCCTCCTCGATCAGATCGAAGAGTTTTAATACTCTTTCCAGTTAGTTTTTCTACTTCACTTCGGAATCATTTGAACATTTCAATTGAATCTGACTTATGTTTCATCAGATAGACATATCTATATCTGGATAGGTCATCCGTGAAAGTTATGAAGTAGAAATATCCACCTCTAGCACTTGTGCTCATGGGCCCGCATACATCAGTATATATTAGGCCCAAGAGCTCAGTAGCTTTCTCACCTTTTCCAGTAAAAGGTGACTTGGTCATTTTACCAAGAAGACAGAACTCACAGGTTGGAAGTGATTCACAATCACTGACTTCGAGGATTCCCTCTTGAGTCAACCTGTTTATTCTGTTCTTGTTTATATGACCTAGCCTACAGTGCCATAAGTAGATATCTGACATACTATCTAATCTAGGGTGCTTGCCAGTAGAATAGACTCTTATCGGGCTTGATCTTTCTGGTCTGGCTCTGCACTGATGTCCCAGCCTGAACTTGCACCTTCTTCACTTTCTTCTTCTTGTTCTTCTTCCCTTTCTTAAAAGGTCGAGAACCAGAAGACGAACCTCCCACTAAGTTCACCGACTCCTTGTGAAGTTGGTGATCCTTCTCAAAGTTCTGAAGCAACCCCAGTAACCCGTGGTAGTTCTCTTCAGGCTTTATCATTCTATAATGAGTGAGGAATGGGAGATAAGACTTGGGCAGCGAGTTCAGTATTGCATCTTTCCCAAGCTACTCATGCAAGGGAAAGTCGAGCTTGCTTAATCATTCCATCAGCTCGATCATGTACAATACATGATCAGTGATAGAGGCATCATCCCGCATTTTGGCGTTGAAGATGGCACAACTAGTCTTGTGCCTCTCTACATCATCGGGTGTGCCAAAGACATCCTCCAATACTTGAAGCATGTCCTTTGGCTGAGCCATCTCGAATCTGCGACTGAACTCATCGCTCATGGCAGCCAGCATGATACAGCGCACCGTGGTCCGGTCACTGAGCCACTTCTGGTAAGTGTCTCTGACTGTTCCACGTGCATTGGCAGCTAGCTCCTCAAGTGCAGGATCCATTATCACATATAGGATCCATTCATGCTCCAGGACTATCTTCAACTTTCGATACCAGCTATCGAAGTTGGGTCCCACCAACTTATCATTGTCCAACAATGATCAGAGTGATAGGGAAGTGGCCATATTTGCACAAAGGAGAACCATAACCTAATTAGTAATTGATTCATTAAACCTAAAGATTTGGACTTTAATCAAAAGGTTTCTTCCACTATTTTATTCGAATTGGTAGCCTCTACCTCCAATTCGAGGAATTACCCTAATTCCTTAGTGGGTACTAGAATCCACTTAGACTGCACACAAGCCCAACTTTAGTTGGCCAACCCATGTACATCTAAGGGTAGGTTCATAACCAATTATTTCTCTAAATAATTTCTAGTAATTTTAATTTTGCTTCAGAAACCTAATCAGTAGGCTTTGGCCTCCATTGTAAGGATCCGGTTAGGTCCAACCATTAACATGATCATACTTGATGTATCTAACCAACGAATGATTAAGCCCAACTTTGGTTGGCTCACCTAACCACCATTAGAGAGATACTTCCAAGTCGTCATATGATGAGTGATAATTTCATTAGTCAACAAGCACCAGGCCTTTGGGTCTGCAATGATTATTGAGTTAATGGACTCATTATCAAACACCTTAATGGGAGGCTAGGACTCAGTTATCTCTATAACTTTATCATTTTAAGGACCTAATAATTTTAGAGGATTTAAATAATTTAGAGGATGAGGTCAGATGAACCAGCTTGTCATGATTCTCCCACTGGCTTCACCAAGTCAGCTTAAGGGAGACCATTAAAAAAAGGCTGGTCTAGGAGCACCTAAATCAGTCACACTGATTTACCTAGCTGACATGGGTAAGCTCGAATAGTCAAGTGATCCGATTAAAATATAATTTTACCAAGAGGCCAGGTAAGTTCGATCAGTGGGAGGGTCTGCCAAAGCTTGCCTTAGACACCATCAGAAATGACCAGGTAAGCGGGCTCCCAATTAAAAACCACCGGTCTGGTTTACCTTAGACACCAACTGGTTTAATTAGTTTCGATTAGATCAACCAAACAGTTCGTGCTAGATCGCTTAGCCAAGAATCAAATCCATTTGGTTCTCGTTAAAGACATGGACTTGACCAACTACAACTATTGTAATTGATCTAGAGAATCCTTGACCTAATCTAAGACAACAATTGATTAGATTTAGTCAATTCTCTAATTAAGTCCATCTTTAATCTAATCATAGGTCTAACCCAATTAATGGACCTAATTTCCACTAACCCATTAACCCAATGTGTTATGATTTGTGTCTTAGGTTCTTCAATTCACAATCCTAGAACCTATTCAAACAACTTCTTAATTCTTAATTAAGTTTTGGGCTGAGGGTTGGGTTTGGCTTTTCAAAAAATAATTTTTATATTTGTAAAATAATTTTATAATATGATTCTACCAACCATATTGCATGTTTGATTCATAATCAAGATGCAAGTGAAATAAACATGAAACTACTTTAGATCTAATCTAAACAGGTTCATGTAATTGAAACAGTTTCAACTTTAAACAATTTTTTTGCACAAAAATTATTTAACAAAGAGATTTTATTTTAGATTTAAATACCTTTTAAATCTAATAAATCATAAATTTAATCTAGATCATATCTAACAAATTTATGATTAAAGATAGATCTACACAAACTAGGACAACCTTTGCACTGTAAGGGGTAAACCTTACAGCAGGACAACCTTGCAGTTTGTGATTAATCTAAAATTTTAATTTTAGATTTAATAATTAGATTATAAATTAGATCTAATCTAAAAAATAATCTAAGCATGTATAAATAATCATGTAATAAAGAACCTAGGCTCTGATACCAATTGTAGGAACTTTATCTAGGGTTTCAGGGTTAGATCTTGAAACTTTTTCAAGATCATACAGCGGAAGACTAAAATAAATCAAAATTTATTTTCTAAAATCAGAAAATTTTTAGATCTAAGATCCTATTACATGATTATTACATAGTATTAAATCAAAAATTAAAATATATAAATATAGCATAAACTACATGTTGATCATATCAACATGTTTCTATACTACATCTAATGTATGTATTAAACAATAGATCAGATCTATTACCTTGCAAGTTAGACGTTCTAACCTTGTTGATCTAGGCTTGAGGATGATGTTGCAAGCCGCACACACATCCGGCCTCTAGGAGTCGTCCACACGAGCCCACGAATCTCGATCAAAAGTCCTACTTCAGGAAATCAGCACAGTATGCTAGTACTGCGCTGATCCTTTTTTTGATGGTTGATCAGGTGCCTCCTTCTTCTTGATTTGGACTCTTCTAAAGATAAAAAGTAGAAGGAGGAGTTTTAGATCTGAGATGCTCTCAGGAAACTCAAGATGGAGGGAGGAAAGATATGAAAACAAAAATCCTAGAAGAAGACCCTCTTCTTCTTCATATTTTTCTCTCTAGACACCCAAACTTGCATCTTTTATATCTCCACGACCCAAAGGTATTTCTCTCTGATTTTTGGATGAAACAAAGGTCTCTCCAATCTCTGACTTCTCCTAAAATTTTACAAAGAAACTCATCTTATATAGAGAGATATGATAGAGTCCTTGTCTAGGTCAAACACCTAGTCAAGGCTTATCCAAACATGGCAAGTTAAGGGACGCCCAACTCTTGAGCACCTCCTTCATATTTTTATGCATGGATCACCAGAAAAGGGTGCACAATATATATCCTAAAAGTCACAAAAATTCCAAAAAAATTTGGATAAATTTGGTGCAAAATTGAAAGAGTTTTGGATTTCTAAAACTCTATCTCATAGAATTCAAAATCCAAACTTATTCCTTTTAGATTTGATCCAAACCACCTTCCATATAAGAAAGAAGAGAGGAGACCTTTTGTGAACGTGTGAGAGATCTGGGAGAGGGCTTTTGTTGCACAAAATAAGTGAAGATTGGCGTTGAATAAGAGAGAGGGCATGGAGAAGGATTATGTGGCGCAAGGTGGAATCCTAGTCTTACTAGGATTCTGTCTTATGACTTATTTTAATTTGGTTTCCCAAACCAAATCAAATCAAAATTAGATCAACCCAATTAAAATAGGTCTTAACCCAATTAAGAACCTAATTTAATCAGATTAAATTAGATTTAAATCTGATTTAATTTTTTAATCAAATTAGAAATTAGATTGACCCAAGTCCTAGTTGAACTAGGACTAGTTTTTCCTTGCACTTGGCTTATCCAATAAACCAATTGGACTTGATCCAATCAAGTCCAAACTAAATCTAATTAAATTATATTTAATTAGACTTAATCTCAGCCCATTGGCTTAATCAAATTAAGCCAATTAGCAATCAATTTGCTAATCGATCCTCCTGCAACACTTGCACTGGGTTAAATGTCAATCGTATTGATCATTTAACCCTAGAATGATTCTTAATCGTTGATCAACCATCTGATCGGATCATGAACTCTAATGTGTGTGACCTCATAGGTCCGAACCTAAGCCAGTAGTATAGAAATAAATTCCTATACCAATCAAAGTGACCATCTAGCAATGGTACCCGACGATCGGATAGGTCGAATATATAGAACAACATCCTTAGAACCCATGCGGATATAGTTTTCATATAATTCATCCCCTTGATCAAAATGATCATAGGACACCCCAGAGTTCAACTGTCAACTCTGATCAGGTTGTCCACATTGTATTTCAAAATATCAAATCCATCTAATGGATTACCCTGGCCAAGGTTTTGCTAAATTGAAATACAGCGACTCATTCTTCTCCAACTCTTGGAGTGGTCAATTTCATTTCGATCACACTCTGACTTCGCAAGTACTTGACTGTGCCCAGAAGCCTTCCATTCCTGAATTAGAAATTCAGTTAGTCCAGTACCAAAGCACAGTGAGTTGCTTGCAAGTCACTGAGACGATCTCAAGTCTAAGGGACACTTATACCTATATCCCATCAGAGACATTCTCGACAGTAGAATGCTCTGGAGTTGGTCACGTTCAATGACGATGTATCCTTACATCTCACCTATATGCCATACCAGTGTCTCCACACTCTTTGGTTAAGAAGACAACCAACCCATATGGCCTACAGCGACCTATGCTCGATAGAAGCTGTCGTCCTTATTAACAGCCTATCATTTGGTCGTGAGCAGTTTTAAGGACTAATCAATAAATCCTCTCTTTATCGAATCTAAATAGTCCTAAGGACTTCATCATAACAACGGAGTTCATTAGAAGATGAAAGCTTATGATGAAGATGCCAAATATATTTTATTTATTAACAAATCAATTACAATACTTGGTTGCTCAATCGTCAACAGCTTGACGATTGGCTTTTTGGGACATATTTTCCAACAAAAAGATATTTTCTTATAGTGGGAGTTGTGCATGTAATCTTTTGACCTGAGACTATCATAGAATCTTATATACATGAATCCATATTTTGATTCATACTCATTCATGACTTAGTCATATACAGGATGATCTGGATATAGTAAAATATATATGGAGGTTATGAGTAGGTCAATATGGAATCGATCACTCTTGATAAGAAGAGATCGCATTCTACTTATTCTAATCGATTGATGATTCAGAAAGTCTTTGATCAAAATGGGATGAAAATTAAATTTTTTTTAATATTTTATTAATTAAATTATTATTAAAGATTAAAAAAAATATGAATATGATATTGAATTTGACATCATTACATATCCAGTGTCATATTCGGGATACAGGTTGATCGTAGGATCGAATTGCACAGTAACTTTTCATTGAAGGATATTTTTGATATTTTTATTAAAATTTTATATATTTTAGATAAATATGATATATTATTAGATGTCAATCTTATCTTATAGATTTGATCAAATTAAAGATTTTAATTCAATCATCAATTAGAAATGGTTCTAATTGCTGAAATCGGATTAGCTCAATTGGACCTAGATCGGTTAAATTAAATTCTAATCAAATCAGATCAACTTACACTCAAACCCATTACTGATTAGATATGAAACCTAATAGATCACACACAAAAAAAATTAATCAAGAATCTAATTGGATTAGATTATATTTGCAAGATAGATATACTAGCACATGTTGCAAATCCTAGTTCCTTGTTTCAAATCAGATTCAAATTTGATTCTAGATTAGGCTAATTAAATCCAAATTAAGTCAAACTAATTTTAGATTTGAGTTGGGTCAACCCTTGGCTGGATGAACCAAGGATTAGACACCACATAACTAGCATCCCACATGCCAAGAATTTTTTCTTGCGTATGAGATTTATTTTTCTGTGCAAAAGGCAAGGTGGCATCCAATGAGATGGGATGCCCCTTTCTCATTCTTATCTCTTTGTTCCATGATGAAAAAAAATTCATGGAGAATTATGTTTTGATTCTAGGCATAGAGGAGTCCTTCTATAGCTAAATCACTTCATTGTTTAATCATGAAAATTAGATAAAGATTGGAAACTTAGCCAAACTTGATATATGCGCCACCTAGAGTCCAACTAGTTTAGGTCTCTTAAAAATATTACACGCCATCTTTATTCTTGAATTTTTCTCCATGCCATCTTCTAATTAGTACCTCATTTGTGGGCCCTTGGATGGCCAAAAAGTATTGATCAATGGTGGAGAGAAATGCCGCCCAAAGAAGCCTCGCGATGCATCGAAAAAATAATGAAAAAATTTTTCTGAAGAGTTTTTCTGCGTGAAGTAACTCTTGGATTTTTTTTCTGATGTTTTCCATGTGTCACTTGCTTCTAGATGGGCATGTGAAATTGGTAGAGGGCATGAGATCATCTGGTTGGGCACGAGATGTTGCATGTAGAGGGCATGAGATGTCGCATGGAGATAACTCTGATCGCATCCCGTCGCTAACTATAAAAGGGGTCCTGCGTCGGGGTTTAAATCATTTAGAAATCATTCTTATCTCTTCTTTCATACAGCTCTCTTTCCATTATCCAATTAGTCTCTTCCTTCTCTTATTAGAATAAGTTCTAAAATAGTAAGGATAAGTTCAATTTTAGGACAAAGGCCTAGGAAGAGATATAAGGAAGATAAGGAGACAAGAAAGATAAAGATAGGAAGGCTAGGAGAAGAGAAAGAAGATCCTAAGGTTCTACTATCCAAAAAAAATTTTAGAGTAAAAATTTTGGAAGAGAAATTATTTTAAGAAGTTGGATCAAAGTCCTATATGGATCACCGTTGGAGGGTGAATACTTAGGCACCTAGTGGAGGTTCTGCTGGAGTTTTAGAATAAACGTTGTAGGTATTCTTCTATACCTTAAATTTTATTATAAAAATATTTTATATGATTATTAATTATCAAGAAGGTGCTGGTTTAAGGATTTAATATTAAATTTTTTTTAATTTAAATTTTTAAAATTCATTATGCTTCTGCTATGCATGTTCTCCCTAAAACCTTACAATTGCCAAAATAGGTGAGGGATAGCCTTTCGAGCTATTCAAAAGAGTGGACAAACTCCGACTAGAGTCTTAAATACCACATCCACATCAACTTCTTGAGTATGATCGGGGAGGCAAGGTAGAAAAGGATGTCTGAGGCATCCTGGAGCATTATGAGGGCTTTATAACCCTCTAGATGATTGAGGGGGTGGTTCGAAGAGCCATTGTATGGCTTTACTTGAGGTATTTTGAATTGACTCGAATTTGGTTCTCTCAGAATGTCATAGGAGAAGGGAGGTCGAGAGCTAAAGCTAAGACTATCATCGTTCTTGTGACTCCCATTTTAGACTTCGCCAAGATGATGCTCAATGTCTCGAACCTTCCACTTCTAGTCCTTTTCCCAGCAAGACTTTTTAGGAGGTGGGGAGTAGTTTGGGATAAAATCTTTATTGAAGGAGGAGGATCATTGGCATCGATCTTCCTCCCTTAGGCTACAATGAGAAGGTGACTAGCAGGGGATAAAGGCAAGTGCGGAGCGGAGGGTACGTCGAGGACATGACTCCAAGCTCTCAAGGTGTGACCGATGGCTATGTCAAGAGGGAGCCATTAAAGGCGGCAGCTTCGAGGATCGTGGTCACTCAGCCACTTGCTAGAGCTACTACACCACTTAGGTTAGTGTTTAGATCTATCAGGATAGGGCCTCCAATGATTGTGGATCGATTATGGCAGGGGGTTGCACAACAACAAATTCTCAGGTGGCACCACTTTGGCTGTGGTGAGAGGATCATCGGTGGGAGGTGGTAGAGTTGTATGCTCTTATTTTCTTCCTCTAATACCAATCTATTACTGAAAGACTTTGGATAGATATTGGTGTGGTCGGGGTTGGATGCAGTTTGGAGATCGAGATGCTAAAGAGAGAATTTGCAAGAGAAGTCTGCTTTTATCAGGATTCTTTCGGTTGAGGATTCTTTGATACTTAAGTCAGTCAGAACTTGAGAACAATAGAGAAAAGAGAGTGTGAAAGGGAGAGGGTGTGAGAGCACATCGGACGCACTCTGGAGTTAAGCTCACCTAAGGATTCTGATGTTATCTCTTTTTATATAGAGGCAGTGTGATAAGTTATCATGCTAAAATCCAATAAACTATATGGCCCTTAACCCTTTGGATTGCTAAGCCATGATCTGATAGGCTATTGGGATGAGAAATTTGCCTACTAATCTAAGGGTCAGGGTTATTATGTTGGGAAATGTGCCCCAAAAAGTCAATCGTCAAGCTGTTGACGGTTGAGCAACCAAGTATTGTAATTGATTTGTTAATAAATAAAATATATTTGACATTTTCATCATAAGCTTTCATCTTCAAATGAACTCTGTTGTTATGATAAAGTCCTTAGGACTATTTAGATTCAATAAAGAGAGGATTTATCAATTAGTCCTTAAAATAGTTCACGATCAAATGATAGACTGTTAATAAGGACGACAGCTTCTATCGAGCAGAGGTCGTTGTAGGCCATATGGGTTGGTTGTCCTCTTAACCAAAGAGTGTGGAGACACTGGTATGGCATACAGGTGAGAGTACTGGTACATCATCATTGAACATGACCAACTCCAGAGTATTCTGCTGTCGAGAATGTCTCTGATGGGATATAGGTATAAGTGTCCCTTAGACCTGAGATCGCCTCAGTGACTTGCAAGCAACTCACTGTGCTTTGATACTGGACTAACTGAATTTCTAATTCAGGGACGGAAGGCTTCTGGACATAGTCAAGTACTTGCGAAGTCAGAGTGTGATCGAGATGGGATTGACCACTCCAAGAGTTGGAGAAGAATGAGTCGCTGTATTTCAATTTAGCAAAACCTTGATCAGGGTAATCCATCAGATAGATTTGATATTTTGAAATACAATATGGACAACCTGATCAGAGTTGACAGTTGAACTCTGGGCTGTCCTATGATCATTTTGGTCAAGAGGATGAATTATATGAAAACTATATCCACATGGGTTCTAAGGATGTTGTTCTACACATTCGACCTATCCGGTCGTCGGGTACCATTGCTAGATGGTCACTTCGATTGGTACAGAAATTTATTCCTGTGTTACCAACTTAGGTTCGAACCTATGAGGTCACACACATTAGAGTTCATGATCTGATTGGATGGTTGATCAACGATTAACAATCGTTCTAGGGTTAAATGATCAATACGATTGACATTTAACCTAGTACAAGTGTTGCAGGAGGATCGATTAGCAATTCGATTGCTAATTGGCTTAATTTCATTAAGTCAATGGGCTGAGATTAAATATAATTAAATATAATTTAATTAGATTTAGTTTAGATTTGATTGGATCAAGTTTAATTGGTTTATTGGATAAGCCAAGTGCAAGGAAAAACTAGTCCTAGTTCAACTAGGACATGGGTCAATCTAATTTCTAATTTGATTAGAAAATTAAATTAGATTTAAATCTAATTTAATCTGATTAAATTAAGTTCTTAATTAGGTTAAGTCCTATTTTAATTAGATTGATCTAATTTTGGTTTGATTTGATTTGAGAAACCAAATTAAAATAAGTCATAAGATAGAATCCTAGTAAGACTAGGATTCCACCTTGCGCCACATAAGCCTTCCCCACGCCCTCTCTCTCATTCAATGCCAATCTCCTCTTATTTTGTGTGACAAAAGCCCTCTCCCAGGTCTCTCCCATGTTCACAAAAGGTTTTCTCTCTTCTTTCTTACATGGAAGGTGGTTTGGATCAAATCAAAGAGGAATAAGTTTGGATTTTGAATTCTATGAGATAGAGTTTCAGAAATCCAAAACTCTTTCAATTTTGCATCAAATTTATCCAATTTTTTTTAAGAATTTTTATGAATTTTAGGGTATACATTGTGCACCCTTTTCTGGTGATCCATGTATGAAAATAAGGAGGAGGTGCTCAAGAGTTGGGCACCCCTTATCTTGCCATGTTTGGATAAGCCTTGACTAAGTATTTGATCTAGGCAAAGACTCTATCATATCTCTCTGTATAAAATGAGTTTCTTCATAAAATTTTTGAAAAAAATAGATATTTGAGAGACCTTTAGGCCATCCAAAAATTAGATAGAAAGACCTTTGGGTCATGAAGATATAATAGACACTAGATAGGATGTCTAGAGAGAGAAACGAGAAGAAGAAGAAGGTCTTCTTCTAGGGTTGTTTGTTTTCATATCTTTCCTCCCTCCATCTTGAGTTTTCTGAGAGCATCTCAGATCTAAAACTCCTCCTCCTACTTTTCATCTTTGTAAGAGTCCAAATCAAGAAGAAGGAGGCACCTGATCAACCATCAAAGAAGGATCAGCGCAGTACTAGCATACTGTGCTGATTTCCTGAAGCAAGACTTCTGATCGAGATTCGTGGGCTCGTGTGGATGACTCCTAGAGGTCGGATGCGTGTGTGGCTTGTAACATCATCCTCAAGCCCAGATCAGCAAGGTTAGAATGTCTAACTTGCAAGGTAATAGATCTGACCTATTGTTTAATACATACATTAGAAGTAGTATAGAAACATGTTGATATGATCAACATGTAGTTCATGCTGTATATATATATTTTAATTTTTAATTTAATACTATGTAATAATCATGTAATAGAATCTTAGATTTAGAGATTCTCTATTTTTAAAAAATAAATTTTGATTTATTTTAGTCTTCCGCTGTATGATCTTGAAAAAGTTTCAAGATCTAACCCTGAAACCCTAGATCTGATTCCTTCAATTGGTATCAGAGCCTAGGTTCTTTATTACATGATTATTTATACATACTTAGATTATTTTTTAGATTAGATCTAATTTATAATCTGATTATTAAATCTAAAATTAAAATAATAGATCAATCACGAACTGCAAGGTTGTCCTGCTGTAATGTTTACCCCTTACAGTGCAAAGGTTGTCCTAGTTCGTGTAGATCTATCTTTAATCATAAATTTATTAGATATGATCTAGATTAAATTTATAATTTATTAGATTTAAAAAGTATTTAAATCTAAAATAAAATCTCTTTGTTAATAATTTTTGTGCAAAAAATTATTTAAAGTTGAAATTGTTTCAATTACATGAACCTGTTTAGATTAGATCTAAAGTAGTTTCATGTTTATTTCACTTGTATCTTGATTATGAATCAAACATGCAATATGGTTGGTAGAATCATATTATAAAATTATTTTATAAATATAAAAATTATTTTTTGAAAAGCCAAACCCAACCCTCAACCTAAAACTTAATTAAGAATTAAGAAGTTGTTTGATTAGGTTCTAGGATTGTGAATTGAAGAACCTAAGATACAAACCATAACACATTGGGTTAATGGGTTAGTGGAAATTAGGTCTATTAATTGGGTTAGACCTATGGTTAGATTAAAGATGGACTTAATTAGAGAATTGACTAAATCTAATCAATTGTTGTCTTAGATTAGGTCAAGGATTCTCTAGATCAATTATAATAGTTGTAGTTGGTCAAGTCCATGTCTTTAACGAGAACCAATTAAACTTGATTCTTGGCTAAACGATCTAGCACGAACTGTTAGGTTGATCTAATCGAAACTAATTAAACCAGTTGGTGTCTAAGATAAATCAGATCAGTGGTTTTTAATTGGGAGCCCGCTTACCTGGCCATTTCTGATAGTGTCTAAGGCAAGCTTTGGCAGACCCTCCCACTGATCGAACTTACCTGATCTCTTGGTAAAATTATATTTTGATCGGTTCACTTGACTATTCGAGCTGACCCATGTCAGCTAGGTAAATCAGTGTGATTGATTTAGGTGCTTCTAGACCAGCCCTTTTAATGGTCTCCCTTAAGCTGACTTGGTGAAGCCAGTGGGAGGATCATGATAAGCTGGTTCATCTGACCTCATCCTCTAAATTGTTTAAATTCTCTAAAATTATTAGGTCCTTAAAATGATAAAGTTATGGAGATAACTGAGTCATAGCCTCCTATTAAGGTGTTTGATAATGAGTCCATTAACTCAATAATCATTGCAGACCCAAAGGCCCGGTGCTTGTTGACTAATGAAATTATCACTCATCATATGACGACTTGAAAGTGTCTCTCTAATGGTGGTTAGGTGAGCCAACCAAAGTTGGGCTTAATCATTCGTTGGTTAGATACACCAAATATGATCATGTTAATGGTTGGACCTAATCGGATCCTTATAATGGAGGCCAAAGCCTATTGATTAGGTTTTTGGGGCAAAATTAAAATTATTAGAAATTATTTAAAGAAACAATTGGTTATGAACCTACTCTTAGATATACATGGGTTGGCCAACCAAAGTTGGGCTTGTGTGCAGTCTAAGGGATTCTAGTACCCACTAAGGAATTAGGGTAATTCCTCGAATTGAAGGTAGAGGCTACCAATTCGAATAAAATATTGGGAGAAACCTTTTGATTAAAGTCCAAATCTTTAGGTTTAATGAATCAATTACTAATTAGGTTATGGTTCTTCTTTGTGCAAATATGACCACCTCCCTATCGCTTCGATCATTGTTGGACAATGATAAGTTGGTGGGACCCAACTTCGGTAGCTGGTACCAAAAGTTAAAGATAGTCCTGGAGCATGAACGGATCCTATATGTGATAATGGATCCTGCACCTGAGGAGCCAGCTGCCAATGCACGTGGAACAGTCAGAGATACTTACCAGAAGTGGCTCAGTGATCGGACCACGGTGCACTGTATCATGCTGGCTGCCATGAGCGACGAGTTCAATCGCAGATTCGAGATGGCTCAGCCAAAGGACATGCTTCAAGTGTTGGAGGATGCCTTTGGCACACCCGATGACGTGGAGAGGCACAAGACTAGTTGTGCCATCTTCAACGCCAAAATACGGGATGGTGCCTCTGTCACTGATCATGTATTGTACATGATCGAGCTGATGGAACGATTGAGCAAGCTCGATTTTTTCTTGCATGAGCAGCTTGGGCAAGATGCAATACTGAACCCGCTGCCCAAGTCTTATCTCCCATTCCTCACTCATTATAGAATGACAAAGCCTAAAGAGAACTACCACGGGTTACTGGGGTTGCTTCAGAACTTTGAGAAGGATCACCAACTTCACAAGGAGTCGGTAAACTTAGTGGGAGGTTCGTCTTCTGATTCTCGACCTTTTAAGAAAGGAAAGAAGAACAAAAAGAAGAAAGTGAAGAAGGTGCATGTTCAGGCTGGGACATCAGTACAGGGTTAGACCAGAAAGATCAAGCCCGATAAGAGTTTATTCTACTGGCAAGCACCCTAGATTAGATAGTGTGTCAGATATCTACTTATGGCACTGTAGGCTAGGTCATATAAATAAGAACAGAATAAACAGGTTGACTCAAGAGGGAATCTTCAAAGTCAGTGATTGTGAATTACTTCCAACCTGTGAGTTCTGTCTTCTTGGTAAAATGACCAAGTCACCTTTTACTGAAAAAGGTGAGAGAGCTACTGAGCTCTTGGGCCTAATACATACTGATGTATGCGGATCCATGAGCACAAGTGCTAGAGGTGGATATTTTTATTTCATAACTTTCACGTATGACCTATCTAGATATGGATATGTCTATCTGATGAAACATAAGTCGGATTCATTTGAAATGTTCAAACAATTTCGAAGTAAAGTAGAAAAATAAACTGGAAAGAGTATTAAAACTCTTTGATCTGATCGAGGAGGAGAATACCTTTCTAGTGAGTTTCTCACATATCTAGGAGAGAATGGGATTCTCTCCCAATAGACTCCTCCAGGAACACCACAGCATAATGGTGTGTCTGAAAGGAGGAATCGGACTCTGTTAGACATGGTCTGATCCATGATGGGTTTTGCTAGCTTGTCGATATCCTTCTGGAGATATGCACTCGAATCGGCCTATTATCTGTTAAATAGGGTTCCAAGTAAGTCTGTAATTAAGACTCCATATGAGATATGGACAGGACATAAGCCAGCACTTTCACACCTTAGGGTCTGGGGGTGCCCGGCCTATGTCAAACGATTAGTCACAGACAAACTTGGACCTAGGTCTGACAAATGCTTATTCATAGGGTACCCCAAAGAGATAAAAAGATATTTTTTCTACCATGCTGATGAATAAAAGGTGTTCGTTAGCCTTAAGGCAATTTTTTTAAAAAAAGAGTTCCTTGATGAAGGAACTGTTGCCTCTAAGGTTGAACTTGATGAAGTTCAACAGGTAGAAGGACCGACACCAATAGCTGAACCTGAGTCGGATATGATTAGATTAGATCCAGAGCCCAATGTACCTGCACCATTAAGGTGATCCGATAGAGTACCACGTCAGTCGGACAGATACTATGGTTTCTTAGTCCGGGATGGTGATCCCATCAAACTTGATGAGAATAATGAGGATCCGATCACCTATATGGATGCAATGCAGAGATCTGATTCTGAGAAATGGCTTGAAGCCATGAAATCCGAAATGGAGTCCATGAAGGTCAACGATGTATGGACATTGGTTGACCCACCTGAAGGGGTTAAACCCATTGGGTGTAAATGGGTCTTCAAAAGGAAGAGGAGCGCAGACGGAAAGGTGGAGATCTATAAAGCCCATTTGATCGTCAATGGGTATCGTCAATGTTATGGTATTGACTATGACGAGATGTTTTTCTCTGTGGTAATGCTCAAATCCATTCGGATAATGCTTGCAATAGCTGTCCATCTGGATTATGAGATCTGGCAGATGGATGTAAAGACAGCTTTCCTGAATGGAGAGCTGACCGAAGAGGTGTATATGATACAACCTGAGGGGTTTACATTCACAGATGAGTCCAAGGTGTGCAAGCTTCAGAGATTCATTTATGGATTGAAGCAAGCTTCTCGGAGTTGGAATATGCATTTTGATAAGGTGATCAAAATGTATGGCTTCATTAAGAATGGAGAAGAGCCCTGCATCTATAAATGGGCAAATGGTCCAGTTGTGGTATTCCTTGTCTTATACGTGGATGACATTCTCTTAATCGAAAATGACATCCCCGCACTACAGGGAATAAAAATTTGATTGTCATCATAGTTCTCCATGAAGGACTTGGGCGAAGCATCTTACATCCTAGGGATGAGATCTATAGGGATAGATCTAAAAAGATGCTTGGGTTATCCTAGTCCATGTACATAGATACTATGCTGAAGAGGTTCAGCATGGAGAATTTCAAGAAGGGCTATCTACCGATAGGCCATGAAATTTTTCTCTCTAAGAAGGATTGTCTGACAACTCCTGAAGAGAGAGAGCGTATGAGTAGAGTCCCATATGCTTCAGCCATGGGATCTATCATGTACGCCATGGCATGTACAAGACCAGATGTGGTATACTCACTAGGAGTAGTGAGTAGATACCAATCTGATCCTGGAGAAAATTACTGGAAAGTGGTTAAAGCCATCCTTAAGTATTTGAAAAATACTAAAGACCAATGGTTAGTTTATGGTGGGTCAGATCTGAAACTTATGGGGTTCACAGACTCTAGCTTTCAATCTGACCATGATGACAGCAGGAGCGTGTCGAATTATACCTTTACTCTGAATGGTGAAGCCATCTGCTAGAAGAGTTCCAAGCAACATACTGTGGCAGACTCTGTATGTGAAGCGGAGTACATCGCAACATTGGATGCCGCGAAGGAAGTTATGTGGCTAAGAAAATTCATCAATGAGCTCGGAGTAGCACCCTCCATCGATGGTCCGGTCCTGCTCTACTGCGACAGCACTGGTGCCATAGCTCAGGCAAAGGAACCCAAAGTACATCAGTGGACGAAGCACATCTTGCGCCGCTTCCACCTGGTCCAGGAGATCATGGATCGAGGTGACGTCGATCTTCAGAAGATCGACAAAAAGGAGAACCTGGCTGACCCCTTCACTAAAGCCCTGACGATAAAGGAGTTCGACAACCACAAGTCGAAGATGGATATTAGATACTGTGCCAAGTGACTTTAGGACAAGTGGGAGTTGTTGGAAAATGTGTCTCAAAAAGTCAATCATCAAGCTGTTGACGGTTGAGCAACCAAGTATTGTAATTGATTTGTTAATAAATAAAATATATTTAGCATTTTTATCATAAGCTTTCATCTTCAAATGAACTCCGTTATTATGATGAAGTCCTTAGGACTATTTAGATTCGATAAAGAGAGGATTTATTGATTAGTCCTTAAAATAGTTCACGACCAAATTATAGGCTGTTAATAAGGATGACAGCTCTATCGAGCATAAGTCGCTGTAGGCCATATGGGTTGGTTGTCCTCTTAACCAAAAAGTATGAAGACACTGGTATGGCATATAGGTGAGATATACTGGTACATCATCATTGAACGTGACCAACTCCAGAGTGTTCTGCTGTCGAGAATATCTCTGATGGGATATAGGTATAAGTGTCCCTTAGACCTGAGATCGCCTTAGTGACTTGCAAGCAACTCACTATGCTTTGGTACTGGACTAACTGAATTTCTAATTCAGGGATGGAAGGCTTCTGGGCATAGTCAAGTACTTGCGAAGTCAGAGTGTGATCGAGATAGGATTGACCACTCCAAGAGTTGGAGAAGAATGAGTCGCTGTATTTCAATTTAGCAAAACCTTGGCCAGGGTAATCTATCAGATGGATTTGATATTTTGAAATACAATATGGACAACCTGATCAGAGTTGACAATGGAACTCTGGGGTGTCCTATGATCATTTTGGTCAAGGGGATGAATTATATGAAAACTATATCCGCATGGGTTCTAAGGATGTTGTTCTACACATTGGACCTATCCGGTCGTCGGGTACCATTGCTAGATGGTCACTTCGATTGGTATAAAAATTTATTTCTGTGCTACCAGCTTACGTTCGGACCTATGAGGTCACACACATTAGAGTTCATGATCCGATCGGATGGTTGATCAATGATTAAGAATCGTTCTAGGGTTAAATGATCAATACGATTGACATTGAACCCAGTGCAAGTGTTGCAGGAGGATCGATTAGCAATTCGATTGCTAATTGACTTAATTTGATTAAGCCAATGGGCTGAGATTAAGTTTAATTAAATATAATTTAATTAGATTTAGTTTGGGCTTGATTAGATCAAGTCTAATTGGTTTATTGGATAAGCCAAGTGCAAGGAAAAACTAGTCCTAGTTCAACTAGGACTTGGGTCAATCTAATTTCTAATTTGATTAAAAAATTAAATCAGATTTAAATCTAATTTAATCTGATTAAATTAGGTTATTAATTGGGTTAAGACCTATTTTAATTGGGTTGATCTAATTTTAGTTTGATTTGATTTGAGAAATCAAATTAAAATAAGTCATAAGATAGAATCCTAGTAAGACTAGGATTCTACCTTGCGCCACATAAGCCTTCCCCACGCCCTCTCTCTCATTCAATGCCAATCTCCTCTTATTTTATGTGACAAAAGCCCTCTCTCAGGTCTCTCCCACATTCACAAAAGGTTTTCTCTCTTCTTTCTTACATGGAAGGTGGTTTGGATCAAATCAAAGAGGAATAAGTTTGGATTTTTAATTCTATGAGATAGAGTTTTAGAAATCCAAAACTCTTTCAATTTTGTATCAAATTTATCTAAATTTTTTTAAAAAATTTTGTGACTTTTAGGGTACACATTGTGCACCCTTTGCTAGTGATCCATGCATGAAAATAAGGAGGAGGTGCTCAAGAGTTGGGCGCCCCTTATCTTGCCATGTTTGGATAAGCCTTGACTAGGTATTTGACCTAGATAAGGACTCTATCATATCTCTCTGTATAAAATGAGTTTCTTCATAAAATTTTTAAAAAAGATAGATATTTTAGAGACCTTTGGGCCATCCAAAAATTAGAGAGAAAGACCTTTGGGTCATGGAGATATAATAGACACAAGATAGGGTGTCTAGAGAGAGAAACGAGAAGAAGAAGAGGATCTTCTTCTAGGGTTGTTTGTTTTCATATCTTTCCTCCCTCCATCTTGAGTTTTCTGAGAGTGTCTCAGATTTGAAACTTTTCTTCTTACTTTTCATCTTTGGAAGAGTTCAAATCAAGAAGAAAGAAGCACCTGATCAACCATCAAAGAAGGATCAGCGCAGTACTAGCATACTGTGCTGATTTCCTGAAGCAGGACTTCTGATCGAGATTCGTGGGCTCGTGTGGATGACTCCTAGAGGTCGGATACGTATGTGGCTTGCAACATTATCCTCAAGCCCGGATCAGTAAGGTTAGAACGTCTAACTTGCAAGGTAATAGATCTGATCTATTGTTTAATACATACATTAGATGTAGTATAGAAACATATTGATATGATCAACATGTAGTTCATGCTATATATATATATTTTAATTTTTGATTTAATACTATGTAATAATCATGTAACAGGATCTTAGATCTAGGGATTCTCTAGTTTTAGAAAATAAATTTTGATTTATTTTAGTCTTCCACTGTATGATCTTGAAAAAGTTTCAAGATCTAACCCTGAAACCCTAGATCTGATTCCTTCATATTAGTCGTGGATATCAGTAGTAAGTTATGCTTGCAGATTAGGTTTGTTAGTTGTGAGTGACAATCGCAGGTTGTGCTCACATTGTGTAAGTTTTTGGGAGTTTTCAGGGATCATCTGCATGGCCGAATAGGCCGATGGCCTGAGGTTGGGGGACAACTGAGGCTTTGCCTCGAGCATATCGGCACCCCATTGTCCGTTGAGTATCGTTCCCTATCATTAAATGGGTTCCAACCTTGAGGTTGGTAAATATCTGGTCTAGAGATTGGACAAAAGTTGATGATGTACGGTAGCTTTGTCGTGGTTTCTTGGATCTTGCTTCGATCTCTGAGGCTGTCCCATAGGTGAGCGCTCAGTTGTAATCTAAGGAGAGAATGTCGAGTCGGATGACAGATAGCCTCTACAACACATACTATCTAATTTTATCAAAAAATTAGTGTTACATTCTGGTGGCGTAGCGGAAGGATTAGATGTTTAAAATTTTTATTTGAAATACTTGATGCACCGAAAACCCAAATGCCCAAAAATCTTTGACTATATCAATCAAAGTATAATTAACATAAAATTAGATAAGAAGAATACCTATAGTGCTAATCCAATTTCCATAAGGTGTCCAAGTGTCCACCCTCCAATAGTGATTCACACAGAAATTAGATCAAAGACAGTGCTCCTCCTTCACCTTGCTTCAAGAGTTCTAGCCCCTAGAACTCGACTGGCCCTGTACCGATCAGATTTCTTCAAGAACCTAACTCGATCCTCTCAAAATTTTTTCTGGACTTCTAATTTTTCTTCTTTAGGACCCTCACAATCCTTGTTTAGACTAGATAAGGTTTTGTCTTAGATCTCAAAGACTTGTCCTAAAACTAAGATGGGTTGTAAGAAAGAAAGGATAGTTATGGAGAGAAATTAGAAAGCTGATCTGAATGCCTCGGACACCTAGCACCCAGGCTTTTTTATAGCCACTAGAGGGATTCCAAAAGGGAGGGACACACTCCATAAAAATGTTTTATCCGATCTAATTATCAGAGATAAGAGTTCCTTTAAGCAGAAAAACTTTTATCAATGATACGTCGATCGGCACCCTCACCTGCACGCATGATTAGAGAAGGGATATTTTTGCATCCCTTCTCAAATTAAAAAAATCCACAAAAATCCATGTAGATAGGGGACTCAATCCTGATATTAGACTACTGAATAAAGAGAGCAAAAAAATCCATAGAGAGATGTGTACTCACATCCTTTCATGCAAAGGCTGATCACCATGCACGTGCGCATGTGAGGAGGCTTTTGGCATCCGTTTGGCCATCTGATAAGTCTGAAAAAAGTCTAAAAAAACCACCAAAAATATCTGATCAAATGTGAAACATTATCAAAAAAAGACATTCCAATTTGAATGAGTTTGATCAGGAGATGGACTCTTTAAAACATGAGAAAATGCGATGCTTCAATGCACACGCACGAGAGACCCTTCTCATCTCTAATTTTTCTCCACCCAAAATAATCTAGAAAAAATCATCTCATACTTTAAGATATGCACTAGAGGATGGAGGGTGATATAGGTTACCACACACATCTTAATCCCATACCAAAATGATTCTTTCTTCTGCTTATGCCAACATGCACAAGCCAATTCTGATTTGCGCCAAGAGTCCTTCACAACTTGGACTCTTGGTATTTTGGTGTTAAAATGGGATGTGGTGCCCTGTTTTGGGCTGCTTCTAGGTGGCACGACCTGACCTAAATATTTACTAAATTGAGCTAGCTAATTAGTAAGAGATGAAACCAAATTGATCTTCAAAGGAGTTAGGATTTCCACACGTGCTAGCATGCTTATCAGGAATCCTGATTGAATCCAAAATTCCAATCAATCTTATTAAAAAATATTTTTAGCCAATTTTTATATGTGTATGACCCATTGAGTTTCATATCTAGCTAGTATTAGGTCTGGATATAAATTGATCTAATTTGATTAGATTTTAATCTAATCAATTTAGGTCTAATCGAGCTAATCCGAGCTCAATAATTAGAATCATTTCTAATTGGCGATTGAATTAAATTTTTTAAGTTGATCAAATCTACAAGTCAATATTAAGGTCTAGCAATATATCATAATTACTCAAAAAATATAAAATTTGATGAAAATATCAAATATATCCTTCAGTGGTAAGTTACTGTGTAATTCAATCCTTCGATCATCCCTGCACCCTGAATATGTTCATAAGTATGGAATTATGTCAAACTCAAACATATATTTATATCGATTTTCAATTAACCAATGATGACTCCAATAAAGTAGCATTAGAAATTCTTTCTAATCTCCTTCCTGCTTTTGGCCAAAAAAATTTTTCTGAGTCATCTAGGATGAGAATACACAGGATGCGATCTTTTCTTACTAGGAGTGATCGATTCCTTGTTGACCTACTCACAACCTTCATACACACTCCATCATATCCAGAACAATCCATACATGTCTTAATGCCATGCCTGAGTATGAACCAAAATATGGGTTCATGTGCATAAGATTCTATGATGATCTCAGATCTAAGGATCATTTGCACAACTTTCACTTAGAAAACTATCTTTGACATGCAAGTAAGACTTTCATAAGATATTCTCTTTCATCGAGTCAATTCAGTAGACTCATCTCTAAATGAGTACCCACATCCTTGTATTAGTATTCCATACACAAATGACTAGTGAAATCTACCATCCTCTCCATCGAGCATACATAGGATGTGCCAGTCTATCCAGAATACTGATCTCTGACTCAATGCTCTTACGATCAGAAATATTTAAGATTGCAGTTTTAGAATTTTAGGTCTCACTAGCATGACCCATTCATGTCTTCTAAAACCATTGTCTTAATCTTTAGGATTCATCATAATCTTAGACATAATAAGATGCAGCTAAAATGATGAATCAATATCTCATTTTATTATTAAATAATAAATATCATTATATGAGTTGAAAAATTATAAAGAAAAGTCCCATCGCAACATACTTGCGATTGGCTTATAGGGTACTCTTCTTTCAATTTTCTACTTCTACTAAAGCTAATCGCCTTTGTATTTCAATCTCATACAATCAAGATAGCTATCAAATAGCTACTATGGTATGGTCTTAGTGAATAGATATGCTATATTATTCTTTATGTCTACTCGTTCAAGGACAATATCTTATCTTTCTATAATTTTTCGAATAAGATGAAAGCGTCTAAGGATGTGCTTGGATCTTTGATGAGACCTAAGTTTCTTAGCTTGAATAACGGCTCCAGTATTATCACAATAGAGTGGCACTGGTCCTTCTATCTTAAGAATAACTCCTAATTTTATGATAAATTTTTTCATCCAAACGACTTTTTTAGTGGCTTTACTAGCAACGATGTACTCTATCTCAGTGGTTGAGTCAGCTACTGTCTGCTGCTTGAAATTCTTCAACTCACTATTTCACCATTTAAGATAAATACATATCCTGATATTGACTTACTATCATCTGGATCAAATTAAAAATTAGAATCTGTATATCCTTCTAGTTTCAACTCTGATCCTCCTCCATATATGAGAAAAATATCTTTAATCCTTCTTAGGTACTTTAGAATATTTTTCACAGCTTTCTAATGATCTTCTCTTAGATCAACCTAAAATTTGCTAGCTATGCCTAAAGCATAAGCTACATTAGGTCTGGTACATAGCATGGCATACATAATTTATTCCACAATCGAAGCATAAGGGATCCCATTCATCCTCTTTCTCTCTTTTAGTGTCTTAAGATATATTTTCTTAGAGAGACGTATACCATGACTTGCAGGTAGGTAACCTCTCTTACTTACCTCCATATTAAATCTCTTTAATATGAGATCTATATACCGTGACTGGGATAAGCCAACATCCTTTTAAATCTATCTCTATAGATCTTTATATCCAGTATATAGGATGTTTATCCAAGTCTTTCATGAAAAACTTATTCGATAGCTAAGTCTTGACCGATTGCATCATTGGGATATCATTTCCAATGAACAATATATCATCGACATACAGAATCAAGAAGACAACAGCACTCCCACTTATCTTCTTATACATACATAGTTCATCTTTATTTTTGATAAAGCCAAACTCTTTGACTGTCATATCAAATCGGATATTCTAGCTCCTCAAAGCTTGCTTCAATTCATAAATGGATCTCTTTAATTTGCATACTTGATTTGCTCTCCTACTTGAGATAAATCTCTCTAGCTTAGTCATATAGACCTCTTCCTCTAGATTACCATTGAGGAAAGCAGTCTTAACATCCATCTGTCAGATCTCATTATCGTAATATGCCACTATAGCAAGCAAAAGCCTCATGGACTTGAGCATAGCCACTGGTGAGAAAGTTTTATCATAATTAATTCTTTGCCTTTATCTGAAACCTTTCACCACCAATCTAGGTTTGTAGGTTTCTATTTGACCATCTGTTCTGATCTTCTTCTTGAAGATCCAGTTGCACCCTATTAAGATTACACCCTCAGCTGCATCAACCAATGTTCATACTTGGTTGGTGTACATCGAGTCCATCTTAGATTTCATGGCTTCCAGCCATCTATCTGAGTCTCTACTCATGACAGCTTCTGAATGGGTCGGTAGATCATCATCCTGAATGATGTTGATCGAATTGTCATTCTTAATGATAAAACCATATCTCAGCAGTGCTTAACGCACTCTATCTGACCTTCAAAGAAAAGGTGTGTGCTGTGAATGCACCTCATCTTTGGATACTTCTGATTGAGGATCTTCTTATGGTTCAACCATAGGTATTTTTAGATCGATTGTAGATTCTGAACTTTTATAAGTTCAATATTCCTCCCACTATCTTTTTCTTGGATGAATTCATTTTTCAAGAAAGTGGCGCACCTACTAATAAATATCTTTCATTCAGTAGGATGGTAGAAGTAGTATCCATCAGTTTTCTTAGGATACCCTACAAACCTATACTTGTCTGATCTAGCACTAAGCTTATGTCTAAAAATATTTTTGACATAAGCAGGACAGCCCCAAATCTTAAGATGTTTAAGATTAGGCTTCTTTCTCTTCTATATCTCATATGGTATGCTTGTAACAGACTTTGAAGGTACTCTGTTTAATATATATGCAGCAGTCTCTAGGATATATCCCCAAAAAGATATTGGGAGATCAATGAAGCACATCATGAACCGCACCATATCCATCAAAGTATGATTCTTTCTTTCTGATATATCATTTAACTGGAGCATATAAGGAGGGATCTATTCAGAAAGAATACCTTTACTTTTAAGATGATAAAAAAATTTACTGGATAAGTATTCTCCTCCTTGATTAGATCGAAGAACCTTGATACTTTTTTCAGTTTATTTCTCGACCATACTTTGATATTCTTTGAACTTATCAAAGGTTTTGAATTTATGTTTCATAAGATACACATATCCGAATCTTAATAGATCATCTGTAAAGATGATAAAAAAGGAGTATCCTCTTCTAGCCTGAGTTGTCATCGATCCACATACATCTGTATGTACTAAGACTAACAACTCATTTGCCCTCTCTTCAATCTAGAAAATAGAGTCTTGATCATCTTACTTATGAGACAAGATTCACAAGTTTTCAATAATTCATAATCATATGGATCAAAAAATTCTTCTTTGTATAACTTGTTTATCCTTAACTCACTAATATGACTAAGATGGTAATGTCAGAGATATGTGATATTCACATCTTTTCTTTTTTTTTCATATTTTTTTCAATATAAAAAATATTTTTATTGACTGTAAGAATTAAAAGATTATTATCAATATAACCACTACCATAAAATTCATTAAAAAAGAAAATAGAACATCCATTTCCCATTAGCCTTATTTCATAACTTTATTTTAACAACAAAGGTATATAAATAATATTTTTAATGACCTTTGGTATGTAATAACAGTCTTTCAATTTTAAAATTTTACCCTAAAGCAAATCAAGCATACAAGTTCTCATAGTCTCTGTGCTAATGGACTCTCCACTTGCACCATAAAGCTCGAGATCACCTCTTTTCAGACCTTTGATATTCTGTAGTCACTGTAATAAATTACAAATATATGATCTATAAACGGTATCCAATATCTAAGTATCAGAGTGAGTCACTCAATAAAAAATAGATCTATATTATATACACACCTTTTGATACTACACTTGCACCCTGCTTCAAACTTGCAAGATAATCTTTGCAATTATTCTTTCCATGTTTAAATTTGCCACAAAATGAATAGCTAATATTCATATGGATATCTTTTGCCTTCTCATTATTACTGACCAATCTAGGATCAGAAATATCTAAGACATCAGAGTTTTTCTCTGGTGTAAACTTAATTTAAAAGTTTGTCAACCAATCCATATAGTTTGGATCGATCAACATATTTTTATCTATGATATCTTGCAGTAAAAATAAAGAAGTCATAATATAGACTTAAATCTATATAAATAAGAATAATAGTATAAGCAGACTACTCATATTTGGCATGCATAACTAGATGAGGTCTTTTAACTAGTTATGTCTTCCACTATTTTATCTGATACCATAACCCTCTCCTATGATAAATAAAAAATTCTAATATGATTTCTTAATGGGATTGAGATCTTAATCTCTCAATGAAGTCTTGTGGATATTACAACAAATCTCATGAGTCATAAGTAAGAAAACTTATCTAGTTGCATCTCATGTAACTCTCAACATAATTCTTGCCTCTAAAAATACTCATAGTCTTGTAGATATCACAATAAACTATGATACTTTTAGTTAAGTCAGATCCTTCATTTCCATACAGTCATATCTGAAAAATACTGTCCTTATGGATATCACAACAAAGCAACATATCCAAATATACCATAAAGTTTGTAATATGTATCAAGACAAATTCACATCAATCTCTATAGTAAGCCTTGTGGATATCACAACAAATCTACTATAATTTTTGATAGGATATTGACTAGACATGAAGGAAGGTATATGTAGTATTCAAAATACTGAGCTATCTTTATTCAAGATTCAAACTAATCCAATTGACTAGAAAAGTATTAAGATTGATGGGGGTCCCTCATTGCTTTTCTTAAACATCAATAAAAATTGGCCAAACCAGCAAACAGAACCAATTAAATAACTACCGCACTTGAAACACTTCTTAGACACCAAATAATTAATCGATTCAAAAAAATAGGTCAGCTACTGGTTCATAACATTACGACTTAATATAATTTTTATGAGGGCTTTAATGGTCTCATGCACATCCTAATTCATACAATCACTATGATGCACTATTATAGTTGTATCTTAATAAACATAACAACTAATCATGGCATCTAATCATATCTCTAAGATATGAAATCATAATCATACAATATGATTATAACATAGCAACTCAAGCATATCATATGCATAAAAATAAAAAATTCTTTTCGTGGTTCTTCTTCTTGGGATATCACAGTAGCACTCCTACACGCCATAAGAGTACCCCATGGAATGGAAAGAGAAGGTCTTTGAACCTTACTTGCTCTTATGATCGAATGGTCTGGTGATGAATCCCAATTTGAGTACTAGGCTACTAAGTAAGATTCTATATATATATCATACATTATGTATTTAAAATATATCTCTAAGACATGCTAGGGTTTGGATGTTCAATTGGGTTTAACCATTAATCTGACTTGAATCAAACCAAAAATTCATGCTTGATCATAATTAAAATAATATTTTAATCTTTGATTATATAAATTAAGGTAGGCTCTGATACTACTGTTGTGTTCCGGTGGCACAGTAGAAGGGTTAGGTGTTTAAAATTTTCATTTGAAACACCATATGCATCGAAAACTCTAATACCCAGAAACTCTTGACTATATCAATCAAAGTATAATTAATATAAAATTGGATAAGAAGAATACCTATAGTGCTAATCTAATTTTCATAAGGCATCCAAGTGTCTGCCCTCCAATGGTGATCCACACAAAAATTAGACCAAAGACAGTGCTCCTCCTATACCTTGCTTCAAGAGTTCTAGCCCCTAGAACTCGATTAGCCCTATATCGATCAGATTTCTTCAAAAACCTAACTCGATCCTCTTAAAACTTCTTCTAGACTTTTGATTCTCCTTCTTTAGGACCTTCACAACTCTTGTTTAGATCGGATAAGGTTTTGTCTTAAATCCCAAAGTCTTGTCCTAAAATTAAAATGGGTTGTAAGAAAGAAAAAATAACCACAGAGAGAAATTGAAAAGCCGATCTGAATACCTCAGACACCCAGTGCCTAGCCTTTTTATAGCCATCAGAGGGATGCCAAAAGAGAGGGACACACTCCATAAAAAAGTTTTATCTGATCTAATTATCAGATATAAGAGTTTCTTCAAGCAAAAAGACTCTTATCAATGATACGTCGATTAGCATCCTCACTTGTCTGTGCGATCAGAGAAAGGATGTTTTTGCATCCCTTTTTCAATCAAAAAAATCCATAAAAATCCATGTGCATAGGGGACTCAATCTTGATCTCATACCACTGGATAAGGAGAGCAAAAAAATCCACAGAGAGATGTGTACTTGCATCCTTTCATGCAAAGGCTGATCACCATGCACACACATGAGGGGGTTTTTGGCATCCGTTTGGCCATATGATAAGTCTAAAAAAAAATCTAAAAAAATTATCAAAAATAGTTGATCAAATGTGAAATATTATTAAGAAAAATGTTCCAATTTGAATGAGTTTGATTAGGAGAAGGACTCTCTGAATCATGAGGAAATGCGATGCTTCAACACACATGCGTGAGAGACCCTTCTCGTTTCTAATTTTTCTCTACCCCAAATAATCTAAAAAAAATCTATCTCATACTTTGAGATATGCATCAGAGGATGAAGGGTGATGTGGGCTACCACACACATCTTAATCCCACACCAAAAGGATTCTTTCTTCTGCTCATGCCAACATGCGGACGCCAATTTTGATTTGCGTCAAGAGTCCTTCACAACTTAGACTTTTGATTTTTGGGCATTAACATGGGATGTGGCACCCTATTTTGGGCTGCTTCCAGATGGCATGACCTGATCCAAATGTCTACCAAATTGGGCTAGCTAATTAGCAAGGGATGAGATCAAATTGATCTCCAAAGGAGCTTGAATTTTCACACATGCTAGCATACTTACCAGAAACCCTGATTGAATCTAAAATTCCAATCAATCTTATTAAAAAGGATCTTTGGCAAATTTTTATATGTGTATGACCTATTGGATTTCATAGCTAGCTAACAGTAGGTTCGAATACAAGTTGACCTAATTTGATTAGATTTTAATCTAACCAATTTAGGTCCAATCGAGCTAACCCGAGCTCAACAATTAGAATCTTTTCTAATGGACGATTGAATTAAACTCTTTAATTCGATCAAATCTACAAGTCAAGATTAATATTTAGCAATATATTATAACTATCAAAAAGATATAAAATTTGATAGAAATATCAAATATATCCTTTAGTGGTAAGTTACCGTGCAATTCAATCCTTCGATCATCTCTGCACCTTAAATATATTCATGAGTATGAAATCATGTCAAACTCAAATATATATTCATATCGATTCTCAATTAACCAATGATAACTCTAATAAAGAAGCATTAGAAACTCTTTCTAATCTTTTTTTTTATTTTGGCCAAAAAAATTTTTTCAAGTTATCGAGGAATGAGAATACACAGGATGTGATCTCCTCTTACTAGGAGTGATTGATTTTATATTGACCTAGTCACAATTTTCATACACACTCCATCATATTTAGAACATCTCATACATATCTTAATGCCATGCCTGAGTATGAATCAAAATATGAGTTCATGTGCACAAGATTCTATGGTGAGCTCAGATCTAAGATCACTTGCACAACTCTCACTTAGAGAATCATCTTTAACATGCAAGCAAGACTTCCATAAGATGTTCTCTTTCATCGAGTCAATTTAGTGGACTCATCTCCAAATGAGCACCCATATCCTTGTATTAGTGTCCCATACACAAGTGGTTAGTGAGATCTGTCACTCTCTCCATCGAGCATACATAGGATGTACCAGTCTATCTGGAATATTGACCCCTGACTCAATGCTCCTACGATCAAGAATATTTAAGATTAGAATTTTAGATCTCATTAGCATGGTCCATTTATGTCTCCTAAAATTATTATCCTAATCTTTGGAGTTTATCATAATCTTAGACATAACAAGATGCAGCTAAAATGATGAATCAATGTCTCATTTTATTATCAAATAATAAATATCATTACATGAGTTAAAAAATTATAAAGAAAAATTTTATTACAACACACTTGCGATTGGCTTATAAGGCACTCTTTTTTCAATTAGTATCTTAAAATTTAAATAACCAAAATATCGATCCTTGATAGTGATGTTTTAAAAAAATATTTATAAGTATATATATATATAGATAGTAATTTTGTGAGAATATTTATGTAATTTTATATATTTAAGAGGATGTACATGAAAAAAAATAGATTTTTATTCAAATACTCTCATAAATATTAGAATTTACATGAATATCCTCTTAAATTGATATTTGTATACATATCCTTATAAAATACTATATTTGCATGAATACTTTTGACATAATCATTTAGCTATTATCATTAGCCCAAACTATATTTATTTTAATTAAAAATTATAAAAAATTAATTAAAATCATAAAATTATGTTTCTATCTCTAAAGTAGGTAACTAGATCTTGTTGGGAACTTATTTGACCCATTAAACTTCTGCTCTTCTTATGTGATCGCTCTTTTCTACTTAAGATTGCATTAATATCTCTACTTTCTCTTTTCTTTTTGTCATCTCTTGATCCCTCTCATTCACTCCTTCATCTAAAATCAAAATTATTTCCTCGACTTCTATCTTCACCATCGTCAGCTTTTCTCTCTCTCTTCTTTTCACTTGAGTTTTTCCTTGATTGTATCCTTTTCTACATGAAGATAGTCGGATCTTGTCTTTAGCTCAATGGATTATTTAAAAGAAAGCATTGTGAGAGATTTGCAGCATTTATCTTTTAATATGTGAAGTTTACAATGTTTATCTTTTAAAATCCAAAAACTTCTCTGTGGAGGTACTGGCCGATTGACATTTGTTGTGTAAAGATGAATCCTATATATCAGATTTTTTTTTCTTTTATGAAATGGAAGATCCACAAAATGTGGCTTAAGGTACCCAATATAAGGTGTTGGTGCAAAAATCCGCCTGCGTCGGAGAAGCTGGAGTCGAGGGAGTCGCGGTCGCCGTCGGGACCTGCAAAAGAAGTCTAAACCGGAGGTGGGGTTGCTCCGGTAAGACCCTCCGACACTCAAGTCAGTTCTCTGCCTTTAACAAGAATGGAGTGCTCGAACGAAAATTTTAGTAGAGTTTTTAGGTAAGAAATGAGAGCTTAGAGAATAACGTATTTGGGGCCTCCCCTTTTATAGGCGGGGAGAGCAACGGATTGATAGCGATTGTTTGTAACCGCCTAGTCGTGGGCTGCACGGGGCCAAGAGGAATTTATCATGAAGAGTAATGGGGTGGAGTCGTAGCTGTCACCATGGCTCGCCATGTGGAATCAATTGCGAAGAGTAGAGCGACGTCCGTTGTCGCGACTCGCCAGGGAGTGGTGGAGCCGCACAGCATCCACTGCAGGGAGTGGAGCAGATTTGTGGCCATTACTGCGGCCTGCCACATGGAGCCTATTGCGGAGAGTGGTGGAGCCACGTAGAATCCATCGCAGGAGGTGGAGCAGAGTCGTGGCCGTTACTGTGGCCTGCCAGGGAGTCCAGGCCTGTCGGTTGAAGCTCGATTGAAGCGCCTGGCGGAGAGAGGTGGCTATCCATCTGGAAGGAGCTCGGATGTTGCTGGCGGGCCATCCACCGTTGGGTGCCTTGAGCATTAGTACTATAGGCGAGGGCCATCTGCAATTGAGGTCGGGGATGAAGTTCGGCTCCCGTGGGAGTCCGGACGAAGTTCACCTGTAGTTGAAGTCAGGGACGAAGTCTGGCTCCCGTAGGAGTCTGGACGAAGTTCACCCGCAGTTGAAGTCGGGAACGAAGTCCGGCTCCCGTAGGAGTCCTGACGAAGTCTGCCTGCGGTAGAAGTCGGGGGTGAAGTCCGACTCCCGTAGGAGTCCGGACGAAATTCACCTACAGTTGAAGTCGGGGATGAAGTTTGGCTCCCGTAGGAGTCCGGACGAAGTTCACCTGCAGTTGAAGTCGGAGACGAAGTCCGGCTCCCATAGGAGTCCGGATGAAGTTCACCTGCAGTTGAAGTCGGGGATGAAGTCTGGCTCCCGTAGGAGTCCGGACGAAGTTCACCTGCAGTTGAAGTCAGGGATGAAGTCCGGCTCCCGTAGGAGTCCAGACGAAGTTCACCTGTAGTTGAAGTCAGGGATGAAGTCCGGCTCCCGTAGGAGTTCGGACGAAGTTCACCTGCAGTTGAAGTCGGAAACGAAGTCCGGCTCCCGTAGGAGTTCGGACGAAGTTCACCCACAGTTGAAGTCGGGGATGAAGTTCGGCTCCCGTGGGAGTCCGAACGAAGTCTGCCTGCGATAGAAGTCAGGGGCGAAGTTCGGCTCCCATAGGAGTCTGGATGAAGTCTGCCTGCGGTAGAAGTCGGGGGCGAGGTCCGGCTCCCGTTGGAGTCCGGACGAAGTCTGCTTGCGGTAGAAGTCGGGGGTGAGGTCCGGCTCCCGTAGGAGTCCGGACGAAGTTCACCTGCAGTTGAAGTTGGGGACAAAGTCCGACTCCCGTAGAAGTCCGGACGAAGTTCACCTACAGTTGAAGTCGGGGATGAAGTCCAGCTCCCATAGGAGTCTGGACGAAGTTCACCTGCAGTTGAAGTCGGGGATGAAGTCCGGCTCCTGTGGGAGTCCGGACAAAGTTCACTTGCAGTTGAAGTCAGGGACGAAGTCCGGCTCCCGTAGGAGTCTGGATGAAGTTTGCCTGCAGTTGAAGTCGGCGAAGTCTGGCTCCTGTAGGAGCCCGTCTGTCGTGAAGAATCTGGTCGACGCTAGTGGGGGTTTATCCATCGGCAGAACTCGGGAATGCTGCAGAGGCTTGGCCGCCAGAGAGATTCGAAAGTTGGCAGAATCCCCGGAGGGTCACTCCTGGCTTGAACTTCGGCTGAGGGGGTATTTTGTACCCAACACCAGTCCCCCTAATTTCGAGTTCGAGTTTCGAATGGAGGAAGTACAAAGGAATTTCACAGTCGAAGTTGTCCCCTTGAATCCCGTGCATGATCACCCTCAGAGTGGAGCTGTCGGCTGCACAGGAGAGGATTAGCCAGTTGGAAGGAAGCTCATCCCGGCTTCCTACTCGGGCCGACAGTGACCGGGAATGGTTGAAGAAGGTCTCTGACCTTTAGTAGCAGCTCCAGGATGCCGAGGCGAGCTATGACGCGTACCGGGCCGGTTGGTGCAGGCAGGTGGACGAATATAGGGGGAAGCTCAGGATGGCGACCGACGAGGTTGCCCGCCTTCAAAGGCAGCTGGCTGAGGGGGCTCAGTTTGCTCCCGTTCGGGATTCCGACGAACTTCAATCCCTGAGAAGGACCGTAGAAGAGCTATCTGTCATCCTTGGGGAGGGGAAGGCCGAGCTGTAGCAATTGAAGATCCAGCTGGTATGCGAGCAGTAGGCCGTCAAAGACGCGGAGGCGGAATTCGAGGTCCTGAGAAAAAGGCATCGAGAGGTGGAGAACGAAAGCCAGCGATTTCATCGAAGATACATGGAGATACTAATGAGAGAGAAGGAATTGGAAGCAGAAGTCGAAAGTTTAAGGCACTCCCTGACGAGGGTCGAAGCCGAAAGTTCGAGGTCGGAGAAAGCCGGGCCCCCTTAGGGCTCTTTTTGTCTTTCGTCCTCCTATATGTCTCCTTTTGCCACTTGTTTGTTTGTTGGTGTTGTAGTTTTTCTTTTTCTTTTTGATGCCGACGTCGTTTAGAGGTTCTTGGTCATCGCCGCATCGGCTTGCTTGTCTCGTCATCTTTCTTCTTCAGCCTCAAAGGCTCTGTAATATATACTTAATTAATGCAAAGGGAATTTTCCGTTACCTCCTTTACTCATGTGTTGAATTGTCATTTGCCGAGCTTCCTTCGGCTTTTGCATTGTCCGATATCGATGCCACTTGGAAGTACCCAATTGCCGTCGCATTGACCCGCCCTTCTATTTATGGCCGCTGATTTGGCCAGGACCACTCAGGTCTGACGCCTCCTTTCGGAGTTCAAGCTTGGAGGTCCGGGTTTATCGTCGCCCTGAGGAAGCCGCCTTATCTCTGGCTCGTGTTTAGAGCTTTCTTGAAGGTCGGAGATTTTGATAAGAATCCCAACCCTTGCTGAGACGAGGTTCTTTGCATCTTTGATGCAATTTGTTTTCCATTCGTCGCTGATGCAGCCCGTCGCTTTCCTTTTTAACTCCCCTCCCCTTTCTCCTTTTTTTTTTAGTATCTTGAAGGTTGGAGATTTTGATAAGAATCCCAACCCTTGCTGAGACGAGGTTCTTTGCATCTTTTGATGCAATTTGTTTTCCATTCGTCGCTGACGCAGCCCGTCGCTTTCCTTTTTAACTCCCCTCCCCTTTCTCCTTTTTTTTTTGAGTGAGGGTTTTCCCTCTGCTTTTGGTGGGGTTACGGGAGCATGAAGGGGCCGCTGGGAAGGTCCCCTTTTTCCCATCTGATCTTGAATGATCAGACTTTAATTGGTGTCAGGACGGGGTTCCTCCCCTATTTCTGACATAATCGATTTTAGCTCAGGTTAGGACGAGGTCCTCCTCTTGTCGCTAACAGGACTATGGGGGCGCATATGGGCGCTGCGGGGCCTCTCCCCCCATCCGGTCTGAGTGTAATCGGACCTTCGACTTTACTTATATTAGGACGAGATTCTCCTCCTGTCCCTAACATGGCTGTGGGGGCACATGTGGGCGTTGCAGGGCCTCTCCCCCCATCCGGTCTAAGAAAAATCGGGCCTTCGACTTTACTCATGTTAGGGCGAGGTTCTCCTCCTGTCCCTAACATGGCTGTGGGGGCGCATGTGGGCGCTGTTTGGCCTTTCCCCCCGTCCTATCTAAGAGGAACCGGGCCTTCGACTTTGCTCATGTTAGGGCGAGGTTCTCCTCCTGTCCCTAACATGATTGTGGGGGCGCATATGGGCGCTGTTTGGCCTCTCCCCCCATCCGGTCTAAGAGGAACCGGACCTTCAACTTTGCTCATGTTAGGACGAGGTTCTCCTCCTGTCCCTAACATGGCTGTGGGGGCGCATATGGGTGCTGTTTGGCCTCTCCCCCCATCCGATCTAAGGGTAATCGGGCTTTCAACTTTGCCTACATTAGGGTTTGTTTTCGTTGTTCGAAGGGGTCGTCCCCTGTCGTTACAAGTCCATGCCAGAAAGGAAAAGATGTGCAGATCTGAAAGGAATCTTGATTTAAAGTAGGATCGTTCGTTATACATTTACAAGTTTTCAAATCCCAGGGCCGTGGAAGGTCTGCTTCCTGTCAAGGTCCTCTGGAGATGGAGTTGATGATCCCAATTGGGGGCCGATCCCCAGGCTGCTCTTCCCTCCTTGGTGGCTTAGGCTGCGACAGGGCCCTTGGCCGATCTTCTCTACCCTCAGGTCGGCACCGAATGAACCTATCGAGTCGACCTTGTCGAATGAGCTCCTCGATCTCGTCTCGAAGCTGGATGCATTCCTCCATGTCGTGGCCGTGGTCACGATGGTAGAGGCAGAACTTGTTGGGATTGTGCTTCCCGAGGTACGTGCGCATCCTCTCTAGCCTTGGGAGCTGCTCTCTGACCTCCATCAGCATCTGAGTTTTCGATGCGTTGAGGGGGGCATAGCTGTAGAATCTTCCTGGGGGAGAGCCCCGCCGAGCCCGACGCTCCGGGCTTCCCTGCCTGCGCGCTCGGGGAGGAGTTTGGATGCGCTTGTGCCCGGGAGGAGTTCGAGAATGTGGCCGAGCCTCTCTCGGCCCTTTTTCGACTGCGGGCTTACTTGAGTCTCCCGCTTGCCGCTCTCTCGTGGTCTCCTCATCCTTCATTTTGAAGGCTTCTTCCACTTGGGCATACCCTTCAGCCCGAGCCAACAAGTTAGCAAAATCTCTGGGATACTTCTTTTTCAGGGAGAATAAAAGGTCGTTCTTCTGAAGGCCGTCCTTCAGGGCAGCCATCGCCATCGATTGGTCCAAGTTCCGGACCTCCAATGCGGCCACATTGAAACGGTTGATGTAGGCCCGTATGGACTCCCCCTCCCTCTGCTTGATGTTGATGAGGGACTCCGAAACCTTCCGGGGATGCCGGCTGCTAACAAAATGAGCCACAAACTGGTGGCTCATCTGATCAAAGAAAAAGATGGTACCCGACTTCAGCGTCGAGTATCAATTTCTCGCTGCTCCCTTCAAGGTGGATGGGAAGGCTCGACATAAAATGGCGTCGGACGTGCCATGAAGTAGCATCATTGTCCGGAAGGCCTCTAGGTGGTCAATTGTGTCCGAAATCCCGTCGTAGTTTTTAAATTGGGAGAGTTTGAAGTTTGGCGGGATCGGTTCCTGCATGATCATTTGAGAAAAGGGAGGGTCAGTACAAATATCCTCACCATAAGCGGGGGGAGCGTGGCGGAGTTCTTCAATCTGCCGGTTCATCTCCTGGAGTCTCTGATCCAGGAAATCCTCTCAACTACGAGTCTCAAGGGTCTTCTGGCAGAATGAAGGTAGATATCTTCCATGGATGGAATCGTGATCTGACTGGGGGCTCTCCACCCTCGGATTTGTCTTTCCGGAAAAGACGAGGCGACTGGCCCAAGTGGCCCATCCTACCGTCGGATTCTGGTGTTCTGGTGACGCTCTCTCTAGTCGCGCTGATGCCTGCAGCTGCTGCTGCTGTTGTATGGCCTGCACAGCTTCAGTGAGGCCTCTGACCTGCTGCACCAGTAGGTCAAATTGCTCTGCGCCAACTGCCATTACCGGAGGAGGAGGAGGCTGGGAAACTGAGGGTGAGGCCGGAGCCTGAGATCTGGCCGTGGAGGCTGTGGACCGTCGCGTGGATGCTTTACGGGGAGGCATCAGACGAAGACCTAGAGGGGGAAGGAGGAGAGGACGTCGGAAAAGATGATCGGAGGCGGTCCCGTTGAGCACTCCTTTAAGAACAAGGGTACTGCGAAGGTTCAGGGGCCCTTCTTCTAGCGCCAATCCTGTTGGTGCAAAAATCCGCCTACGTCGGAGAAGCTAGAGTTGAAGGAGTCGCGGTCGCCGCCGGGACCTGCAAAAGAAGTCTAAATCGAAGGTGGGGTTGCTCCGGCAAGACCCTCCGACGCTCAAGTCAATTCTCTGCCTCAACAAGAATGGAGTGCTCGAACGAAAATTTTAGCAAAGGTTTTAGGTAAGAAATGAGAGCTTAGAGAATAACGTATCTGGGGTCCCCCCTTTTATAGGCGGGGGGAGCAACGGATTGATAGCGATTGTTTGTAATCGCCTAGTCGTGGGCCGCACGGGGCCAGGAGAAATTTATCATGAAGAGTAATGGGGTGGAGTCGTGGCTGTCACCATGGCTCGCCACGTGGAATCAGTTGCGGGGAGTGGAGCGGCGTCCGTTGTCGCGACTCACCAGGGAGTGGTGGAGTCGTGCAGCATCCGCCACAGGGAGTGGAGCAGATTCGTGGCCATTACTGCGGCCTGTCGCATGGAGCCTGTTGCTGGGAGTGGTGGAGCCGCGCAGAATCTGTCACAGGAGGTGGAGCAGAGTCGTGGCCGTTACTGTGGCCTGCCAGGGAGTCCAGGCCTGTCGGCCGAAGCTCGGTTGAAGCGCCTGGCGGAGAGAGGTGGCTATCCATCTAGAAGGAGCTCGGATGTTGCTGGCGGGCCGTCCACCGTTGGGTGCCTTGAGCGTTAGTACTATAGGCGAGGGCCATCTGCAATTGAGGTCGGGGATGAAGTCCGGCTCCCGTGGGAGTCCGGATGAAGTTCACCTGCAGTTGAAGTCGGGGACGAAGTCCGGCTCCCGTAGGAGTCTGGACGAAGTTCACCCGCAGTTGAAGTCAGGGACGAAGTCTGGCTCCCGTAGGAGTCCGGACGAAGTCTGCCTGCGGTAGAAGTCGGGGGCGAAGTCCAGCTCCCATAGGAGTCCGGACGAAATTCACCTGCAGTTGAAGTCGGGGATGAAGTCCGGCTCCCGTAGGAGTCCGGACGAAGTTCACCTGCAGTTGAAGTCGGAGACGAAGTCTGGCTCCCATAGGAGTCCGGACGAAGTTCACCTGCAGTTGAAGTCGGGGACGAAGTCCGGCTCCCGTAGGAGTCTGGACGAAGTTCACCCGCAGTTGAAGTCGGGGACGAAGTCCGGCTCCCGTGGGAGTCCGGACGAAGTCTGCCTGCGGTAGAAGTCGGGGGCGAAGTCCGGACGAAGTCTGCCTGCGGTAGAAGTCGGGGGTGAGGTTCGGCTCTCGTAGGAGTCCGGATGAAGTCTGCTTGCAGTAGAAGTCGGGGGCGAGGTCTGGCTCCCGTAGGAGTCCGGACGAAATCTGCTTGCGGTAGAAGTTGGGGGCGAGGTTCGGCTTCCGTAGGAGTCCAGACGAAGTTCACCTGCAGTTGAAGTCGGGGACGAAGTCCGGCTCCCATAGGAGTCCGGACGAAGTTCACCTGCAGTTGAAGTCGGGGACGAAGTCCGACTCCCGTAGGAGTCTGGACGAAGTTCACCCGCAGTTGAAGTCGGGGATGAAGTTCGGCTTCCGTGGGAGTTCGGACGAAGTTCACCTGCAGTTGAAGTCGGAGACGAAGTCCGGCTCCCGTAGGAGTTCGGACGAAGTTTGCCTGCAGTCGAAGTCGGCGAAGTCTGGCTCCCGTAGGAGCCCGTCTGTCGTGAAGAATCTGATCGACGCTGGTGGGGGTTTATCCATCGGCAGAGCTCGGGAATGCTGCAGAGACTTGGCCGCCAGAGAGGTTCGGAAGTTGGCAGAATTCCCGGAGGATCACTCCTGGCGCGAACTTCGGTTGAGGAGGTATTTTGTACCCAACATAAGGGATGGTCTTTTATCACATAGGTGTGGAGATTGTTAGTGAGCTTTCAGGGTTTTGAAGTCTTCAATAATTTTATTTAGGAATGATTGATGTTGTTCTTCCATCTATCAGTATAATAATAAAAACAAAGCTTGATTGTCGCAATCTACCATTTGCTTTTAGGAGATCCATACTTTCGTATATACATCTATAATAATAAATATTATAAGCTAATTTTTGATTAAATCAGATATAATAATTATCATAAATGAAGAGAAATTAATTAAAACAGTCTGATGATTAGTAAAAAATTTTTTATAAATTTTTATTATTTAATCATCGAATTTATCTTTTTTTGAATCATATTTTTATAGAAAATATTGGAACTAAAATAAATTATAATATATAAAAAATAAAATTTAAAATTTTTTCATATATATTTTTAAAAATATGTGAAGTTGTATGGATACCTCTAGAGAAAAATTGCTATTTGCATGTGTCTATATATATATATATATATATATATATATATATATATATATATATATATTTTGGTACTCAACATATTAATAAATTTTTTTAATTATTTTAATTTTAAATTATTATTATTTTTGACTATATAATATATATATAATAAAAAATAAATATTTTATTAAAATAAATATATTATATATGAAAATGATTATATAGGTGAGAAAAAAAGAACGTCTGCCTTGTTTTGTTTGACACATCACGCAGCTCAGCCAGCTGCTTCGGATGGACAAATTTATTAATATTATTATTATTATTTGGCTAAAACAGATAGTTTCGGACGCATAATGCATGATTTTTGAATAAGTTAATTGTTAAAATATTATACGTATACAACTAGAATTTGTAGCGAATGCTGTCATAAAAAATGATGGGCCATAATTGCCTTTTATTTTACTGCACCGATAGCTCCATTCAGATTTGTTTATTGTTTCCGTAGCCTTCAGAAAAGCGGTTCTTGATAAGACCGGGACACCTCACCTGGACGCGCTCCCAAACTCACTGCTCCCTCCCCAGAAGAATAGCACAGACTTGTTCTCTCTCTTTCTTTTTCTGCGGTAGAAGAAGAGAGAAGTCGGATCATCATCCATCGTTTCTTCCTCTCCTTCCTTCTCGCGCTGCTGGTGCACAACCCTGCCAGGTGAGGCTCATGCCTTCTCCTCTCCTGTCTCTCGCTTCTCTCTGCGCAACCTGCTTTAAAATCGCTAATAAATGCCAAGAGTCTTTGCGCTGCTGATTGGGAAGTTGCTTCCACCGCGCCTACCCTGCGGTTGATGTTTCCTTCTCTTTGGTTCTCTGCTTCTGGGTTTCAGCCTCGCAGCATGCTGGCCCTGTAAAATAAAAAGAGGAGGAGTGGGGGGATCCAAATGAGTTGACTGAGAGGGGTTGGACGAAGCCAGTATTTTTGGGCTTATAGTTCCTTCGTAATTTTGTCATCATAACCTCCTAAAATATCTTCATAAATCTTCTAGGCTGCAATACCTAAATAAAAGAAAGAAAACAAAAAGGTAACCATGGAGCTCTCATCTCACAGTAATTCGTGTATGTGCCTTTGGTATGGGCATTCTGGGATAGACGATCAGGTCAACTACCATCTTTTTTTTTTTTTGCCTGGTTTTTTTCCCTAATAAATATGAACTAGGGGGTTTCTCTCTTGAAAAAAAAAATGAAACAATGTAAAAGGTTCCTTCTTTTTCTCTTTTTGTTTCTTTTTTTTTTGGGGGGGGGTGGGGGGGCGCGCGATCGTAGTAAATCTTTCATTTGCTCATGTGTTCGCTTTCGTTTTCCCTTCATAGACGAGAGGATCTAGGATTCTGCAGAGTTATTACTCTGAAAAGGATTTACGAGATTGCTTCTATGGTTCTCAGAAGAGATTTAAGCTGCATCTGGAAGCTAGGTTTCAGAGTAGAACCAACAACATACTGTGTTACAATGGAGGCCCTATGGCATTCAATGATGCAAGGTTGGTGTTGGTTGCTCTGCCACCTGAGGGTTATTTTTACTTTTTTTTTTTTCGGGGGGGGGGTTGGGGTTGGGGGGGGGGGGGGGTTGTTCTCAAGGTCTTTTCAAGGCATTAAACTTAGCATCCAACTCGATTCATCATAATTCAAGCCTCGGAAGCACAAAGAATAGGGGTTATAAAATTCTGGAATTTCTCTGTTAAGACAAGATAGACAAGGCGTTTACTGTCCTTGAAATGTGCTGTGAAGGATGGGGTCAAGTAACAAGCAAATTTGGATCGTTGAAGTACATCATGGCTGCTAACTTTTGTGTTAATCTATGAATATCTTTGAGGTTTATTTCTTTATTATTTATTTATTTTTCAGGTGTACTTAGAGTCCTGGTCAAGGTAGCCTGTGTTTTACACCATTGTTGTGGGAGTACACTAAGCAAGAGTGTGTCAGAAAGAAAAAATGGAGGGTAGTATCAAGGGATGCAATCCTTTTGTGAAAATTCTTGTGTAACATCTATTTCTTAGTTTTGATGGTAATGGTTTTCATTACACAATAGCAATGCACTATGATACTTCTAGTACAAAAGTTATTGTAGAAGTTATAGATGCCTTTTATATGAATGGTTGTGATTTCTTTTGATGAGCCATTTTGGATTTTTGTTGTGGTAGGGAAGACAGTGAATCATGATTGCATGTCAATGCTCTCCTAATTAACCTAGATTTTATGGCATAGAAGGCTATCAGGTTGTCACTTTGAAAGCCTTTGAAGAGCTTAAGAATTCAGACAAGGGTGTCCTAGAAAACGGCAAGCATGAAAAATAGACAACAAGGATATTGGTTTTGAGTTCTAGGGCTATCACAAGTATTAGTTTGGATACATTGTAATAGGAGTGTGGAAATAGTTCTTAACTCTTAAGGTTTGCCATGCTGGACTTTAAAGTAGATGTTGACATGTGTATGTGAAGCTGTCTCAGAGTTTAACCAAAGATATACTTTATTGCTTATGTCCCTTAGTAGCCAGAATCTTTCACATAGTGTAAAGGCACCCGTTTTGGAATCTTCTCAGAATCTACAGCCTGTTTCCACTTTAATCCCTTATTTCTTAAGCATTTCATTCATAAAAGTGTTTCTCAAGTATCCACTTCCCAGCATCCATAATTGCACCTGCTTCAGATTTGGCAATGTTGAAAGAAAAAGCTCAAAGGAATGTCATTTATTAATGAGATCCTATCTTTTTAAATAGATGAGAAATAAGTGCATAAGGAAAGAAGTACATACTTGAAAAGCAAGTTCATATTATGTTTAGAGACATATTAAATATGTTCTTCCTATGTAAGGACCTATTATATAAGCATAATTCTAACACTCTTCTTCAAGTTGGAGCATATATATCAAACATATCTAGCTTGTTACATAGAGTTGAAAATACCAAAAGATAGAGACAGTAAGATTTTTTTATCTTGACCTAACAATAGCAATCAAGAATTTCATTAGCAGTCATTAGCTAGCCAGTCGTCATAGATAGGATCTTTGAAATTTAGAGGATCTTCAGTTAGGTGCAGCGTCTTTTGTTGGGCACCAATAAATAGTTTGAATGATTGGGTCCAGAAAAGATAGTTAGTGCCATTGAGTTTTACTGTAATCGCCGCTAAATTCCTTATCGCAGCATCAAAATCGGGAGTTAAAGGTGTCGAGGATTGTTTGTTGTCGTGATTTAAGGACGCCATAGCAGTCAGAAAGGAGGACAGAAACAATGAAAGGAAGCATATCTTTACATGTTAGTTAGAGAAATCACGAATAGTGTACCACTTTCGTGATTAGTAGATAGCCAGAAAGACAGTCAAAGAATTTTTGCATGGCATAGAAAATAAACCAATATTGATTTGTCCAAGAACAGATTGCTCATCGGGATGCACAGAAAGTTCCTCAGCTAATCTTATAGAATCACAAGCAGATTTTAGCAAACAACAAGCAGAAGCATTAATTAGACCTCCAAGATGACAAAGGATGGATTGCTATAGCATGAATAGATTTATTTCAGGACTGCTATAGTAAGGATCCAGCAAGGATAAGAATCCAAAGTCCTAGGCGGTGGTTAGGGTTCCAACAAGAATCAGAGGCAATCGTCGTCAGAGATCTTTAACGATCGAGGAAGAGGGTGATGAAGAAGGCTGACGAGGAGACAGAAAGTGGCGGCGGCGGTCGTTTAAAAGGCTTTGAAAAGGGAAGAGACAGATGGGGTTCAAGCAGGATGGGTGGTGGCTAGAAGAGGATGGGCGGTGGCTAGAAGAGGATGGGTGGCGACGTGTGGTGGAAGGAGGGGCGATGGCTAGGCTAGGGTTGTAGAGAGGGTGTGGCAACGTGCTCTGATACCATATTGAAAGGAAAAGCTCAAAGGAATGCAATTCATTAATGAAATCCCATCTTTTTAAATAGATGAAAAATAAGTATATAAGGAAAGAAATACATAGTTGAAAAGTAAGTACATACCATATTTAGAAACATACTAAATATGTCCTTCCTATGTAAGGATTTATTAAATAAGCATAATTCTAATACTGTTAGAATTATGCTTATTTAATAAGTCCTTACATAGGAAGGACATATTTAATATTCATAATTCTAACAGGCTAACTGCGGCTCCATATTTAAAGGTGTAAGGCTTTTAAGGCGGGGCCGAGGTCCAAAATCCAAAAGGAGATTAGATGGTATTACATGGTGGGATGAGTTTTCTCCCACTCATTCTAGAGGGCTGAGACTAAAACCGAAAAGATCTGGGGACATTCTTTGGGGAACTTTCTTCACTAGGTCCTTTATGACCTACTAGCAGCTTAAGGAATTTGACAAACCCTTTCTTTTTGATGTTTAAGCTTGGACCATGATACGGTCGATATGTTTGTAATCTAAATGACATTAGGCAGTGATGGCAGTAATTCTTGATGGAGTTTGTAAGTAGGCAGTATTACTTCTGCTTCCACAACGTGACAGTACATGGACCTTGTGGTGCTAGCCCTTCCATAGTCAACCTTGCACTAAAATATCCAGGGGTGGCTGATTGCTTGGGAATGTTTCTTCATTGCACACATACTTCAAGAAGCTTATGAGAAGGGAAACCATTGTTTGAAGAATTTGCTATTGATATTGGCAGTGTGGGAGACGAAGTTTGAGTTTACCTCTTTTCCATATATGAAAGTTCAACTTAGGAATTCCTTCTTCTGATTTTAGGGGGATTCTTTCCTTCTTCTTTCATCTTTTCTTTGTTGGTTCCTTGCTGCAGAAACACTTATCACTTCTTGAAAATAGATTACCTAAATATGTGTTTTACTTTCACACTTTCACTATGATAGTCTTGTTAGTTAAAGGAAATTGAAAGATGGCTTATAAATGGCATATCTTTTGATGGACAAAGAATTGAAAATTTTCATGGTTCCTGCGAAACATTTTTCATGTAAATGCTAATGCTTATAGTGCTAAAAGATCTGTTTCTAGTGATTCTTTGTTCAAAAATCTGGAGACAGATGGTGGGTCTAGTATAGAGCAGAAGGAGGATACTTATTTTAGTGATGTTTTATAATTCTGTAGTCTAATGATTATGTCATCAAAGTCAGGCAAAATGCAAGGAGCACTTCAAGCTATCCGTGCACAAGGAAATGTTCTCAAGTGTGCTGTTCTGCGGCATGTGCGTATCATGAATCCAGCCATGTTACCTACTGCGATTTCGCGTTTCGAGTCAACTTCTCCTGCTCAATTGGAAGAGCATGGATTTGAAAGCACCACAATTTCAGATGTTTTAAAAGCTAAGGGCAAGGGTGCTGATGGGTCCTGGCTGTGGTGCACTACAGATGATACTGTGTATGACGCTGTGAAATCGGTATATACTTTTCTTATCTTAATAATAAATGCTTGGTAGACGCTTATCATTATTTTGTTAAAAAATAATTTTTAGTGTTCTAGACTCTCAAGCGCCCGATCTTCCTTCAAAGATAATATCATGAGATAAATGGCTGAATTATGCTCTTCATTCAGATGACACAGCACAATGTTGGAGCTTTGGTGGTGGTAAAACCTGGAGCTGATAAAGCAATTGCTGGAATTATTACTGAGAGAGGTAATGGGCATACTTTAATGATTGTGGCAGGGGAATCATGCATGCATACATAATAATTCCTTGAGAAAGCAAACAAAGAGTAACAATACAAATTCTTTGGACACTTAAATAGAAAGTAGAAAAAGATAGTCTAATCATTATAGTTCTGAAATCAGGTATTATGTATTGGATGGTTAGAATTGATAGACAATTAAATATTTCCATTATGATGTACAGGTATGATTAGAAATTTCACAGTACAAAATTGTTCTCACAATTCTCATTGAGGACCTATTTGGATTTTCTATAGTATTGGGCTGAAAATCCTGTGGGAATCGGGTCTATTGAGCCATGCATCTTTCATTTTCTAAGTACTTGCCCAAACCCTAGCCATTGAGTTGCAGGAAGAGAAAAGGGACCTATAAAGGTCCTTTTTTTTCTTCCTACATAATTTGGTATGGGTGGAGTTTTGTTGATATAGGGTCATGCCTAAATGGATGGCCCAGTCTACGAATTGTATAGGATTTTCAGTCCAATCCTGTAGGAATTGCCAAATAGGGTTTTTAAGTTTGTATGACATATTAGATGGTGTAACGAGGGACCATCAATTTGATGATTTTGATTGAAGGTTCCTATTTTGTAATTCTCTTATGGCACATATACCCTCTGTTTGGTACGAAGGATAGGTTGGAGGAAGGATGGATAGAGAAAGGAGGATAGATGAGAGAGAGGAGGATGGATAGATCCATGCATCCTCTGATATGTTTGGTAAAATATGGAAGGATAGATGTGAATAATTTTCTTCTTAGTTTGGTATAGGAGGAATAAAAGGAAGGATGGATGATATTTGTAGACATTGTTACTGAACTATCCTTTACTAAAAAGTATTATTCTATTATTAATTTATAATACTTATTTATAGTAATGAATTGAATCAATATATAAATTATAATCTTTATGATTTATAATTAGATAAATATTTAATTTAATATAATAAATTGATTATATATGAATAAATTTATTTATATATTAATTATATAAATAAATTATTAATTTATAGTTTAATTTAAATAGTTAATTAATTTTTACATTAAAAATAAAAGATAATTATAATTATTTACTTATAATTATGAAAATTATATGTTGAAATTAACATAATTAGTACTAAAATTTAATAGTATAGCGTAAATAGTATAGATAAAATCAAAATTATATAAATAAAATAAATAAGATAGTGAAGAAGTGTTAGAATTTTGTCAAAAAGTTAATAGGGGTAATTTTGTCAATATAGAAATCCATATATCATATGTTCCATCCATCCTTTCTTGCATTTCCCTAGTTTGAGAGGATGCAAAATTGTAGGCCCAGATGGATGGACAATTCCTCCTTTTTTATCCATCCTCCCAAATTTTTTTTGAATCCAATGGTGGGTGAAAATCATGCATCCTTCCAACCCTATTTATCCTTTCTCTCATGACCCTAACCAAACATGGGTAATCTTTAGCTGGGTGCAGTTTTTAGTTTTGCGCACATCAGAAAACAATGTAGGGGCCCTTTGATTTGATGGTTACAAAAACATAGAAGTGTATTTCTACTCACACATTCTCTTGTATGTGTGTGTATATGTAGGATGCAGTGATAATACACAAGGTGTAAAAAAAGGTCTTGCATCATGTACCAAAAATGAAAGGTCTTGCATGTACTGCAAAGTTCAAACTTGGAGGCTGGAAAATGGAAATTTAAGTCATTGGATATCGTGTAGAAGATGTAAAATGCCTATGTACAAGGGAAAATTCATACATTTTGAATTCTCCTATCCTGCACATTGAGGCATACCAAAATCAGCACATCATATTCTGAAACATATGATTTTTCCTGCATAGGCATTTTAGACCTTGTAGATCCAATCATTCATTTTCATTTTGCAATTAGAAATTTGAATTTTACAGTGGTTATGAATCTTTCTCTTTATGCCTCTCATTATTGTAAGTTCACCAATGTATGTGTGTATTGCTTCAATTGGACCAAATTTACTCTTACAAGAAAATGACTATTTTACTACTCTTGTATTGTATTAGGTATGAAATGTTATTTATGGAAGTAAGCTTTAAAGGATAAGGGTTTAAAATCAGCAAAAGAAAAATAAAGTTTATGGACTGCAGAAATTCAAAATAGAAATGGAGATGATGCACTGGTTTAAAATGGTAGATAGGGGATTTGATAAAGTGATCAGTTTCATTACCAGATATTTGTGATACAAAATTATGGAGGGATCAGGAAATAAGATAAACTGGAGAGGTGCTTCTAGAGTATTATGTGATCAATGATATATTTGCAAAGTAAAAGGGGATACTTTGCAGATTGACAACAAGGCATAAATGTTTTATGGCTCAAAATTTTGAGCAATCAAAAAGGTCCAAGAAACTAAGTTGAATGTAGCTAGAACTAGAATTCCTAGATGGATGTCAAGGAAAACTGGGAAGGTTGTAGTGAGGGATGAGTATACTAGATCTAGGATTGCAAATGGGTCGCAGATCGGGTCATGAGTGACCTTGATCCGATTCGGTTCTTTGATCGGATTTGAATATTGGATCCAAACCCAGCTCAATAGAAGATCGGATTGGGTCGGATCGGATCGAGTCCATGATCAAATTTTTTGATCCAATGGGTCATTCGGATCGGGTCGGATTGGATCCATGTATAACCCATCCCTGATCCATGAAATACTAGTTCGGTTCGGATCCGTACCCGGATCCGGATCGGTTCGAATTTGGATTATAAGAAACAATAATAAAAAAATTATGTAAGTAATGGCATGGGGTTCACTCACCCACCCAAACATCTTTTTAGGAGGCTATATGTATTCTAACTCATACTCGACCCAAATTAAAATTGAACCAATATGAAGCAATATGAGTTTCATCTGGTAGTATTGGTTAACATCCTGGGAGTTGCCCTCTTGGCTTCTGATAGGCATTAGACCTATAAGCTTTATTAGTTTGAGTTTTTGTTGGTCTGTCTTTAGGCAGAGCTCAAATTCTTAGTATAAGTACAATAAAAGTAGTGCTTATGACTGATATTATCACTATTATTATTGTTTATCTATGTATTTGTCTATCTCACTGTATGATGCAAACTTTTTTTAACCAATCTATGCATCGTACTTCAACATGTTCTAATGTACCGAACACTTTTTAGCAACAGTATCAGAGCTTCCATCTTCTCTTATATCACACCCTCTTTTAAATACTAAAATAAAGTGCAAAAATAGTTATCAAGTTTTTTACAAATAAACTGATTATTTGTACCATAACCATCATCAAACGCCCCTTGTCTTGGTTAAAATATGTTCATTTGAACTTGCCAAATACTAGGTGATCAACTAATTCAAATTATAGCTAACAATAATGTAAACATATCTCATACTTTTGAGTGTTCGGATCTAGTATTGGGTTCGGGTCGGATCGGGTCAAAATTCAGTAAATCTAGATCTGACCTGAAAATTGGAATGGGTTCAATTTTAGAACCCTTTCTGGCTCCACAGGTTCTTTAAAACGGTTTGGATCGGATCTATGCGGTTGGATCGGATTGGGTCATGGGTCAATCTGATGCATTTGCAGCCTTAACTAGATCTTGGAGGAATTGTAAGAGCTGTGCAAGTTAAAGGCAAAGTGATGGAGAATCAATTGAGATGATATGGACATATAGAAAGTTATGTGGGGGCTTCATTGAGGAAAGATGATTTAAGTTATGTTGAGTGATGTAGGAAAGGTAGGAGAAAGACCTCGGATAATGTAGATGGGAATTCTCAGAAAAGATATTGAAAGGCTTGAAATATCATCTAAGGCAAACCTTAATGGGAATATTTGGAGAAACAAATCTCAAAGAAGGTGACAAAGTGGGATGGTTATGATTATGATATTGCGCTAGATAGCTTTATTTACATGGGGAACTTTTTGTCATTTTTGGCCTATGTACATTTAAATTTCTAGAGCAAGATCAATGGTTTAGATTTTTCAAATTATATAATGGTTGTGTAGTGTCTCTCACTAGTTGTGTTGCTTTTGTTTATTTTATGCCCATGTGAAGCATATATAGGAGATCTCTAAAACAAATGATTTAATAACTTTTGGGCATCTTAGGAATCATGGATCAATGGTTTTCATGTTATTGATTTTCATTTGGAAGCATTTGGGACCAAATACTAATAAGCATTTGGGCCTTGACTATGCATGACCATACATCTCTCATTTCGAGAGAGCTCTGTCTTTTGTCAGCTTCAAGATTTCTTAGAAAGGGTATTTACTAACGACAAAAAATGACATGCAACACTAACTAGCAGAAAAAAAAAAAACATGAAAAGAAAAAGAAAAAGAAAATCATGCAACAACTGAAATGCTCCTTAATGAAAATAAGGAAATGACATTTATCTGCAATGAAACCTTTTACAGCCTTTGCTTGTGGCAAAACTGGCCTTGGACTCGATACATTTGTTACTGTTTTTAAGAGAGATTTACCTTTTCGTAGTCGTGAAATGTATCATAAAGTTTATTTACCAACTGCAGGAGCAGTATACTTTTCTTGCTTTTATTCAGATATTTATAAAATGGATGACCCTAAATTATAGGATGCTGTTCTATGCTTTTCTTTGCATAATAAATCAAGACATCTGAACATGGATCATGTCTTTTGGTTTTAATTACATTTGTCATTGGTATCCTAGAGATTAGAATTCATAAAGCTAATGTTTGTTTGTTAAGACAAAATGTTAAGTTGCACATATGGAAAAGCATTATAGCGCTGGCAATGACTATTTCTATGCATTGGCACATCTTTCAATACTGAAAAAATAGAATTGTTATACAGTCAACAAAGTACCTAGTTCAAAAGCCATGTCTGATCAGATTGCGTTGGCTGTGTATGTCAGTGGATCTTAGCCATAGGTGTGCCAATACAAGTTCTCATTGGTCTTATGTGAACCTCACAATGTTGATTTGATACCCTCTTCTAATTGGGGGTGCTGTTGATTTAAACAGGGAGCTCTCTCCAAACCAACCTCCCCCGCGCACCAAAAACCCAGGCACAGAATGCAAAAAGAAAAAAAAAGAAAGAAAAAGGAAGGTTTTACTGTATTGCATGCATGCCTCATTCCCATATCAGAAACTGTATTTTCTCACACAGATTTATACTGTCAGATATATATTCTTTGGCATTTGTGAATCATTTTAAGAAGCCAATGTTTATGGAAGTTGAAATATCAAGCGATAAAGGTTATGTTCGGTAATGGTATATGGCTGTTCATACCTGTTTCTGAATGAAGTTTTTGTATGTTGGTGGTATATTTATACTGTGGAACATTTTCTTGATAGTGAAGATGTTTTTCTTGATGGTGAAGAGGTTAGTGCAAGACTAGCTGCAAAAGAGTATGCATGGTGTAGTCCTACAGGTTACTTGGAGATACTTCACATCATAGCCAAGTTTGTATGAGTACATATATCAAATGCTTCTATATGCATTGGTTGCAGTGCCCATCTATCAGAAAATGCAGTTCTTTATGAATATTATAATAGATTCATTTAGGAGCAAACTGCATTTGTGTTTGTCCTAAGTTACCTCGTGAATTTGCTTGAGTCTTTTCACTACTTGCAAAGCAAAATTCCCCGCTAAAGCAACCACTTCTCTTGGTGTGACAGCACCATGTATGATTGGTGCTTAGAAGGGAATGAGATATGATCTCACCTCCTTATCGACCATATTCATTTATCCCAAGATGTGCTTATTTTTTCTTCAAGTTCTAAGACCACAATTTAGTAACTTGATGATCCATCTTCACTCTTGTCGTATTTCAAGGAAATAATTTTCTTAAGAAATCATGTCTAATGAGCATAGAAGTTGGTACGAATTTGGCAGCAAATATTGAAGCATCATTCAGGCTGTGTGCTCAAATGGTAGCTTTTTCAGTAATCTGACATGATTACCTGATGGAACTGGCTTTTGACATAAAATACTTGTTGAGGATTCTTGTTTTCTCTATTTATAGTTTCATCCAAAACCTCAAGCACTGATCAATTAAAGTGTGCTGATTATTAATTCAGTTCTGTTTGTTTTCAGATTATCTCCGGAAAATTATTGTTCAAGGGCGATCTTCAAAATCAACTAAAGTCGGTGACATCATGACTGAAGAGGTACGGACTTTATCAAAGCCAGCTGAAATGTGCCATCCTACATGCAGCCCATTTTCTTTGCCCGTTCGGTATTAGAAATTATGAATTGGTTGTTGGTATAAATGATGCAAGAAGAAAAAACTAATAAAAGATATACCTTAACATAGTGCAGATAATATGTTTTGGTGGGATCAAAGCAATTGCAGGATTATATTTCTCAAAAAAAAAAAAAAAAAAAAAAAATTTCCGAAGTAATTTTGGAGGAATAAATCCTTGTCAACCTTATCCTCTCCTCCTAATCTTTTTGGCTTCCATTTGACCAGAACAAGCTGATCACTGTGACTCCTGACACCAAAGTTCTGCAAGCTATGCAACTGATGACAGGTTTCCCATGCCTTTTTGTATTTAGCATTAGTTGGGTACGTTGTATGATATTGGCTGTAACTACTATTTTGTTTTTTTGGTCTCGGTAGATAATCGTATCAGACACATTCCAGTGATTGATGCCAAGGGTATGATGGGCATGGTCTCAATCGGGGATGTTGTTCGAGCTGTGGTGACTGAGCATCGTGAGGAGCTGGACCGCCTCAATGCTTATATACAAGGAGGTTACTAGAATGAGTAACTCTAGACTGTAATAAAGTTTGATGATGATGGCAAAAGACGGGGTGGGGGGGGCGAGGGAATTACTACTTTTAGCAAGAGACGGAATGAGTATTTCCAGTACTGGTTTTGCGTGTGTACATAAGTGTTGTTTTCCTGTTTTGTGCGCTGTTCTCCTCTAGCCACGAAATGTTACGGTTGGTGTATAAAATTCGTGGTCGTGACCAAGAATCCGATGAATGGCTCCCTTGTTGTTTGCTGTGGCATGTTGCTGATCACATTTGTGGCATTTTGCTATTGATGCTGGTAGTGCTTTAAGGGGTTCTCTGGATTATGCTTGTAGTGCTTTCTGGCCTGGTCTATTTAAAATTTTGATACTCTCTATGCTCCAAGATCAGCTCATGATCAACTCTACTTTGGATCGAGCGCTTCTTTAAGGCTTACGCATGGTTTTGTATATAATATATTTGGAAAAGAAAACAAGAGTTCTTGCAGGCGTAGGTGTGAGAGCTAATGTGGGATGATGCTTTGGTATGTGGTACGTGCACCTCTTATCTTTTTTCCAGTGTAGTCTTCTAAAATGATCAGTGCTGGGAAGCGTGGGGCATCGGTGTGGTGTCACTGGCTGGCTGCTAGGAACGAAAGGTGATAGGATTCAGTCGCGATGGGCAGAAACTACCAGTATATCCCACCGTCGCTTGAATGCTTCTCCAGCAGGCTGCCATTGGTCGGTACAACTCGACATATGGTTCCTTCGGCCAGGAGTGTGTTTAGCGTTTTCACTCTTTCGGTCGTGACACGGGGGCAGTAGCTTCAGCCTGGAAATGTACCATTTTTTTTTTTTTGACATAAGGTATTAGTGACTTCTAAAGGGGGTTTTGGATCCGTTAGGCATGTAGAGTTGCAACATTTTCTCTATTTTGGCTTATAATTGGAAAATAGGTGTCTGATACAAGTGGGAAATATCTGGGTGTTTGAGGATCTCGAATTCCTGAAACTTCATGATAAGAGTAGGGTTGGTTGCCATCGGAAAATCACCGCTTGATAACCCCTTCTCAAGGTATTTCGATACAGATCTAACTTGTCATAAATTCAACTCTTTCAACCATATCTTTAATTTTGTATTGGACATCATGTCTCGATGGCGGCATATGAAAAAATTTCTTTAACTAGATGGTTTAAAGCAATTGAAATTTTTGCCCCGATGCTATTTTTGTACAAATGGCCAGTCCACATACATGTACATGTTTACATGTGTACATGTTATGTTATTGAGTCATTTGGCCTTCAAGATGGTGCCCTCCTTTGCTGCTGTGCCAATGTTCCCACAAATGGCCGGGTGCATTGTCACTACCATCATCTTGCTACCCTGCCGCTTCTTTTGGTGCCGCCCTTCGCCACTGTCCCCACTCCCATCTCAACGGTCATTTTATTGTTAATTCTATCACCACTCTCTTAGCCCTCCCCTAACTTGAGCGCTCCCTCTCCAACACTCCATAGCCATCACCCTTAGTGGTTGAGTAAGAGGTGGTGGGAGCAACCTGGCTCAAGGTGTTTAGGGGCATGGAAGGGATGGTATTGTCATTAAGCTCTAGTGGCACCACATCGAGAGGTCGGTCGAGTGTGCCTCGGGATAGAAGCTATCCATTATGGCTGAGGAATTTATAAAGAAAGTTCTCTTGTCGAAATATATCTAGCAAGAAATCCTTCGATGTCTAAATTAGTTAGAGTTTAGGAAACAGTTCAAAGGAGGAAGAAAGATGGTGTAGGAGACAGTGCCGATCTTTTCCACTAGGAGTCTGGTCCTTACTTGAGAGTCCCTTACTTGCCACTTTTATATTTAAAGTGTTGAATATTTATACATGGGCATAACATATGAATCACATAAATCACACATAAGCATAGCGGAAAATTTATAGTTACCTCTTGTAGATACCCATGAAGAGAAGCCCAGATATGAACCAACTTATTGCTATAGCCTTCTTGAGCTCGTACGATCTCTTGTACATATGGTTCGGATCGCAGATGCTCCTACATACATTTTTTTTGACCTTATCCTCAAATCCTAAGGCATCATTGGAGAGCCTTTTCTTATTTTTGGAAGAGTATCGTATGTGTTCTTTGTACTCATTTTATTGGGTTGAGATAACTATCCAATAATTGATTCAACGTCAAACTCTATCTCACAAAGGATAGAGATTAATTTGAATTTAATATCCTATTTGATAACCTTATTAGATAGGGGTCAGTTTAATTCGATTTTAATTTTCTATCTGATAACCTTATCAGATAGGGGTCCAATCTCCATGTGGGTGGACTCTTTAGTATTATTAACATCTTTGACTCACCCATATGGGGAAGATGTCGTCTCCATATACTGGCTCTCTAAATCTTTGATCTATTCTTTTCCTCATATGAGAAATGGGATGTGTGACCTAATGAGAAGCGTGTGAATAAAGAGGAGTGAATTATTAAGTCATCACCAAAACTAACAATGCACATCAACTCAGAAGTATTTCATATATCCTAGATCATCTATATCCACGAGATTAAGCACCCTGAATCCTTCAAAACAAGCAATGCTTAAACATCATGGGTAATGTACTAATGACTTTATAGTACAAAACTAATTAAGTTGTCTAAACTATGAGTCACAATACCTTGTGCAATACTAGATGGTCTTCCCTAAGCCCTCATGTCAATTCAATTTAACTCAATCGCTTTCCTAGACATGCACCGCTGTGCCGCATCATTCCATGACCCTAAGTAACATACTAAAATAGCTATTATTGAGCTTCCTTTTAATGACATAGTCTTAAGTCAATAAGGATATACATTGGACCAAGTATAAACGATCCTCGGGGCTCACATAGTGATGAAGCAAGGATTCATTCATCACTCCTACTATCGGTCAGCTTCTAGCACATACGCTACGATGCATATGCTATGGTATCATCCCATAAACATGGTCGTGTCATTCATAAGAAAATAAAGGACACTATATGTATCTTAGTCTAGTTGCTATCTCAGCACCTAACCTAAGTTAAATAGCCCAGTCGCTTCCACTGCACCTGCCTGAAAAACTCACATTTGGCTTTATATAGGCTTCATATAGTTATGAATATACTTTATGATCGAGCTTAGAAAAGATCTCATCTTAGTTCTAACTAAGGCGGCATATAGCTATTTAGTATAGCAATATCTTACTCCCTCTCTGAGCGCTAAAGACATAAATGTCTCATCTTGCTCGCTATCTCAATGCCAAGATAAATTGCCCAAATGAGAGGATCAATTTTGAAAGAATAGTGCCCGATAAGCCAATCGCATAGGTGATACGATGGGACTATTCTGTACAATCTTTCTACTCATATATATGATATTGGCTATTTTTATATGTATGAGGCATTGTGTTTCGTCATTTACTGTATCATATTTTATTTATGATTACGACGAATCCTATAGACTAGGACAATGATTTTAGGACCATGATGAGATCATGTCAGTGAGATCTAAAATCTTAATAGCCTCAGTCTAAAATATTTTCAGTCATAGGATCATCGAGTCAGAGATCGATGATGTCGGTAAGACTGGTACATCTTATTATGCTCGACGGAAAGAATGATTGATCTCACAATTATTTATATGGTGACACTAATACAAGGATGTAGGTGCTCATTGGAGATGAGTTCACTGAATTGATCCATAAAGAGAATATCTTATGGAGCTTTACAGCATGTCAAAAGATGGTTCTCCAATAGAAGTAGTGCAAGTGATCCTTTGACCTGAGATCACCATGGTACCTTATGTATATGGATCCTTTGATTTATTTCCTAGCATGCCATTCTAAGATATGTGTGGGATATTTTGGATTTGATAAAGTATGCATGGAGCCTATGAGTGATCAATAAGGAATCGGTTACTCCTTATAAGAGGAGAATATTGAGAATAGTATCCCAAAGCCAATCGTCAGCCTGTTGACGGTTGTGTTCATTTTTGTATTTGTACATAAATTATGAATTAATAAAAATTATTTTGATATTTTTCATCACAAAATGTTTCATCTTTTAATGAACTCCTATGTTGTGGTGAAGTCCTTAGAACTATTTAGACTTGACAAAGGAGGATTTGTCGTTTAGTCCTTAAATCTGTTCGCGACCAAATGATACGTTGTTACTAAGTATGACAACGTTTATCAAGCATAGGTCGTTGTGTGCCATATAGGTTGGTTGTCCTTTTAACCAATGAGTGTGGAGACACTGGTATGGCATACAGGTGAGATGTAAGGGTACATCTGCACTGAACGTGACCGACTCCGGAGCTATTTCTGCTGTCAAAATTTGCTCCGATGGAATATGGGTATAAATATCCTTTCGATCTGAGACCACCACGGTGATTTGCAAGCAACTCACTGTACTTAGGCACTGGACTACCTAAATTTTTAATTCAGTGACGGAAGGTTGCTGAGTGTAGTCAAGTACTTGACTTGTCGGTGCGTGTGTCAAGATGGGATTGATCACTCCAGTTTAGGAGCTGTGTACAGTCGTGTTTCAATTTAGCAAAATCTTGGCCAGAGTAGTCCTTGTGAGGAGTCACAGGACTGTTTGAGTTGAGCACGATTCGGATGATCTGATCAGGGTTGACAGTTTAACTCTGAGTTGTCCTAAACACAGGGGTCAAAAGGATGAATTATACAGTAACCATATTCATGTAGGTTCTGAGTGTTATGATTGCAACTCTTCGACCTATCTGGACATCGGGTACCATTGCTAGATGGTCACTTCGATTAGTACAGAAAATGGTTCCTGTGCTACTGACTTAGGTTCGAACCTGCGGGGTCACACACGTTAGAGGTTCCTATCTGATCTGATGGCTGATGTAGAATCCTACATGTTTGGGACTCAGTGATCGAGAATCAATATTCTCTGATCATGAGTTCCACACATTATGGGTACCAGGGTTAAGAGTCCCACTGGTTGGGATTTTTCGATCATGGTTACATATCGATGAATTCTGATGCCTGATTGCCCATCGAATTTGGACTCAGTATTTATGAGAGGTTTAATTAGTGATTTGATCGCTAATTAACTCAATTTGATTGAGTAATTATTTTTGAATTAAGTCCAATTGAATTAGATTCAATTGGGTTTGACCCGACTAGATTAAGAGTTGGCCTAATCGTCGAGATGGTTTGGTCCCTGATTTGATCAGGAGTTGGGTTTAGTCAATTCCTGATTTGATTAGAATTTTATTGAGCCTAATTAAGCCTAATTAAGTTAGATTTAAATTAGTCTAATTGGACCTAACTTATTTGGTTCAATTAGGTTGGTTTAAATAATTAAACCACCTTGATTCAATCTCCATGTGCCACCTCACTTCCATTGCACCCATTTGGATTCATGAGAAGGAACTTCTCATGAATTTTTTTCTCATGCCAAGCCCTCTCTACGCCCCACTTTAATGTACCAAATGGATGGATAAGGATGATTGGTTGGCCATTCAAATTTAAAATAAAGTTTGAATTTGAATGAGCAATCAATCTTTGCATCTTATCCCTTTTTTTACGCCCCATTTATTACATGAGAAAAGATTTCTCATGAAATCACTCCATGCACAATTTAAGCCATGCCTCACGCCTTTAGTGGATAAGGGATGAGTTGGTGTCCATTTGAATTCAAAATTTGATTTGAATTCAAATGTGCAATTACTCATCTTTATCCTTTCTTTTGGATAAGTTGTTTGACGTTGTTATAAAAGGAGGAGAAGAGTGGGGCGTGCAAGAAGAAGATTTTTGAAGAAAAATTCTGGGGCGTGAGAAGTCTTGTGCATGAGAAGGAAGTCCATATCCTTCCAAGAGAAAAAGAAAGAAAAGAAAGAAAAGTGGGTGCAAGGTTTCCGGTGAGTTCCCTAGAGTTTTAGCCTGGGGTTCGGAGAGTGAGAAAGTGAGCTACGAGTGTCGTGAGACCACAAAATCTCAGGCAGATCTTCAACATCCTCTCAAGTATGTCTGTTGATGATCCGGAGCATCCAAAGAATCGACAGACATCGATTGAAGGAGTTCGATCAGCATCCACCGTCAAAAGGGCTCTACAACGAGCTAGCACTCGTGAGGAGTCGATCAGACCAGGAGCTTCATGTGGATGATCCGTAGAGGTCAGACATACTGTGTAGCTATATCGCGATGATCAGACTCTCCCGATGGTGATCAGATTGCGGTGATCTACTACCCGCACAAAGGTATTGTGTTTTGAACACATTACAGTAAAGTGTTTACTGTTCGAATTTAAATTTCAAATTTAAATGAATGCATGCTATATATCATATTTAGATCCTAGTATAGGATAAATTTATGTTAATTAATTAGATTAATTAATATTTTTTCACTGTAAAATCATAATTTTAAAAAATTTTTAAAATTACCATTTTACCCCTGCACTGAATTTTTCCCACAAATGGTATCAGAGCGGGTTCTAAGATATGATATATGAATTTGCATACGTAGATTAAGTTGTAATCTAAAAGTTTAAATTTAAAATTTAAAATTCAAAATTTAAAATTTGAAATTTGAAAGTTGTTCGAAATTCAAAATTTAAAAGTTTGAAATTCAAAATTTAAAATTTGAATTTTAAAATTTGAAATTCGAAATTTAAAATTTAAAAATTTGAAATTTGAAATTTAAAATTTGGTTGAAATTTCAAATTTGAAATTCAAAATTTAAAATTCAAAATTTGAAATTAAAAAATTTAAAATTTAAAATTTAAAATTTGTTTGAAATTTAAAATTCAAAAATTTAAAATTTGAAATTTAAAATTTAAATTTTAAAATTGGTATATTTAGATATACTTGATCCAAGTAGCAAGTAATCAAATTGGGTTGGTTGCCATGGCCATCTGATCATAGGAGAAAAGTAGGGTTTAAAGGCCCTCTCCTCCCATTCGATGGGGTCTCCTATGACGGTAGGGGTACCGCTGCAATTATATCCCATACAGATGAAGCAGTGAAAGAAATTAATTGTAAAGGTTTAATTATAAAATTTATCATGAATATGTTAGATTAGATCTAAAAAAATATTCATGATTTATTTTGATTGAGTTATTTTCTGTTATGTAATTAGCAATAGGATTGCTATTTATGAAATGTGCTGATCTATTTATGAAATGAGTCAACATATTTGGTGAACAAAAAATAAAATTTTTCAAATTTAAAAATTATTTTCGAAATACCAAACCCTGACCCATCAGCCCAAATACTTAATTAAAAGAATTAAGTGTTGTCTAGTAGGTCTAGAATTATGAATTAAGACCTTAGACAATTGCATAAACTTGTGGGTCAATGGGTTAGATGGATTGGTCCATAATTGGGTTAGACCTAAGGTTAGCTTAAAGAAATAGACTAAATTAGAGTAATTGATCAAATCTAATCAAAAGTTGAATTAGATTAGGTCAAGGATACTCTAGACTCAACTCCAATAGTTGTAGTTAAATGGGTCTATGTCTTTAACTAGACCAAGATGGACTTAATTCATGGCTACGTGGTGGAACCCTATTTAATAAGTTGATCAAATTAAAACTAATGAACCGGTTGGTGTCTAAGGTAAGTTTGGCATTTTGACCAGTGGTTTTTAAGCGGGAGCTACTCGCAGTGATTCGATCTCTGACGAGTTAATGACTTATCCCCATCACTGATCTCACTTACCTGGCCAACCTGGTGAATTAGGTTTTGATTAGATCACTTGGTGATTAGGGCTCACCCATGTCATTAGGTAAATCAGTTTGACTGATTTAGGTGCTCCTAATGCTAGCTGTTGGTGCAAAAATCCGCCTGCGTCGGAGAAGCTGGAGTCGAGGGAGTTGCGGTCGCCGTCGGGACCTGCAAAAGAAGTCTAAACCGGAGGTGGGGTTGCTCCGACAAGACCTTCCGACGCTCAAGTCAGTTCTCTGCCTCAACAAGAATGGAGTGCTCGAACGAAAATTTTAGCAAAATTTTTAGGTAAAAAATGAGAGCTTAGAGAATAACGTATCTGGGGTCCCCCTTTTATAGGTGGAAGGGGCAACAGACTGATAGCGATATTTGTAACCGTCTGGCAGTGGGCTACCCAGGGTCAGGAGGAGTTTGTTGCGAAGAGTAGTAGAGTGAAATCGTGGCTATCACTGGGACATGCCACGTGGAGTCTGTTGCGGGGAGTGGAGCGGCGTCCGTTGTCGCGACTTGCCAGAGGATGAAGGAACCGCGTGGTATCCGCCGTAGGAAGTGGAGCAGGATCATGGCCATTATTGTGGTCTGCCAGGGAGTGATGGAGCCATGCGAAATCCATCACAGGAAGTGAAGCAGAGTCGTGGCCGTTACTACGGCTTGCCAGGGAGTGATGGAGTCGCATGGGATCCATCGCAGAAAGTGGAGCAGAGTCGTGGCCGTTGTTGCGGCCTGCCAGAGGGTCCAGGCCCGTTGGTCGAAGTTCGGTTGGAGTTCGATCTCCGTGGAAGCCCGGACGGGGATCATTTGTCGAGGAGTCTCGGCCAAGGCCGCTCATGGTAGGAACTTGAAGTAGATCGTTTGCAGTGGTAACTCGGAGAGGGTCGCTTGCAACAGGAGCTCGAAGTCCGACTCCCGTAGGAGTCCGGACGAAGTCTTCCTGCAGTCGAAGTCGGGGATGAAGTCCGACTCCCGTAGGAGTCCGGACGAAGTCTGCCTGAAGCCGAAGTCGGGGATGAGGTCCGACTCCCGTAGGACTCCGGACGAGGTCTTCCTGCAGCCGGAGTTGGGGACGAGGTTCGGCTCCCGTAAGAGTCCGGGCGAAGTCTACCTGCAATTAGAGTTGGAGGCGAAGTCCGGCTCCCGTAGGAGTCCGGATGAAGTCTACCTGTAATTGAAGTCGTGGGCGGAGTCCGGCTCCTGTAGGAGTCCGAACGAAGTCTACCTGCAAGTGAAGTCGTGGGCGGAGTCCGGCTCCCGTAGGAGTCCGAACGAAGTCTGCCTGCAAGTGAAGTCGTGGGCGGAGTCCGGCTCCCGTAGGAGTCTGGATGAAGTCTGCCTGCAAGTGAAGTCATGGGCGGAGTTCGGCTCCCGTAGGAGTCCGGACGAAATCTGCCTGTAAGTGAAGTCGTGGGCGGAGTCCGGCTCTAGTAGGAGTCCGGACGAAGTCTGCCTGCAGTCGGAGTCGAGGGCGAGGTCTGGCTCCCATAGGAGTCCGGACGAGATCTTCTTGCAGTCGGAGTCGGGGGCGAGGTCCGGCTCCCATAGGAGTCCGGACGAGGTCTTCCTGCAGCCGGAGTTGGGGACGAGGTTCGGCTCCCGTAGGAGTCCGAGCGAAGTCTACCTGCAATTGGAGTTGGGGGCGAAGTCCGGCTTCCGTAGGAGTCTGGACGAAGTCTACCTGTAATTGAAGTCGTGGGCGGAGTCCGACTCCCATAGGAGTCCGGACGAAGTCTACCTGCAAGTGAAGTCGTGGGCGGAGTCCGGCTCCCGTAGGAGTCCGGACGAAGTCTGCCTGCAGCCGGAGTCGGGGGTGAGGTCCGGCTCCCACAGGAGTCCGGACGAGGTCTTCCTGCAGCCGGAGTTGGGGGCGAGGTCCGGCTCTCATAGGAGTCCGGACGAGGTCTTCCTACAGCCGGAGTTGGGGATGAGGTCCGGCTCCCGTAGGAGTTCGGGCGAAGTCTACCTGCAATTGGAGTTGGGGGCGAAGTCCGGCTCCCGTAGGACTCCGGACGAAGTCTACCTGTAATTGAAGTCATGGGCGGAGTCCGGCTCCCGTAGGAGTCCGGACGAAGTCTGCCTGCAAGTGAAGTCGTGGGTGGAGTTCGGCTCCCGTAGGAATCCGGACGAAGTCTACCTACAAGTGAAGTCGTGGGCGGAGTCCGGCTCCCGTAGGAGTCCGGACGAAGTCTGCCTATAAGTGAAGTCGTGGGTGGAGTCCGGCTCCCGTAGGAGTCCGGACGAAGTCTGCCTGCAGTCGGAGTTGGGGGCGAGGTCCGGCTCCCATAGGAGTCCGGATGAGGTCTTCCTGCAGCCGGAGTCGGGGGCGAGGTCCGGCTCCCATAGGAGTCCGGACGAGGTCTTCCTGCTGCCGGAGTTGGGGATGAGATCTGGCTCCCGTAGGAGTCCGGGCGAAGTCTACCTGCAATTGGAGTTGGGGGCGAGGTCCGGCTCCCATAGGAGTCCGGACGAGGTCTTCCTGCAGCCGGAGTTGGGGATGAGGTCCGACTCCCGTAGGAGCCGGGCGAGGTCTAGAAGATGGTCGATCATCGTGGAAACTTGGGTGGAGTCCGTCTGTCGTGAAGAATCCGATCGACACTGGTGGGGGCTTATCCGTCAGCAAAACTTGGGAGTGTTGCGGAGGCTCGACCGCCTGAGAGGTTTGAAGAGATGTCGTCGGAGGTCGGAAGTCGGTTAGATCCCCAGAGGGTCACTCCTGTCACGAACTTCGGCTGGGGGGTATTTTATACCCAACACCAGTCCTCCTACTTCCGAGTTCGAATTTCGAATGAAGGAAGTACAGAGAAATTTTCGCAGCCGAAGTTGTCCCCTTGAATCCTGTGCACGATCGCCCTCAGATATTCTGGCATTAAATGCACGCGTGCTGAAGTCTTTTCTAATCGGGGCGATCCGAAGGGACCTTTCAAAATTTTTGCTGGTATGTTGGCCCAGGTATGGTGCAGTAATGGCTCTGTCCGCTGTCAGCCGCTTTTAGCCGCCTGCGGTGGTGAGTGGGACATGTGACGAGTGTGGGTCGACCTGGGGAGATCCGCGATCATTATAGCACTGGATCTCAGGGTCTATTTAAACCCGCCTTTTCGCCTTCAGGAGTCTCGTTCTGCCTGAGAATTCTGTGGGTGTCTGCCTTCTCTCCGAGAGCTCTGACCCTCTTTGGCATCCGTCTTGGCCCTAAGCATTCTTCGAGTCATCCCTGTCCTCGCCCCTCTGCATCCTTCAGAGCGATCTAAGTTAGTCCCGGAACCTTCATTTTTCTTCTTGCCATTTAGGGGCCTTTTCTCCTCCATTTTTCTTCTACCGCCTTCCTCTGGTTTGGTCTCCCGCAAACCTTTCACCCCTTGTCCCACCTGATTTCTTTGAGATCTTTAGGGTCTTCGTTTGAAATATCTTCCGGCACCTCCGCCTCTAGTGGTTCCAGGAGTTCGTCCGCGTCAGCCCCCAAGGACCCCCACACTGTAGACAAACCCACATCTAGGGCTGGGCCTCACCCGATTTTTGCGTCGGGTGCCATACCTTGTTCTCTGACTCCGGACGAACTTCTACTGATAAGGGTTCAGTATGGAGTTTCTCTGGAGTATGATCTGGAGCTTCCTGATCCCTCCGACCGGGCTAGCACCCCCCCACCTGGTCGTTTCTGCCTGTATCAGGAGGCCTTCCATGTGGCTTCTGCTTCCGCCTTTCGTCGTCGCCCTCTTTCATTTCTTAGATATTTCTTTAGCTTCAGTAGCACTGAATTCCTTTAGGTTTTTGATAGGGTTCCTCTCCCTTTGCCATGTAGTCGAAGTTCAGCCATCTCTTTCTTTGTTTAGGCACTTTTACACCTTCAAGCGTCACCCCTCGGCAAAGGACTAGTGGTATTTCTCCTCCCAGTTTGGCAAGAAGGGGTTGCTGAAAGGTGCTCCCTCTTCAATCCATAATTGGAAGAGGAAGTACCTCTTCGTCCATTGCCCGACCTTGAGGCTGGGATTGCCCCCTTGGGGCTTCCTAAGGGACTCTGTCCGCCGGGCTCCTAGCCTGGGGGAGGACGACCTTCAGGCCGCCCGGAGGCTTCTTAGTTATTCGGCTCCTTCCCTTCCCAACCTTCTGAAGGAGCAGTTTTTGTTCAACATCGGTCTGAGTCCTCTGGATCCTGCGAGTATCCCATCTTTCCTTTCCTCTTCTTTTTTTTTTTTTGTGTGCCACTTCTTCTTTTTTTACCCCATCACTAATTTTTCTTCTTTTTTCTCTCTTTTTCTCTTTTTTTTTTTTTTAGGGATGGACGTCGAAGCAGCACGGATCTCACTAGGGGTCTCAAGGCCCACAAAAGAAAAGGCACCGCGACCTCCAGATCGGTGAAGAAGGCTAGAATGGAGGGACGAGCTCGGCCACGCCTGCCCAGGCGGCCTTCGCAGTCGAAGTTCCTTCGGACGCCGAACCTCCGGCTCCCCGGGCTTCTTCCAGGAGTCCCCCTACTGAGGTTCCTATTCTAGGGGTCCGTTCCGTGGAGGCACCCAGGGTCGAGAGGGGGAGGAGAAGAAAGTCGGTGGCCCGTAGGGTGAGTAGCCGCCGGGCCATCATCGAAGAGTCCCACGGTTTCGAAGAAGAGCCGGGGGAGAATCCCTTCAATGACAGGGACTTAATAAAGCAACTGATTGACGGCTGCATCCTGCCCGAGGTCGTCCAGAGGATTGATCGCACCGATCCCGAACAGCGGATTTGAGACTCTCTTGGGTCCTTTCTCGAGGTAAACAGATTCACCTTCTGCCTCCTCTTCGCTCTTTTGTTTAATTAGCTTCTCGACCTTTGTTCTAACCTCCTAGCTGCCCTTGCAGATCGGGCACTAGCTCCTTGCCAATATCGAGGCAACGAACCGGGCGAGGAGGGACGCCATCCAGGCGGAGGAGAGTCACCGGGCCGAAGCTGCCTGCCTCAAAGAGAAGGCAGCCGAGGTAGTCACCCTCCAAGAGGCCCTGGAGAAAGAAAAGTAGGCCGTGGAGAAAGAGAAGCAGACCTTGGAGGAGACGGCGAGGAAGGCGGAGGCTGAGGTCGCAAACTTGGCGGAGCAGATCCCGGTCCTGATCTCGGAGGCCAGGGCTCTAGCGGTGGAGGAGTTCAAGGCCTCTGTGGAGATGAGGGATCTGAACGTCAAGTTCGGCCAAAAAATATTCATCAAAGGATTCGAGCTCTGCCAGGAGAAGGTAGTCCAAAAATTTTTCGAGCTCGACCTCAGCTTCCTGGGCGAGGCATCTGAAGACGAAGCTGGTCCCTCTCCCACTGCTACTGCCACCGCAGCTTCCCTTCCAGGAACATCGAGCTCTCCAACCCCTACCTCAGAGGTCTGAGACCTCTGACCTTGTATTTTTCCTTTATTATAATTTTTTTTTCTTTTCCCTCTCGTCCTTAAGAAATATTTATTCAATAAAATTGGGTTTCTCCTTTTGGAGAGCTTCTCCACTCTGCTCCCCCTCTCTTTTTTTTTCTTTTTTTGCAATGAGATGCACCTTGACGCTTTTGCCTCTCGATGGCAGTGTCCTGTCGAAGCGCTTCCCCTGCCACAGGGAATTTCGCTGAAGTCCATGATCCAACGTCTGAAGAAGAAAGTTCATCATTTGACAAAGAGGTCGAAGAAGATGGATGGCGAACTTCGCAGGTTGAGGGAGAGCCACTCTGAAGCCACCGCGGAGGCCACCCGCTTTCGAAACCTCTACGTGAAGGGGATCATGGAGTACAGTCGGAGGAAAGTAAACTTCGAGAAGGAGCTTGAGGGATACAAGAAGTGCGCCAATGATCGATCTTGGGCTCAAGCTGCGAAGATCAGTTTCCTTAGAGTGGAGATGTCGGCTGCATAGGAGAGGATTAGCCAGTTGGAAGGAAGCTCATCCCGGCTTCCTACTCGGGCCGACAGCGATCGGGAATGGTCGAAGAAGGTCTCCGACCTTCAGCAGCAGCTCCAGGATGCCGAGGCGAGCTATGACGCATACCGGACCGGCTGGTGCAGGCAGGTGGATGAATACAGGGGGAAGCTCAGGATGGCGACCGACGAGGTTGCTCGCCTTCAAAGGTAGCTGGCTGAGGGGGTTCAGTTTGCTCCCATTCGGGATTCCAACGAACTCCAATCCCTGAGAAGGACCATAGAAGAGCTGTCTGTCGCCTTTGGGGAGGGGAAGGCCGAGCTGCAGCAATTGAAGATCTAGCTGGTATGCGAGCGGCAGGCCGTCAAGGATGCGGAGGCGAAATCCGAGGTCTTGAGAAAAAGGCATCGAGAGACGGAGAACGAAAGCCAGCGATTTCACTGAAGATACATGGAGATACTAATGAGAGAGAAGGAATTAGAAGCAGAAGTTGAAAGTTTAAGGCACTCCCTGATGAGGGTCGAAGCCGAAAGTTCGAGGTCGGAGGAAGCCGGGCCCTCTTAGGGCTCTTTTTGTCTTTCGTCCTCCTATATGTCTTTTTTTGCTGCTTGTTTGTTTGTTGGTGTTGTAGCTTTTCTTTTTCTTTTTGATGCCGATGTCGTCTAGAGGTTCTTGATCGTCGCCGCATCGGCTTGCTTGTCTCGTCATCTTTCTTCTTCAGCCTCAAGGACTCTGTAATATATACTTAATTAATGCAAAGAGAATTTTCTGTTACCTCCTTTACTCATGTGTTGAATTGTCATTTGCTGAGCTTCCTTCGGCTTTTGCATTGTCCGATATCGATACCGCTCGGAAGTATCCGATCGCCGTCGCATTGACCCGCCCTTCTGTTTATGGCCGCTGATTTGTCCGGGACCACTCAGGTCTGATGCCTCCTTTCGGAGTTCAAGCTTGGAGGTCCGGGCTTATCGTCGCCCTGAGGAAGCCGCCTTATCTCTGGCTCGTGTTTAAAGCTTTCTTGAAGGTCGGGGATTTTGATAAGAACCCCAACCCTTGCTGAGACGAGGTTCTTTGCATCTTTGATGCAATTTATTTTTCATTCATCGCCGATGCAGTCCATCGCTTTCCTTTTTAACTCCCCTCCCCTTTTTTTCCTTTTTTTTTTTTTCGAGTGAGGGTTTTCCCTCTGCTCTTGGTGGGGTCGCGGGAGCGCGAAGGGGTCGCTGGGAAGGTTTCCTTCTTCCTATCTGGTCTTAAATGATCAGATCTCGACTGGCGTTAGGACGGGGTTCCTCCCAAATTTCTGACATAATCAATTTTAGCTCAAGTTAGGATGAGGTCCTCCTCTTGTCGCTAACAGGGCTATGGGGGCGCATATGGGCGCTGCGGGGCCTCTCCCCCATCCGATCTGAGTGTAACCGGGCCTTCGACTTTGCTCATGTTAGGGCGAGGTTCTCCTCCTGTCCCTAACATGGCTGTGGGGGCACATGTGGGCATTGCAGGGCCTCTCCCTCCATCCGATCTAAGGGGAACCGGGCCTTCGACTTTGCTCATGTTAGGACGAGGTTCTCCTCCTGTCCCTAACATGGCTGTGGGGGTGCATGTGGGTGCTGTTTGGCCTCTCCCCCCATCTGGTCTAAGAGGAACCGGGCCTTCGACTTTGCTCATGTTAGGATGAGATTCTCCTCCTGTCCCTAACATGGCTGTGGGGGCGCATATGGGCGCTGTTTAACCTCTCCCCCCATCCGGTCTAAGAGGAACCGGACCTTCGACTTTGCTCATGTTAGGGCGAGATTCTCCTCCTGTCTCTAATATGGCTGTGGGGGCGCATATGGATGCTGTTTGGCCTCTCCCCCCATCCAGTCTAAGGGTAACTGGGCCTTCGACTTTGCCCACATTAGGGTTTGTTTTCGTTGTTCGAAGGGGTCATCCCCTGTCATTACAAGTCCATGCCAGAAAGGAAAAGATGTATGGATCTGAAAGGAATCTTGATTTAAAGTAGGGTCGTTCATTATACATTTACAAGTTTTCAAATCCCAGGGCCGTGGAAGGTCTGCTTCCTGTCAAGGTCCTCTAGAGATGGAGTTGATGATCCCAATTGGGGGCCAATCCCCAGGCTGCTCTTCCCTCCTTGGTGGCTCAGGTTGCAGCAGGGCCCTTGGCCGATCTTCTCTACCCTCAGGTCGGCGTCGAATGAACCTATCAAGTCAACCTCGTCGGATGAGCTCCTCGATCTCGTCTCGAAGCTGGATGCATTCCTCCGTGTCGTGACTATGGTCACGATGGTAGAGGCAAAACTTGTTGGGATTGCATTTTTCATGGTGCGTGCGCATCCTCTCTGGCCTTGGGAGCTACTCTCTGACCTCCATCAGCACCTAGGTTTTCGATGCGTTGAGGAGGGCATAGCTACGGAATCTTTTCAGGGGAGAGCCCCGCCGAGCCCGGCGCTCCAGGCTTCCCTGCCTGCATGCTCGGGGAGGAGTCCGGACGTGCTTGTGCCCGGGAGGAGTTTGAGAACGTGGTCGAGCTTCTCTCGGCCCTTTTTCGACTGCTGGCTTACTCGAGTCTCCCGCTTGCCGCTCTCTCGCGGTCTCCTCATCCTTCATTTTGAAGGTTTCTTCCACTCGGGCGTACCCTTCGGCCCGAGCTAACAAGTCAGCAAAATTCCTGGGGTACTTCTTTTCCAGGGAGAATAAAAGGTCGTTCTTCTGAAGGCCGCTCTTCAGGGCGGCCATCGCCACCGATTGGTCCAAGTTTCAGACCTCCAACGCGGCCACATTGAAACGGTTGATGTAGGCCCGTATGGACTCCCCCTCCCTTTGCTTGATGTTGATGAGGGACTCCGAACCCTTTCGGGGATGCCGGCTGCTAACAAAATGAGCCACAAACTGGTGGCTCATCTGATCAAAGAAAAAGATGGTACCCGGCTTCAGCATCGAGTACCAATTTCTCATCGCTCCCTTCAAGGTGGATGGGAAGGCTCGGCATAGAATGGCGTCGGACGCACCATAAAGCAGCATCATTGTCCGGAAGGCCTCTAGGTGGTCAATCTGGGTCCGAAGTCCCGTCGTAGCTTTCAAATTGGGGGAGCTTGAAGTTCGACGGGATCGGTTCCTGCATGATCATTTGAGAAAAGGGAGGGTCAATACAAATATCCTCACCATAAGCGGGGGGAGTGTGGCGGAGTTCTTCGATCTGCCGGTTCATCTCCTGGAGCCTCCGATCTAGGAAATCCTCTCGACTACGGGTCTCAAGGGTCTTCTGACAGAATGGGGGTAGAGATCTTTCAGGGGTGGAATCGTGATCTGACTGGGGGCTCTCCACCCTCGGATTTGCCTTTCCAGGAAAGATGGGATGGCTGGCCCAAGTGGCCCGTCCTACTGTCGGATTCTGGTGTTCTGGTGACGCTCTCTCCAGTCACGCTGATGCCTGCGGCTGCTGCTGCTGTTGTATGGCCTGCACAGCTTTAGTGAGGTCTCTGACCTGCTGCACCAGTAGGTCAAATTACTCCGTGCCAACCGTCGTTGCTGGAGGAGGAGGAGGCTGAAAAACTGGGGGTGAGGCCGGAGCCTGAGATCTGACTGTGGAGGCCGTGGACCATCGTGTGGATGCTTTGCGGGGAGGCATCGGGCGAAGACCTAGTGGGGGAAGAGGGAAAGGATGCCGGAAAAGATGATCGGAGGCGGTCCTATTGAGCGCTCCTTTAAGAACAAGGGTACTACGAAGGTTCAAACCCTTCCTCTAGTGCCAATCCTGTTGGTGCAACAATCCACCTGCGTCGGAGAAGCTGGAGTCGAGGGAGTTGCAGTCGCCGTCGGGACCTGCAAAAGAAGTCTAAACCGGAGGTGGGGTTGCTCCGACAAGACCCTCCGATGCTCAAGTCAGTTCTCTGCCTCAACAAGAATGGAGTGCTCGAACGAAAATTTTAGCAGAGCTTTTAGGTAAGAAATGAGAGCTTAGAGAATAACGTATCTGGGGTCCCCCTTTTATCTGTGGAGGGGGCAACAGACTGATAGCGATGTTTGTAATCGTCTGGCAGTGGACTGCCCAGGGTCAGAAGGAATTTGTTGCGAAGAGTAGTGGAGTGGAATCGTGGCTATCATCGGGACATGCCATGTGGAGTCTGTTGCGGGGAGTGGAGCGGCATCCGTTGTCGCGACTTGCCAAAGGATGGAGGAACCGTGCGGTATCCACCGCAGGAAGTGAAGCAGGATCATGGCTATTATTGTGGTCTGCCAGGGAGTGATGGAGCCGCACGAAATCCATTGCAAAAAGTGGAGCAGAGTCGTGGCCATTACTGCGGCCTGCCAGGGAGTGATGGAGCCGTACGGAATCCATCGCAGGAAGTGGAGCAGAGTCGTGGCCGTTGCTGCGGCCTGCCAGAGGGTCCAGACCCATCGACCGAAGTTTGGTTGGAGTCCGATCTCCGTGGAAGCCCGGATGGGGATCATTTGTCGAGGAGTCTCGGTCAAGGCCGCTCGTGGTAGGAACTTAAAGTAGATCATTTGCAGCGGTAACTCGGAGTGGGTCGCTTGCAATAGGAGCTCGAAGTCTGACTCCTGTAGGAGTCCGGATGAAGTCTTCCTACAGTCGAAGTCGGGGATAAAGTCTGGCTCCCGTAGGAGTCCGGACGAAGTCTGCCTGCAGCCGGAGTCGGGGACGAGGTCCGACTCCCGTAGGAGTCCGGATGAGGTCTTCCTACAGCCGGAGTTGGGGACGAGGTCCGGCTCCCGTAGGAGTCTGGGCGAAGTCTACCTGCAATTGGAGTTAGGGGCGAAGTCCGGCTCCCGTAGGAGTCCGGACGAAGTCTACCTGTAATTGAAGTCGTGGGCGGAGTCCGGCTCCCGTAGGAGTCCGAACGAAGTCTACCTGCAAGTGAAGTCATGGGCAGAATCTGGCTCCCGTAGGAGTCCGGACGAAGTCTGCCTGTAAGTGAAGTCGTGGGGGGAGTTCGGCTCCCGTAGGAGTCCAGACGAAGTCTGTCTGCAAGTGAAGTCATGGACGGAGTCCGGCTCCCGTAGGAGTCCGGACGAAGTCTGCCTGTAAGTGAAGTTTTTAGATCAAAACCTTTTAGATCTAAAATTTTTCTCTACAGATTTCAAATCTAAATCTAGATCTCATGCATATGATGTGGCTCTGATACCACCGTTGGAGTTTTATGGTTTCATGCATGCATATTTTTACAAAGCAAGTATGCAGTAATATTTTAAAATTTTTAGATTAAATCTAATTTAATCTAAGCATACATAAGATCAAATCTTCAAACCATAAATAGGATCATCATATGTGAGATAAGATTCAGATACAAAAATCTAATAGAGAAAAATAAATTTAAAACATACCTGGATATGGATCAATTTTCAATGCAAATAGATGATCATGGATATCTTTCGAAGGTCCCTTTTAGTCACACAAGCATCCAACCTCTACGGGTATCCACACGAGATTTTGATCTGATTAGAAGCCTTTTGATCTCATGAGGGTGCTAGCTCTCTTACAAAGATCGCATATTGACAGTTGAAAATTTTTTTTTCTCTCAAGACACTCTTAGAGAACAAGAAGATGTAGGAGGATTTTGATCTCTATGCTAGAGATCATGAGAAGAACCTTTCTTCTCTTTTTTTCCTAAAATTTATGCACCAAATCTTTACAACAGATATGTAAAACTTTTATCCAACTTTTGGACAAAAGAATGAGGAGACATCCATGTCTAAACATGGACAAGAGGAGGAGAAGAAGATGTTCTAACAACCAACTCTTGGTTGTTGCAAGAAAGAAGGGATAAAACAAGCTTACCTCACGCCTACAACCAAGACGCCGTCCCATCTTTTTTCTCTCTTGTTTTTCATGCACAAAAGGCCCTTTATTTTGGCATCAAACCTGATCCATACTTCTCTCCAAACTATCCCATAAGGTGGGTTTAAATAGACCAAGAGATGAGTTCTAATTGGATAGAAATCAAGAGTCCTTATAACCTTGGACTCTCCTAATTTTGTGCCGCCCTACAACCAGGTTTCACACTAGCTATTACATGCGAATAAGGGAGGAAATCCTTCTTTCTTACATGCAAAATAAAGAGGAGCAATCACGTTGAAAATCTAGTTTGGGGCATGGGTCTTTTGGGCGCACAAATACAAGGTGGCATGGAGTCCTTTTGGCACATGGATTCAAGGTATTTCAAGAACATGGAACTCTTAGATTAGGTGGCTGTTTTAAATCAAATAAAACATCAATTTATTCTAATCAAATTAAGACTAGATTAGACTCAAAAACATGAAAAATCAAATCTAATTTGGAGCCCAATTTATTTAGATTAGATGTCTCCTAATTGGAAGGGAAGTCCTAGTCCAATTGGACTCTTTCTTGATACTTGAGTCAAACTTAATTCTTAATCTTAATCCAATTAGAATTTGGTACACCTATGAAAATAAAGATTCCTAACCTAATTTAAAATTTATACATCCTAGTCTAATTAAAAATTAGGTCAAACTCAAATCTTAATTCAACTGGGACTAATCATCTGATCCTTTTGGGGTTATCCTATAACCCTATTGAGGTTGATCAAATCAAATCCATAATGAGTCAAATTAAATCCAATCAAATTGAACTTGATGCAAGCCCCATTGCTCAATCAAATTAAGTCAATTAGCAATCCTATTACTAATTAATCATCTTATAACTCACTAACTCTTTAGTAAGTTACATAATGCAATATTTATATTGGATCAATTATCAATCAAATTAATAATCAAATCCTGTTACGATTCATAATCGTAATTCAACCATCTGATTTGTCAAAAATTTTTTTTGTGTATGACCCCATAGATTCTATTCTATCTGGTAGTGAGATATATTATGATCTCTATCACAATATCATTGAAACTCTTTTCAATGGACTGGAATAATTCGAACTCAGCTCACCAAGGATCATTGATCATCAAGATGATCCTCATGAGTCTCACAATCCATCAGTGACACCTAGCAGTATGTAATGGCAACCCAGCAGAATAAAAGATGAACTTTTAGGTGCAGTTAGCGCATGATACTGTCCCTCTATCATGAGTCTCAACCAAATGATAGGTCATGGATAAATCATCAAATCTTAACATTGGTCATATGGTAGATTCAATCAGCTTGAGTCCATATATGACTCTATAATTTTTTTTTTCATCAATCACACTGCTATGGCCATAGACTTAAGGACTCAGTCTCTTAAATCTCATAGGACTACTTTCTTCTACTTGAATCGATAGATCCCATCTTGATGCATATTCTACTCCTACAGTGGACCAACTATCGCCAATATCTACTACAAGGGCTCCTTGAGATCCATATTGATGTATCAGTCAAACTCTAGTAGCCTTACTACGAGCAGTAGTATCATCTCAGATCAAAGGACTAGTTATACAACTGCAGCATCGAAAAAATTACTAACAAGTGAGCAGACATCCATGTAACTTCTCATATTGATCACGCTCAGTGCTAGTTATTCTCTAACAACCACCTGCACTCTCGCTCCAGTGTCTCTACACTGCAGACTTGAGACCCATCTATCCGAAAGAAACGATCAGTGTACTGATCTATCCAGATAAATCACCATTCTCATGATGATCCTATGATCAGGAGTAATTTAGGAATCAACCATCAATGACACATGCCTCAAATTTTTAACTCTTTGAGAATATGTGTCATTATCTTATTAATCCCTTGGATGATTTATGGACACATAAATATGAATGATAATATAACTACCCAATAAGTATAAAATTATGTCTTAAAGATATGAAATGTGTCAGCCAAGATTGGCTTCTAGGGAATAGATCTAACACAAGTAATACAAAGAATAGTTCTTTGATCTGTATGATTTTGAATCATATAGAACTTGTAAGTTTTATCTCATAGGTAGGATGACCAAGATCTCTATTTACTGGATATGAGAAAAGGCAAGCGAGTTATTGGACCTCGTACATATGGATGTTTGAAGGCTAATAACAACTCAAACTAGAGATGGACATCCCATATGAGATATGGTGTGGTCCATCATATGCTTCACAGACCTTCCAATCTTTTTCTAAGAAAATTCTCCAAAAATTGCTGCATAAGTTTTAAATAAGGTATAATTAAAATCAGTTACTAGCACTTTGTATGAGATTTGGAAAGAGAAGAGGCAAGTTGTCCAACTTATATGAAAAGAGTTGATGTACATAAGTTTCATGCTAGATCAGGTAAGTTTAGGTTTGTAGATTATCCTAAAAGTAATATGTGATACTATTTTTACCATTCTATTGAACAAAAGATGTTTTATCAGTAGGTATGTCATTTTTTGAAAAAAAAATTTATCCAAGAAGGGGCAATGAGAGGATAATTGAACTTGAGAAGTTTAAGACCTATGAATCATCCCATCACAATCTGTGGAAAGTCCACAAGTGGATCTTTGATCAAATATGCCCACTATTGAGGTACAACCATGATACACATCTCTTCTCTGAAGATCAATCAGAGTGAGTAATGTGCTACTTTGAGATGGATTTGTCATTAAGAATGACAATACGTCGCACATCATTGAGAATGATGTTCCTTGACCTATTCGAAAATAGTCACGAGTAGAGATTTTGATAGTTAGCTTAAAGTCATGGAATCCAAAATGGACTCCCTGTATTTCAACCAAATACGAACTTTGGTTGAAGCACCTGTGGGTGTGACCCAATAGGTTGCTAACAGGAATGTCCATTCGGATTTTGCTTGTTATAGCTGCATACTAGCTAGAGAGTTTGTCTCCAATAGGAGGATAAATCTTTTTATAGATTAAAGCAAGTACTAAGGAGTTAGTACGTCTATTTTGATGAGATAGTCAAATTATTTGACTTTATTAAAATATGGATGAACCGAGTGTGTGTGCAAGAAGACAAGTGGGAGTCCCACAGACTTCTTAATTTTATATGTGGATGACATACTACATATTAAGAAGGTTATCCCAATATTGCAATCGGTTAAAACCATGGTTATTATAAAATTTTTTTTGGAAAGACTTGGGTGAAGCATCCGATATACTTGATATCTATAGAGATAGATCGAAGAATTGAATTGCACGATAAGTCACCATGAAAGAATAATTTTGATATTTCTATCAAATTCATATCTTTCAGATAGCCATGATATATTATTAGATGTTAACCTTGACTTGTGGATTCATAAGAATTAAAAGAGTTTAATTTAAAAATTAATTAGAAGGTGTTTTGATTAATTGATGCATTTGGATTGTCCTAATTTGATCGGATTAGTTTAGGTCATGAGCTTAAGTCCACTGCTGGCTAGATATGGAACCCAATGGGTCACACATAATAAAAATTTAATCTTGATCTAATCTAATTAAATTTATTATAAATCTTATGGATTAATTAAATTACTAGTATATGAATTAACCCAAGTTTCTAATTTGGTTTGGTACAAAGGTGTTTGTGCTAACTCTTAACCTATTGCCTTAACCTAATGGGATTAGGTTCAAATCTTAAGATATTAGATGGTTTGATTTGTTATGATGAAAGAGTTTAATATTGATCTGAATTTTTCCATGCCAAACCACATGCACATAAATATGAGATGCCCAAAATAAATTAGTAGAGAGAAGGAAGAGTCCTTCTCATCCACTCCTCTTAACTCCCTCCCTATTTTCCACACATTGCTTTATTCCAAGCATCATTAGATGACTTTTTGTGATATGTAGGCACAGAAGTGGAGTTCTTTTGCATGAAAGCTCTTCCACACCCAACAATTTCTATATGGAGAATTTAATCTTTGTTGGAAACTATGGATTACCACATGGAAAAGTTGTTGCATCGAGCTTTGTTTCTCTTATCTCCTCTTAATTATTACACACCTAAAATTATGGGATTGAGAGAAGGAAGAGTCCTTCTGCTCTTTAACTTCTCACATGCTAATTATTTTTGTGGAAACCTTGATGGCACCATGTGGAGAAGTTTTGATGTCAAAGGTTGGCATCTCTTGGGAGATCTTGGCATCCCTTCATTCCTTATATTAAGGGATGCCCCTTATGTGATAAGGTAATGATTCTCTAGTTATTAGGCATGAGAATTAGAGGAAAAAATAGAAAAAAGTCTAAAAAAAAGACAAGGAAAAGGAAAAGAAAAATAGAAAGAAAAATAAGAGAGGAAAAAGAAAGCAAGAGTTGCTTGTCCTAGGGTTTAGAAGATCCAAGGGTTGGATTTCTAAATTTGATATGGATGATGAGATCTTGTAAGAAAAGGTTCATAGTGTGATTCTAGTGGAGGATTTGAAGGCGTACAGGGGGTGGTGCTACTGGTGCCTTGAGAAGAAATTTAATAGTGGTCTTGTGAAGATGGCCGTAGCACTACAAATTGGGAAGGACCTTGATCTGTCCCATGCAGATCATCGTTGGAGAGCATCTACTTTGGCATCTTATGGAGATCATTGTTCACTGGATCCTTATCTTTAGGAAGGTATAATTCTTGTCTTATTGTATACTTATATTATTTGATTGTAATTGTTGGGTGTAAAACCCCCCCCAGCCGAAGTTCGTGTCAGGAGTGACCCCTCGGGGATTCTATCGGCATCCGACCTACGGCTGCAAGAAGGCTTCGTCCGGACTCCTACGGGAGCCGGACTTCATCCCCGACTTCAGCAGCAGGAAGACTTCGTCCGGACTCCTATGGGAGCCGGACTTCATCTCCGACTCCGGCTGCAAGAAGGCTTTGTCTGGACTCCTACGGGAGCCGGACTTCATCCCCGACTTCAGCAGCAGGAAGACTTCGTCCGGACTCCTACGGGAGCCAGACTTCATCTCCGTCTCCAACTGCAAGAAGGCTTCGTCCGGACTCCTACGGGAGCTGGACTTCATCTCCGACTCCAACTGCAAGAAGGCTTCGTTCGGACTCCTACGGGAGCCGGACTTCGTCCCCAACTTCGGCTGCAGGAAGCCTTCGTCCGGACTCCTACGGGAGCCGGACTTCGTCCCCGACTTCAGCAGCAGGAAGACTTCGTCCGAACTCCTACAGGAGCCGGATTTCATCTCTGACTCCAACTGCAAGAAGACTTCATCCGGACTCCTACGGGAGCCGGACTTCATCTCCGACTCCAACTGCAAGAAGGCTTCGTCCGAACTCCTACGGGAGCCGGACTTCATCTCTGACTCCAACTGCAAGAAGGCTTCGTCCAGACTCCTACGGGAGCCAGACTTCGTCTCCGACTCCAACTGCAAGAAGACTTCATCCGGACTCCTACGGGAGCTGGACTTCATCCCCGACTTCAGCAGCAGGAAGACTTCGTCCGGACTCCTACGGGAGCCAGACTTCATCTCCGACTCCAACTGCAAGAAGGCTTCGTCCGGACTCCTACGGGAGCCGGACTTCGTCCCCGACTCTGGCTGCAGGAAGCCTTCATCCGGACTCCTGCAAAAATCGAATTTCGCCTACAGAGAGCCTCTGGCTGGGCTCCTACAGCAAATAGCCCTCGCCTATAGTACTAACACTCAAGGCACCCGACGGTAAATGGCCCGCCAGCAACATCCGGGCTCCTTTCAAAGGGATAGCCACCTCTCTCCTCTAGGCGCGTCAATCGAGCTTTGGCCGACAGGCCTGAACTCCCTGGCTGGCCACAGTAACGGGCGCGATTCTGCTCCACTTCCTGCAACAGATTCTGTGTGGCTCCATCACTCCCTGACTGGCCGCAATAATGGCCACGATTCTGCTCCACCTCCTGCGACAGATGCTGCACGGCTCCACCACTCCCTGGCGAGTCGCGACAATGGATGCCACTCCACTCTCTGCAACTGATTCCACGTGGCGAGCCATGGTGACGGCCATGACTAGCCACGACTCCACCCCATTACTCTTCATGATAAATTTCTCCTGGCCCTATGCGGCCCACTACTAGGCGGTTACAAACGTTGCTATCAATCCGTTGCTCCCTCTGCCTATAAAAAGGAGACCCCAGATACGTTATTCTCTAAGCTCTAATCTCTATCCCAAAACTCTACTAAAATTTTTGTTCGAGCACTCCATTCTTGTTGAGGCAGAGAACTGACTTGAGCGTTGGAGGGTCTTGCCGGAGCAACCCCACCTCCGGTTTAGACTTCTTTTGCAGGTCCCGACGGCGATCGTGACTCCTTTGACTCCAGCTTCTCCGACGCAGGTGGATTTTTGCACCAACAGGATTGGCGCTAGAAGGAGGGCTGTGTCTTCATAGTATCCTTGTTCTTAAAGGAGCGCTCAACGGGACCACCTCTGGTCATCTTTTTCGACGTCCTCTCCTCCTTCCCCCACTAGATCTTCGCTCGATGCCTTCCCGTGAAGCATCCACACGGCGACCCACGGCCTCCATGGCCAGATCTCAGGCTCCGACCTCACCTCCAGTTTCTCAGGCCCCACATCCTCCGACAACGACCGCCGGCATGGAGCGGTCGGACAATCGGCCTCCGATGGATTTTGCCAACACCATCTCGGAAGAATCCCGATGGGGAGCGACCGGCATATTGGTCGGACCTCCCAAGCGGCAAAAGATCGAAGAATCCATAACTTTCACCAAAGAAGATGCTCAGGGAGTTTAATTTCCTCATAACGACATAGTTGTAGTTTCCTTGAATATAGCTAATTATGACGTCCGCCGCATTCTTGTCGATAATGAAAGTTCGGCCGATATTTTGTTCTACGATGCCTTCTCAAGAATGTCCATCCTTGACGGCCATTTGGGGTCGATTAGCTCCCCTCTAGTAGGGTTTACCGGTAATGCTGTCCCAGTGGAGAGAGTGATAACTTTGACTATAGCTGTGGGTTGATATCCAAGACAATCCAGGGCTCCGGTGAATTTCCTGGTGGTGAAGGCGCCGTCAGCCTACAACGTGATCCTCGACCGACCCGGCCTCAACGCTCTCTGGGCCATCGTGTCAACCTACCATTTGAAGTTGAAATTCTCTACCAACCATGGGATCGGAGAGGTCAGGGGAGACCAAGTCCTGGCCAGACACTGCTACAACATAGCCTTGCAAAGGAGTGACCAATTTGATCCCTGCCCAGTCGATGGGCTGGACGCCCGCGATGACCTCGTTGAGGAGAGGGGTGGCCCAATAGAAGATCTGGTTCTGATCCCTTTGAATGACGGGAATGTGGAGCATGTGGTGAAGATCGGCTCCAACCTGGGGGAAGAGGTGCGGACGCATCTCATCGATTTTCTACGAAAGAATGCGGACGTTTTCACTTGGGTTCCAGCAGACATGTCGAAGATTGACACGGAAGTCATGGAGCACCGCCTGGCCGTCGATCCCAAGCACCGACCGATGAAAGAAAAAATTCTAGGTCATGCACCAGAGAGGCAGAAAGCAATAGCTGAGGAAGTGGACAAACTCCTGAAAGCCAGATTCATTAGAGAAGTCAATTATCCTGACGGGATTTCCAACGTTGTCCTAGTCAAAAAGGCAAACGGCAAGTGGAGGATGTGCATAGACTTCAAAAAGCTGAATAAAGTCTGTCCAAAGGATAGCTACCCTCTGTCCAGAATTGATCAACTGGTGGATGCGACCTTGGGCCATGAGCTTCTCACCTTTATGGATACATTCTCTGGCTATAATCAAATCAGGATGGTGCCGGAAGATGAAGAAAAGACTACTTTCATTACTAACCGTGGCCTTTACTGTTACAGGGTCATGCCTTTCGGCCTCAAAAATGCAAGCGCAACCTACCAACGACTGATGAACAAAATCTTCAAGGAGCAGATCGGCCGCAATATGGAGGTCTACGTGGATGACATGCTCGTGAAAAGCAAATCTTCCATGAACCACGTCGCCGACCTCGAGGAGACCTTCGCCGCCCTCCGAAAATATAAGATGAAGCTGAACCCGACTAAATGTGCTTTCGGAGTGACCTTAGGAAAGTTTCTGGGCTTCATGATTTCGGGGCGTGGAATTGAAGCCAATCCGAAGAAAATTTGCGCCATCCAGGAGATGGCCACCCCGAAGTCGATAAAGGAGGTTCAGCGACTTACAGGGAGGGTAGCAGCCCTGAGTCACTTCGTCGTGAGGTCGGCCGAACGGTGCCTACCCTTCTTCCAAACCCTCAAGCGGCCGAAGAACTTCTGCTGGACCCCTGAGTGCCAACAGGCATTTGAAGAGCTGAAGAGCTACCTCGGCTCCCCTCCGTTGTTGGCTAAGCCCGAGCCTGGAGAGGAACTATTTTTGTACCTGGCGGTCTCCCCCATGGCTCTCGCGGCAGTCCTTGTCAAGGAAGAAGAAAAAGTTCAGCGGCCGATCTACTACGTCAGTTGCGCGTTGAGAGACGTCGAAACCAGGTATACTAAATTAGAGAAACTAACTTACGCCCTGTTGATTGCAGTCCGGAGGCTCCGACCCTACTTCTAAGGGCACACCGTAACGTTACTCACCGACCAGCCGATCAAGGCTATTCTACACCAGGCAGATGCCTCCGGGAGGATGGCGAAATAGGCGATCGAGCTCACCGAATTCGACATCAACTATCGACTCAGACCGATGGTAAAAGCCCAGATATTGGAAGATTTTATAGTAGAGTGCACAATCTCGGAGGAGGCCGAACCGAAATAAAGTGAAATGGACGACCTCGAGCCCCGACCGAACTCCCCTGAAGAAGAAGCCGACCTCCCTGGTTGCTTTTAGGCCCTCTACGTGGACGGATCTTCCAACATGTCGGGCACAGGCGCGGGCCTAATCTTGATCAGTCCAGAGGGGATCATCGTGGAGTACGCTCTGCACTTCGAGTTTCCTGCAACAAACAATGGAGTTGAATATGAAGCTCTGATAGCAGGGTTGAAGATCGCCAAAGAATTGGGAGTAGATCGGCTCCAAGTTCACAGCGACTCCCAATTGGTAGTGGGACAAGTCAACGGAAACTACGAAGCACGGGAGGACAGCATGGCTAAGTATCTTGAAAAGGTAAAGGAGCTCGTCCCCACCTTCAGTAGCTTCAACATCAGGCAGATTCCAAGGATGAAAAATACCAGGGCTGATCTTCTCTCCAAGCTGGCTACGCTGGCTCCGGCTGAATTGCCCAAGGGTGTTCTCTTTGAAGTTCTGAAGTGCCCAAGTACGGAAGAATCGCAGCCCATGATGGAAATTGATCACGAGCCCAGTTGGATCGACCCACTAATGGCATATCTCAGGGATGGAGTTCTCCCTCACGATGCAAAAGAAGCTCGGAAGCTCAGAAATCAAGCCTCCCGATACATCCTTTACGAGGACAAGTTATACAAGAGATCATACTTTTTGCCCCTTCTAAAATACCTCCGACCTTTGGAAGCTGAATACGCCTTGTGGGAGGTGCATGAAGGAATCTGCAGAAGCCATCTGGGGGCCAGATTTTTATCCCACAAGTTGCTCCGCCAAGGATATTACTGGCCGACAATGCATCATGACTCGATTGAATACGTCAGAAAGTGTGATCGATGTCAGAGATATGCCAACATCCAGAGACAACCCGCCATCGAGCTCACACCCTTGAGTGCCCCATGGCCTTTTGCGCAATAGGAGATGGATATCCTTGGACCCTTTCTCATGGCGTCGGGGCAGAGGAAGTTCTTCCTGGTAGCGATTGACTACTTCATCAAGTGGGTCGAAGCCGAACCACTGGCGAAAATCACAGAAGCTAAAGTACAAGATTTCATCTGGAAGTCAATCGTTTGTAGGTTCGGCCTGCCAAGGATCCTAATCACTGATAATGGGCGATAATTTGCGAGAGCGAGATTCGTCGAGTTCTGTGAAGACCTAAACATCTCCCACAACTTCACATCGATAGCCCACCCTCAGGCGAACGGCGAAGCTGAAGTGACCAACAGAACTCTGCTGCAAGAGATCAAGACAAGGCTCGAAAAGGTGAAGGAAAAGTGGGCAGATGAACTTTATCATGTGCTGTGGGCATACCGAACTACCCAAAGACTGCCCACGGGGGAGACCCCCTTCGCTCCAGCCTTCAAAACGGAGGCTGTTATCCCAATTGAGTTTAAACTCCCGTCGGCACGAGTCGTGGCATTCAACGAGCATCACAATTTGCAAGGTCTCAAAGTCAACCTCGACTTACTGGAAGAAAAACGAGAGGTAGCTCAAGTTCGGATGGCAGCCTACAGACAGAAAGTCGCTCGCTATTACAATTCCAGGGTCAAGAATAAAGTCTTTAGAGCAGGAGATCTAGTGCTCCAACGAGCTGCTATCCGCAACCTCAGGATCGAGGGAAGCTCGCCCCGAATTGGGAAGGTCCGTACGAAGTCAAAGAAGTAGTCCGACCCAAAACTTATTACCTCAAGGAGCTCGGAGGAGCAGACCTCCCACGATCATGGAGCTCGAAAAACTTACGAATGTATTACCGATAACTTTATTTTAAATAAAAGTTTCATATCTACATGTCTCCTCTCTTGGCACGAGCCTATATCGACAGGACAGTCAAAACAAACCATGCCGGGAGCAGGAGGAGAACTTTATCTCAGTCGAAGGCCCAGTTCTCCTTAGACCGGATGGGGGGAGAGGCCCTGCAATGCCCATATGTGCCCCCACGACCATGTTAGGGACAGGAGGAGAACCTTGCCCTAACATGAGCAAAGTCGAAGGCCCGATTCCTCTTAGACCGGATGGGGGGAGAGGCCAAATAGCACCCACAAGTGCCCCCATAGCCATGTTAGGGACAGGAGGAGAACCTCGCCCTAACATGAGCAAAGTCGAAGGCCCGTTTCCTCTTAGACCGGATGGGGGGAGAGGCCAAACAGCGCCCACATGTGCCCCCACGGCCATGTTAGGGACAGGAGGAGAACCTCGCCCTAACATGAGCAAAGTCGAAGGCCCGATTCTCCTTAGATCGGATGGGAGGAGAGGCCCTGCAACACCCACATGTGCCCCCACAGCCATGTTAGGGACAGGAGGAGAACCTCGCCCTAACATGAGCAAAGTCGAAGGCCCGATTATACTCAGATCGGACGGGGGAGAGGCCCCGCGGTGCCCATATGCGCCCCCATAGCCCTGTTAGCGACGAGGAGGACCTCGTCCTAACCTGAGCTGAAATCGACTATGTCAGAAATAGAGGAAGAACCCTGTCCTAACGCCAGTCGAGATCTGGTCGCTTAAGACCAGATAGGAAGAAGGGGACCTTCCCAGTGGCCCCTTCACGCTCCCACGACCCCACCAAGAGTAGAGGAAAAACCCTCACTCAGAAAAAGAAAAAGAAAAAGGGGAGGAGAGTTAAGAAGGAAAGCGACGGATTGCATCAGCGATGGATGGGAAACAAATTACATCAAAGATGCAAAGAACATCATCTCAGCAAGGACCAGAGTTCTTATCAAAATCCCCGACCTTCATGAAAGCCCTCAATGCAAGCTCGAGATGGGATGACTTCCTCAGGGTGACGAGAAGCTCGGACCTCCGAGCTTGAGCTCTGAAAGAGGGCGTCAAATCCAAGCGGCCCCGGGCAAATCTGTGGCCATGGACGAAAGGGTGGGCCAATGCGATGGCAATCGGATACCTCCGAACGGCGTCGACTTCAAGCAAGACAAAAATCGAAAGAAGCTCGGCAAGCAACAATCCAACACATGAGTAAAAGAGGTAGCGAAAAATTTTCTTCTCATGTTATTTATTAAACATGCATTATAGAGCCGTTAAGATTGAAGAAAAAGGATGAATGGAAAAGTGGGCCGACGCAATGACCAGCGACCTCCGGACAACCTCGAAAAAAAAAAGAAAAAAGAGAGAAAAAGAAAAAGAAGGGAATACAACAATAGCAATGGTAAGTGAAAGAAGTTCGGCAGGCAGCAACTCGACGCAAAGTGCGGACGAAGTAACAAAATCTTCTTCTCATTCTTGATTAACAAAGGTGTACGTTACAAGGCCCTAGGGGTCGGGAAAAAAAAAACAAACAAACATTACTACAAGGCCCAAAAGGAACACATTGGAGACCACTTCAAGCTCCTAACTTCTCCTTCCGGTTCCATTCGTCTCGGTAGCATTTTCCAGTGCGTGTGATAAATCCTTCAGCTCTCACCTCCCACCTCGTTCCACTCCATCGTCGAAACCCCAGCCCTAGGGAGAAAAGGATGGGATAGAATTCAGGAGGCAGCGAAGGCAACGGCAGCGACGACGACGACCTGCATCAAGAAGAATCAGAGGTACCTCGGAGGCCGCGATGGCACCGGAGGCATGCGCCACCACCGTGTGCTCCATGACAACCACCGTCCTAGGTACTTTGACAAGGTCGGCATGCGCTACTTCCACCGTCCCCGCAATAAGTTCTACTGTCCCACCGTCGACGTCGACCGCTTTTGGTCCCTCGACCCCGACGACGTCAAGAATCCCGCCACAGCTTGTAACGTCAACTCTGCCCCTTGACCGGTGCCGCCCCGTTCAGTTACTCCAAAATTCTCGGGCGGAACGTGCTCACCGATTATCCCCATTATTAAATCCCTGTTGTTGAAGGAATTCTTCGTCGAGCCCCCTTTGAGGCGACGGGAACCCTCAGTGACAGTTTGACAGTCGGAGAACTCGCAGGCCGCTGTTTTCCTCCTCACACTCCTCTCAATCCGTGGCATCCTCTCGAGGTTGGCCTCTGGGGTGGGAGCCCCGACGGGAGAACCCCTCGGAGAGGCTCGAAGGACTGAAGACGGCGGGGAGCCTGCGGGGATGGCGAAGACTGGTGCAAAGGGCGCTCGGAGTCAAAAAGGACACCGATGGAGTGGCTGAGTGGCTAAACTCTTAGGCGGAAGAAAGGTGTCGACCCTCAGGTGAAGTGAAGCCCCTGGAGGAAAGGCGGGGGCTTAAATAAGCGATGGGACCTGGCACAGTTATGGTGGCGGACATCCCTAAGCCCACCAGCACCCGCCACATGTCCCACTTACCGTGACGTAGGGCTGGCTGCCGGTGGGATCATTATGGCGTGGCACTTAGGATTACGCCATGGTGGGAGTTCTGAAAGGACTCTTCGGATCACCCTAATCAAAAAAAGGCTCCAGCACGTGCGCATTAAATGCCAAGATTTTTGAGGGTGGTCGTGTGCAGAATTCAAGAAAATGACTTCGACTGTGAAAATTTTTTGTACTTCCTTTGATCGAAACTCGAACTCAGAAGTAAAAGGACTGGTGTTGGGTGTAAAACGCCCCCAGCCAAAGTTCATGTCAGGAGTGACCCCTCGGGGATTCTATCGACGTCCGACCTATGGCTGCAAGAAGGCTTCATCCGGACTCCTACGGGAGCCGGACTTCATCCCAGACTTCAGCAGCAGGAAGACTTCGTCCGGACTCCTACGGGAGCCGGACTTCGTCTCTGACTCCGACTGCAAGAAGGCTTCGTCCGGACTCCTACAGGAGCCAAACTTCATCCCCGACTTCAGCAGCAGGAAGACTTCGTCCAGACTCCTACGGGAGCCGGACTTCGTCTCCGACTCCAACTGCAAGAAGGCTTCGTCCGGACTCCTACGGGAGCCAGACTTCATCTTCGACTCCAACTGCAAGAAGCCTTCGTCCGGACTCCTACGGGAGCCAGACTTCATCCCCGACTTCGACTGCAGGAAGCCTTCGTCCGGACTCCTACGGGAGCCGGACTTCATCCCCGACTTCAGCAGTAGGAAGACTTCGTCCGGACTCCTACGGGAGCCGAACTTCATCTCCGACTCCAACTGCAAGAAGACTTCATCCGGACTCCTACGGGAGCTGGACTTCGTCTCCGACTCCAACTGCAAGAAGGCTTCGTCCGGACTCCTACGGGAGTCGGACTTCATCTCCGACTCCAACTGCATGAAGACTTCGTCCAGACTCCTACGGGAGCCGGACTTCATCCCTGACTTCAGCAGCAGGAAGACTTCGTCTGGACTCCTACGGGAGCCGGACTTCATCTCCGACTCCAATTGCAAGAAGGCTTCGTCCGGACTCCTACGGGAGCCAGACTTCATTCCCGACTCTGGCTGCAGGAAGCCTTTGTTCGGACTCCTGCGAAAACCAAATTTCACCTACAGAGAGCCTCTAGCTGGGCTCCTACAACAAATAGCCCTCGTCTATAGTACTAACGCTCAAGGCACCCGACGGTAAACGGCCCGCCAGCAACATCCGTGCTCCTTTCAGAGGGATAGCCACCTCTCTCCGCCAGGCGCATCAACCGAGCTTCGGCTGACAGGCCTGGACTCCCTGGCTGGCCGCAGTAACGACCGTGATTCTGCTCCACTTCCTGCAACAAATTCTGTACGGCTCCATCACTCCCTGACTGGCCGCAATAATGGCCACGATTCTGCTCCACCTCTTGCGACTGATGCTGCGCGGCTCCACCACTCCCTAGCGAGTCGCAACAACGGACGCCACTCCACTCTCCGCAACTGATTCCACGTGAAGAGCCATGGTGATGGCCATGACTAGCTACGACTCCACCCCATTACTCTTCATGATAAATTCCTCCTGGCCCCGTGCGGCCCACTACTAGGCAGTTATAAACATCGCTATCAATCCGTTGCTCCCTCTGCCTATAAAAAGGGGACCCCAGATACGTTCTTCTCTAAGCTTTAATCTCTATCCCAAAACTCTGCTAAAATTTTCGTTCGAGCACTCCATTCTTGTTGAGGCAGAGAACTGACTTGAGCGTCGGAGGGTCTTACCGGAGTAACCCCACCTCCAGTTTAGACTTCTTTTGCAGGTCCCGACGGTGACCGCGACTCCTCTGACTCCAGCTTCTCCGATGCAGGCGGATTTTTGCACCAACAGTAATCATCAAGGTAGTCCTAGGGTTTGTATTCCGGTTTGCATGTTTTAATGGTTAAAACTTGTTTTCAAATAGTTAAATACTTGTTAAAGTTTTTGAAAACTATATTCCACTGCATGATCAAAACCCAATAATTTTAGCCTGATGACACTCAAACAAGGATGTGTTCTCCATTCCAAAAACAACAGAAAGGTATAATGAATAGAACTATACATAAATAAATGTCAATTACAAAAGGTGCCCATACAATGTAGATCAAAGTCTACAAAATCCCATAGTTCTAACATGAAAAAGAAATACACCTCTAACTACTAGTTTGGTCAATGGATTGACCACCATACTACCAGTAGGAATGTGTCTAAGGACCACCTCCCCTTTTGCCACCATGTCTCTGATGTAGTGATATCGGATGTCAATGTGCTTGGTCCTTCCATGATACTTGAGATCCTTGGCATAGGCCAAAGTAGATCGATGTGCTATCACAATGCATAGTTATAGTCTCCTTTCCATGAGCTGTGACATCTAGTTGCCTCAGAAATCTCCTCAACCAAATAGCTTCTGGGACTGCTACTGAACATGCAATATATTCTGACTCCATTATGCATAAGGCAATGCAAGCTTGCTTCTTGCTGCACCTGGAAATAGCACCCTCCTCCCAAAATGAACATGTATCTAGAAGTGGACTTATGTTCGTCCCTATTGCTGGCCCAATCAGCATCACTATATATAGCCTCTTAGTCTCAAGTCACCTCTATGGTAATATAGGACTAGATCACTGGTTCTATACAGATATCAAAAAATTCTCTTCACCGCTTTCTAATGAGCAGGATCAGGGTTACTCTGATAGCAAGTCACCAAACCCATTACATAAGATATGTCTGGATGAGTACACAACATAGCATACATCAGACTCCCTATTATAGCTGCATAAGGAACATTGGACATGTGATTCTTTTCCTCTTTACTATTATGGCATTAGTCCAGGCTTAAGGAACATCTATTATCGATTAGAGTGTCAATGGGCTTGGAGTTATGCATGCAAAATCGCTCAAGAGTCTTATTGATGCGAGTCTATTAAGACATATTCAGATGTCTCCTAGAGTGATCTCTAGCAATCTTAACTTCCAACACATAGTTGGCCTCATCCATATCCTTCATATCAAAAGTAGAGGACAACCACCCTTTGGTTGCAACAATAAGCTTCATATCATTTCCAGCTAAAAAAATATCATCAACATACAATGGCAGAATAAGAATTTTTTTTTTTGGATTGTTTAACATACACGTAGTGGTCCTCTTCAATCATCTCAAAATCAAATAAGATAATTGAATGATGAAATCTCAAATATCATTGTCCAAATGACTGTTTAAGGCCATAAATGAAATGTTTGAGATGGCAAACCTTGCACTCTTGTACTTTGACTGCAAATCTAATAGGTTGATCCATATAAATCTCCACATGTAATTCTCCATTAAGAAATATGATCTTAACATCCATCTAGAAAAGTTCTAAGTTTTGCTGTGCAATAATAACTAGGATCATGCGAATAGAGGCCAATCTCACCATCGAGAAGAATATCTCCTCATAGTCTATACCCTCCTTTTGGGTATAACTTTTTGCAATGAGGCATATCTTATACTTGTGAATTGAACCATCTACCCTTCGCTTGACCTTTAGCACCCATTTGTTCCCAATGGTCTTACACCCTGGTGGAAGGTCAACTAACTCCCAGACCCCATTTTTAGCCATAGAACTCATCTCATCTTACATGGCAGCTAACAACTCTTTGCTTGTAGATGATGCAAGTGCTTCATCCATGGAGGATGGCTTGTCATCATCATTAGGAGTGCATATGAAAACATCCCCTTCAATCTCAAAGTGATGATGGGGAATTTGTCCACATTTACTCCTACACACTTATAATGCTTGTAAGTCTAGTGATTCACTACCACTAGCTGGAGGTGTTTCTAATGGTACAGTCCCACTATCTGGTACACTCCCACTAGATTGAGGATTACTCTCATCATCTTTAGTAATTGCTGGAATAGGAATTAATTTCCTCCCCTCATTTGAAGATGGTAAAAGATTTCCCACCTCATCTTCCTTATAGAGGTCAAGACTACCATTTGTGTTGCTAATGCTGAAAAAATTAGTCTCAATAAAATTTACATCACGAGACTCTACCTCAGTCATCCCTCCATTTGGATGTTCACCCTACATAACATAACCCTTTGAGCATTTAGAATATCTTATAAAGATATGCTTTCTAGCTCTAGGTCCCAGTTTCCCATACTTGTGGCTTGTGGGAGGTCTCATGAACAAATCCAACTGAACCCCATCAATGCAAATGCCTTAAATTGAGTTTTTTGCCATGCCATAGCTCATATAGAGTCTTAGCGACTGATTGAGAAGGCACTCGATTAAGTATATAGGCAGTAGTCATTAGGGCATCCCTCCAAAATGATATTGAAAGGTTTGCCTATGCCATCATACACCTAACCATGTCCAACAAAGTTCTATTCCTTTTCTCTGTTATACCAATTTGCTGTAGAATGCTAGGAATAGTAAGTTGCCTATGTATCCCCTTTTTCTTACATAGTCCCTCAAAATGTTTAAACAAATACTCACACCCTCGATCAGTGCAGAGAGCTTTTACACTCTTTTCTTTCTAGTTCTCAACCTCTGCTAAGAAATGCTTAAAATAATTAAGCATTTCATAATGGGGAGCCATTAGATAGATATGACCATATCATGTGTAATCATCTATCAAGGTAAAGGAAGTAAGAGGCATTGTGGCATGCCTTCACATTCATTGGTTCACAAATGTCAAAGTGTATATGCTCTAGATGTTGAGTAGCTCTTTTAGCTTTTTCAAAAGGCTTTCTACATGCCTTGCCAGCCATGCAAGGTTCTAAAAGAATAAGTGCCCTACAAGCCAATCATAAGAGTGATGTGATGGGATTTTTCTATATCTTCTTCCAACTCATGTAATGATATTTATTTTGATATTAATAAAATGAGACAATATGATTCATCATTTTAGTCGTATCTTTCTATGTTAATGATTATGATAAACTCTAAAGATTAGGATAATAATTTTAGGAGACATGAGTGGGTCATATCTGTGAGATTTAAAATTTTAATCTTAAACATTTCTGATTGTGGGAGCATTGAGTCAGAGATCAATATTTTGGATACACTGGCATATCTTATATATGCTCGATAGAGAGGATGGCTGATCTCACAAGTCACTTTTATGGGGATACTAATATAAAGATGTAGATGTTCATTAAGAAATGAGTTCACTAAATTGACTTACCAACAGAGAATATCTTATGGAGCCTTATATGCATGTCAAAAGATGATTCTCTAAGTGAGAGTTGTACAAGTAATCCTTAGGCCTGAGATCACTATAAAATCTTATGCACACAAATTTATATTTTGGTTCATACTTGATCATGGCATTAAGTCATGAATGGGATATTCTGGATATAGTGGAGTGTGTATGGACGTTGTGAGTAGATCAACAAGAAATCGATCACTCCTAGTAAAAGGAGATGACATCCTATGTATTTTCATCTCTAGATAACTCCAGAAGTCTTTGACCAAAGTAGAATAAAGATTAGATAGGATTTTTAATGCTTTATTAGAATTATTATTGATTGATAGAGAATTAACAAGAATATATGTTTGAGTTTGACATAAATCCATATTCTTAAATATATTCGGGATGCAGGATGATCAAAGGATTGAATTAAATGATAACTTACCATTGAAAGATATATTTGATATTTTCATAAAATTTCATATCTTTTGGATAGTCATGATATGTTGCTAGATGTCAATCTTAACTTGTAGGTTTAAATAAATTAATGATTTTAATTTATTCTTTAACTAGAAGGTTTTTTAATTACTGAATTCTGATCGGCATGAATTGGACTTTAATCGATCAAGAACGGATCTAATCAAATTAGATCAAGATGCATCCAAACTTATTGCTAGCTAGATATGGAGCCCAATGGGTTACACACATAAGAGAATTGATCAAAGAGTTGATTTGATAAGGTTGATTGGACCAATTGATCCAATTGATTAGTCGATGAGCATGCTAGCACATGTGGCTAACCCTAGCTCCTACTTTTAAGTCAAATTTGGTTCGAACCTAATTTAATTTATGAACCAAATTAATTGAACATTAATTTGGATTAACCTCTGATGTGGACAGCCATTAGATGGTACCACATGGCTCCTTTTGGCATTGATATGATAGAGTCTAGGGGGCAATGGACTTTATCTTCAAGTTGGCACATAAAAAGGTAGGCACAGCTTTATCTTGGCATGGAGGGACTTGTAGAGTCCTTCTAGATTGGTTTTAAAATCCATGTGAAAACCAATTGAGCCCTCTATCAGTCTAGCATAAGTTTTAAGGCATGAGATAGCATGATATGGCATAGAAGAGGAAAGAAACCAGCACATGTGCATAGAAATTCTGTTTCTCATGTGAAAAGGTGCGATAAGTATCCTTCTGCTTTAAGGTAGAAGGAGGTACTTATCTATTAGATGTATACCCTAGAAGTTAGATTGGTTGATACTTGTAAAATTTTTTAGAACATAATTTATATTATTGACTTTTGTATTAATAAAATTTAAATTTTTATCCATTCACATCTGAATTTATTGTGCCTGTGAATCATCCATTGGGTTAATGGGTATGATAACATATATTCTCAAGAGTTAAGAATTTGAGATATGTATTATTATTAATTAACTCATAAATTATTTTCGATCGTAGGATCATCACGGGAATGATGATTGATCAGAAAAGATTGGTGCATGATCGCTTCCTTCGGATAGATGAGTCTTGAATCTATGATGTGGAGACACCAAAGTGAAAGTGCAAGTACTTGTAGGAATAAAGGTATTGAGCATGATCAATCATAAGTAATCATTAGGATATCTATCTTCTCATTAGTGACTTATAGCTGTAGTTGTATGTTTATTTCTTTGACTTGAGGTGTGATAGGGTCGTGATGTTGTCATTGGGACAACATGATTATCAAATTAATTTTAATTTTTAAAAATTAAAAATATATAGAAAGTAGTGAGTCCACAGAAAAGGTAGTGTTTTGATTTAAAATTTTTGATTTTATAAAAAATAAAATTTTGAGGCAAGAAATTTAAGTCAAAAAATAGAAATTAAAAAGTATGAAAAATAAATTGGGTACTAAGATCTACTATTTAGATCCTAACTTCTACTTGCATTAAAAATAAAAGATATGAATTTAAAGAGCATAAAAATAAATTGGTACTAAGATCTGCTAACTAGATCTTAGCAGCTATATGTAATAAAAATAAATAATAAAAATTTAAAAGTGTAATAAAATAAATTTTATATTAACTAAAATTAAAATTTAATTATAAAAAATTTAAAAAAAAAATAATAAAATAGAATAAACTGTAATAAAGATTTGAAGTTGATCGACGTAGCCTTGTCGGAAAGATGGTTGACGACCTCTTCTTCTTTTTTCATACTTCATAGAGCGAACTGGCTTCTCTTCTTTTTCTTCTTGAATCTCTAAATCTTTTTTAATTTTTTTTTATTTTTTTCACTAATTTTCTTTATTTTTTTGTTATTTTCAAACTTTCTTATTTATAGGTAAATTTTTCATCTTTTTTTGGTAGCAAATGGAGTCCTAAAATTCCTTAAAATCATGTTAAATTGTGTCCATTAATTTTGGCTATTGGATCTTTTTTGGACCATCCAGATCAGTCTAAAAATCATAGCTTAAAGCCTTATCTCGATCGGGATCGATATCAATCGTTGGATCATGCATCAGATTGAATTTGGGCTGTTGATCAGCACACAGATTCTCCTATTCTCAGTTGGAAAGAATAACAGTCATTGGATTGCATGATAGATCTATTTTGGACCATCGGATGGTGCTAAAAAATCTTTCTTCATTTTAGTTTTCAATCGACAACCAACCACAGCCATTAGATCTCACTCAGGATTTATTTGGGCTATTAGATCGCACACTGAAGGTGGGACACCATCGATTGATATGGGATAGCATGTTTGGACCATTTGATCGCATGTTGGAGTGATCTCAGCTGTCTAATCATGCAAAAATGAGTCACCTGCCTGTGAACCATGTCGTGCATCGTGAGAGTTTTTGTAGACTATACCCTTGATTCTGTGGATCGAGCGACTGGTCCACCATGCATCGAAGGCTAAAAAAATAATTTTTTAAGATATTTTGGCTTGATTTTGCTCAAATTTTATGCCTAAAAAATAAAAAAATAAATTAAATTACTCATTAATTTTTATTTTTTGGTGTTTAAATTGTTCAATTAATTTGACAGTTATTTTTATAAATATGCTCTAATTTTATTTTTTTAAAATTATTTATTTTTATAAGAAAATCTAATTTATTTATGAAATTAAATTTTTTAAAATATGTTAGCATCATAAATTATAAAAATATCTAAAATAAATATAAAAATATATAACTTATTATATCCCCAACTTGAACTTTGTTCGTCCTCGAGTAAAGAAAGAATCTAAGATTAAATACTATTTAACTTAGAGTTTCAATTTTCATCGGGCAATTTTTAAAAGGGCCACTGATGTTTAGTACAGCGTGAGTGAGGTATGTCATTAGAGTATTAATACTAATCAATATGGGAGTTAAGCTAAGAACACTAAATTTTTTTTTGAATTTTTTCTAAATTACCCCTTCTTTTATCTCTAAATCATTAACCTTCATATGGATAAGTATATTGTTACTTCCATCCTTCATTTATTGATTTTTTTTTAACATTATACTGCTATTGAGTGTCTTAACCCCTTAAGCTTTGTTTTGATCCATATAGTGAGTTTTCAGTCAATGACTTTCGAACTAGATGACTTTAGGGTACTAGGT